>NC_137544.1:85554551-85867051 GCF_963082525.1 Nesoenas mayeri | reverse complement strand
CTTGGGAAACGGCATTTTGTTAAAAACACAAATTTTACTCTTCCTTCTCATTTTCACCATCAAAGTTTCCACATGCCCCTTTTTCTTATTTTCTGCTTGTAGAACTCAGCAGAATCAATACCGTTCCCAGACACAATGCTACACACAGGCTTGCTTAAATTAGAGTTAAGTGGGAGAGAGAAAAGAAAGACAACCTAACTACCTCTTGCAGTTTTTAATGGCCCATATCCCATTCAGGCCATGGCTGCCTTACACTTTGCAAGCATAAATTTAATGGGCAAGAAATGAAGTGTGGGAGTTTTTTGACTCTTCCTGTTAGTTTTCATTCTTCGTTCTCCTGCCGTGGCTCCACTACCCTTCCTGTTCGTGGAATAGCAATTTCGTGGCATTGCTGAGGAGTCTGAGAGAAGATGGGGAAAGACATTGTGCCAGAATATGGTAGGAATGGCTGATAGGAAAAAATGGAAGAGGAATTGAGCCTTGTGGTACAGCTGGCAACCATGGTCATACAGTGCTGGGGGCAACCCAGTGACTCACATGCAGAGTGTTCCAGCGCAGACTGCCTGCTGGGGATGGAGCAGAGAGCTCCATCCTCCTCCCCACTCACTGAGTGATGCCATTTTAGAGGTGTAAAATGGCCTTCAAATGAGGAGAAAATTGCACTGGAGAGAAAGTATTTCATAACAACCAACCAACGATCTGGGTTTTTCACGTGCAAAATGTGGATTTTAATGTGGAAGAGCACCCTGCAGCCTTCTGAAGATCCTGAGTACTGGAGAGTTAATTAGTTGCTCATCCTGCTTGAAATTCTCCCTGCAGGATGGTGTGAACAATTTTAAAAATCTACACATATTGCCTTGCAACATACAAATTTTTATCCCAAAATACAGAGAAGAACAATGAATGTGGGTTGTTAGTCACTATAATGAGTAATTATCAGACAATGGTAACAAAAGGCATTTGGGGAAGACAATGTGAGTGACCACTAAACCTATTTTTGGTCGGTATATCTGCAGTATTGAATAACTGACTCCATTCAGTTTGATTTGCTGGCCATCCACACTGCTAATTGTTAGTTTGTTCCCAGCAGATCTTTAATGCCTCCTAAAGCAAAACCAAACATGGGATTGGGCATCATGGTGCCAAGTGAAAACCCAGGGCCAAATGCTCCATGCTGTGCAGGCCATTAGTCTGCTTTCATTTCTGAACCAACTGAAACTGGTGTTGCAAACTGGGAAGTGGAGACAGAGGAGAGAGGGGAAAGACAGGGTGGAAGTTTTTGTGATGCTCAACTGTCTATCATCTGTCAGAAAAGACTTCCTGAGAACAGTGTTCCAGGGTTAGGCTTTACTTGGCTGAACTGAGCACTCCATTAGGTCTCTATTTATTTGGATTCCATGATAGTTCCATTAGATGCTGGAAGCCTCAGGAAATTAAAGCTAGCAATATTTTTAGAGCAAGCAACATGATCTTTTTGTAAGCCCTTCTACCATCTTCTCCCCAAGCTCCTGTGAGAAGCAGCAGGCTGGACAGCTGGCCAAGAGCGCTGCTGAGGTGCAGCTCTTTTCTACACAAGGGCCTGTCTTGGAGAAAGCAGAGACATCAGAGTCTACCATTTAAAGGGAAAAATATGAAGTTCAAAGGCTTCATTAAATTCCAATCCTAAAAATAGAACAGGGATGAAAGCCATTTTGATGCTAAATGGGTTCATATTTATTTGCAGGCTCAGGTAGCTTAAATCCAAAAATCCCAAACTTTGGAAACTTTTTGCCAGCTGGTGCAGACAGGGTATATTGACACACAAGTGAGGAATTCCACATACAGGAGGAAAAGGAACAATCAGAGGTAAAATGTGAGTATTTGAGAAAACAGTAAATCTAGGTAAAAGAAAAATGCTTTAACTCTGTTAATGAAATACAAGTAGTTTTTCTTCAAGGAACTGGAGAGTTAACCCATTTACAGATAATGCAACCTTTTCCAAAATAAATTCTCCTATATGTGAAAGCATTGAGTTGATGAGAAGACCAATCTCTTAAACCTGTCTCGTTTACTTTGAACACTTACAGCTTTTTGAGACTAACAGAATGATTTATCAGTGGCTCTGAAATACTGTAATCATGTCACCCACAGTTTCTACATGCACTTTTGCTTTGGGATCTCTAGGATAAATTCTACAGCTGAATTGGTATTTACATTTGCTAGGACAGAAGATATTGATGAGATTCAATTTCCAGGATTGTTACTAGATGCAGCAAGCAAAGAGGAAATATTAAAGGACAAACTAAAAGAATCAACCTTAATTACTACTTACAGCAAATTATTATGAGGTCCTATCTGCGACATGTAAAAATACACTCCCTCATAACTCTGTTGATTCTACATCCAGAAAGAAAATCATAAAACTGCCCTTTTTTTTGTTGTTTTTTTTAGATGTCATCCAAGACTGCTCTAACTAGCAACAAGAGACTGAAACCACACAAGAAAATAGCTGAAACATAAGCTTAAAGCATTTTGAAAAAGACAACAGAATTCCTCATTGTGCTTCCTTTTTTAAGAGTGAAAATGGAATTTATGCCACAGATCTGTGTTAGTGGCAAAGGTTTATGTAGTCTGTTCCCTCAAAAGGTGCAAAACTGCAGTATTTAATCAGAGGAGATATGAGCTTGAAATGCTTTCAGTGGGACTGAATTCCTGTTCAGAATCAAAACTGCATTTAGAAACTTTTGGCTGACTTGATCAAAACTTCCTACTATGTTCAGCACAGAGAAACAACAAAATAAGTGACAAGAACCAATGTCATGGAAGGACATGAATTAGCAAGTTCAACTTGTTAGTAGAATAGGAGACCCTACTGTGTTCTTCTGTTGTAACAGGGAGCCGCAAAGTTTTCATAACTCTAATGATTGTGTGCTTTAATATGCTAGATACACAGAGTATGTACTCGGATGTTTCATTTGATAAACTGCCAATGCATTTCTTATTATCCACTTCTTTGGTAGGAAAAAAATTAAAGTATATATGTGAGCCCTGATACAACAGTCTTTGAATTTGCATCCTTTGAAGTGCTGACAGTAAGTAAATTCATATGTATTCTTGGTACTTTCTTGTCTTTATCAGTCATCAGGTCCATCATTCATGATTAAAAGGCTTTCTTTAAAAATGAAATAACACGAAATAGTTGAGACCCAGAGGGCTTTAAAGAAGCCTAGGTGGTCTGCTTACTTCTTCTGCACCACTTATTTCTCTATTTGTTTATTCATAATGTTGGAGGAAGTTTCTGGTTTCTGAGGAAGTGATAGAGCAGGCATATAGCTAGCACTTACACTGAGCTCACAGGGCTATGAAAGCCCAGAAAGAATATCTTGGGAAGGAGATATTATGTAGTCTAAGAGAAAGAGACCAACATTGTAGCTGAATGACATCCCTGAGTTGAATGTGTTCCTTTTCACTGTGATTACTGACAAACTTAAATGCTCTGTATACATACAGTCTCTGTGAATTTCTGTAAGACAACCTATAGAGTTAGTTCTAATAAGCTTAAAACTTCACTCCAGTGTTACGACATTTAAATAATCATTAAGATTTATTCAAACAACACATCTGGGTTTGTTTTGATATTTCTGTCAGTGTTATAACCATTCCTACAGTTTTATTCTGCCTGTATAAGATTGAGAAGGGAATAATTAAACAATTATTATGGGCATATGTAATCTAACAACGAAAGACAGACAAATCCTCTGCTCTTGTGTAATTTTCAGTTTCACTTCCACATCGATAGAACAGTTATTAGACTGAAGATACTTTACTACACAGAATGGTAAGAAATATATGAAAATTGTATAAAATAACATAAAGGTTTCATTGTGATGGCCTCAGACAAAGGGAATAACAATGTTGTCACAGTATCATACAGTATCACAGTATGTTTGGGATTGGAAACCCAAAAATCCTTAATTCCATCTCTTCATATACATGCAGTACCAATAATTACAAGATCAGATGTTACTTTTTCCTGCAGGACTTCTATTTCTTTCAGCATGGTGTATCATTACATTTGTCAGTGACTTCTTCTCTGAAAATCTCGTTAGATCCTTGATGGCCTTGCAAGACCCAAACCTATTGAAAAGAAGCTCATTTTCCTGAATTTTCACAGCAGCAGTTGGCAAAACCCTTCATGAGTTGGGCTTCTGAAGCCCAGGGTGGGGTCAAAATCTTTGTTGGGAGCCTTCAATTTACATCTAATTAAGTCTATGAATAAGCAAACCTTGCTTTTTGCCTGCCATAAATTCCATATTGAGACTCTCAATTGTCAGAAATTCACTGTAGAAACCACTGCTGAGCTATGAATACTGTCTTCAATAAAACATACCTCCTAAAATCTACTGGTGGAATGCATATAGCAGTTTTCAGCAGTGATTATAGCTGCTATGCTATAAGATGCTGTCAGCACTAACCTTTTCCCATTGTTGGAGGCCTTCTTTCTGCTGCTTCTTTACTGCTTTGATTATATAGCAGGAGTGCTAGAATTATTTATGTTAGGATTTTATACTAATGCATATCATCATGTGCCACTCATTTATATGCAAATTTAGAGGCAAAGTCCATTTATACTTCTTCTATTCTTGCTCCTGATTGGAAATCTAGTGATTCAGCACTAACAAAATTAGAACAATTATCAGTGCTTTCATTTTTTTTAACACTTCTGCAATAGTTGTTGTTTCCTGAGATTCTCAACTGCTACAATAAGGATACTTAAAGACTAGAGATGTTCTCATTACAGAAAAAAAAAAAAAAAAAAAAAGGAAGGAAAATTTCTAGCACTCCAGTTTGGAGGGAAAAATTTTAAAATTAAAATTTTAAATGCTGACAGAAAGAAACATTTAAAGAGAACCAGCAATCCATTAATACTTCTGTATTGTAATTTTATCTTAAATCCCAGTCTCAGTTTTACGAGATCTGCCTCACATTTTTTAATAATGTTTGATACATGACTATTCATTGAGAAACATAAAGCACTATATGGTAGAAATACAGTTTGAAAGTGGAAGAGAAAACTTCACTGAAAGACAGCAGCAAAAAGAACTTGAAAATGTTACTGCAAGTTAGGAAAGAGTTCATCCTAGAAGAACATGGGAAAAAATCCCTTTCATAACATTATTTAGCAAACAATATCTGGATTACTGTAACATCTGGTATGGGCTCACACTGGTTTCAATCCCAAATAAACTCTTCTGTGCAATCATATTGGCCAGGAGCTACAGTCTGGTAGGCAGCAGATTTTCAAAATGGCAAGAAGATTTTTGCTCATTGCTCTTGCGTTTATCATATTTTCATTCTATGCAACATCACCAAGCAAAATGATAAATAGTAGCTACTTATATCCTACATTTAACTTTCTGTCATAAAGCTGTTGACAGTGTAAGTTGAGTCGCCTTGACACATATTAGATACCCATAGATTCCTTACTAAATTATCTGATTATTTTTCCTGATCCCAATTTGTCATCCAGCCAAGAACTAATTTTGCAGCTTAGCGCTGTCAGACAAGAGCATGGTGCTGACCTCATGTTCCATAATCTTGTCACTGACTTTACTAGGTGACACCAGAATCGTGTAGATACCATGTAAGCCCAGAGAGCTTGAGTTTTCTTAAGATATCTACTTCCTGATTCTGTGAGCAACTGAAGTACAATGAAAGACTGAGAGAGGAAATCTCTAGTTAGCATAGTCACCCAGCCGAAACTAGCTTTTGTATAACCTGGGACAATCTCACCTTTCTATTAAAAAATAAAAAAAGCTTTAGGGTTGTCACAGTTAATCTTTGGGCAGTGCTTTTAGAAGCCTGGGGCCTGCACCCAGACACTGCTCAGCAAGGGAAGGGTTTAAGTCAAGGGCCTCTTTCCAGAAGCTCCCTGGACTTCAGCAGCAAGAAGCTCCATAAATAAACAATTTTTGACAACCCAAAGTACAAAGAAAAAGGGGTGATCTGGAGGGATCTACTGTGGCATGATCATGACAGAAGCAGCAAGAGAGACACTGTCCAAAGCTAAGATTACTTGGTAGAAAGGAACATCTGTCTGACACAAATAGCAACTAAATTAGAGTGGATTGACATACTGTAACACAGATGCATAATTATCATCTTGCCTGAAAAAAAAAAAAAAAAGAAAATGGCAAGAAACGTCATCTTTTCTGATAGCAAAAGTTATAAATTATAAACATGCTGAAATTACCACTTCAAAATCTTGTTATTATTGGCATTCTGTGTGCTCTCAGCTCTGATGGTGTTCACAGACACATGGTGGGCCTGGCAGCTGCCTTACCACCATTTTTAAAGTGAAACTTTCGAGCAAGTGCATGCATAACAACGTAGTTATTTTCCTTTATGAATCACATATGATAGAATCAGAACCAATTAACTCTTAGCCAGTGTATTTATTTCATAAGTTCCTTCCCCTGTAATACCCTGGAACAGTCAGGGAATGTACTCTTTGGTATGTATTTACTGGCGGCTCTCAGAAACATGGTACTGTTTGTATAGGAAAGTCAGAGCATCAGTGGGAAGGGCAAAGACCTCTCCTCCAAGCAATTGCTCTTCTCTGCAGCCTCACAGACAGAACTTGTCAAAGGCTGTTGCCAGAGCAACTGAAACCTCTCACAAAATAACAGTTCTGATGCAAGACAGCTGTGCCCCAGGAAAATACAAATGCAACTATTTTCAAATGGCTCATGTTAGAGTAACTTGTTATGAAAATGCCATACTATGATAAACAGTTGTAAGAAATTGCAGTTTTATGGCTGGTGGGATCATCTCTTGTAATGCCACTTTCCTGATAAATAGAAAAATAATCTACAAAACAATGTTTATGCAGAAGCTTTTAGGATAAATTCAACCCTTTTCTCCATGGATGAAAAAAAAAGCTTCTGATATGATAATCCAAATAACCCAACTATGGGATAAGTGCGAAGGACTGGCTGAAAGAGTCATGATAGCCTCATCAGTTCCCTGTGTGTCTGTCACAGGAGCAAGAAAGGGCAAGAAACCAAGCTGTGCAGGGCCTGAAGAGCAGTAAGCGAAAAGAGGCTTTGGGGTCTTAGGTTGAATACTGTGACTATGCTTTACTGCTGTACTATAGATGCTAAAAATAACACTTCCATGCAGGTTTCTTTCCTGTTTGACTCAGCATGCAGAGCAGATCCACAGTGAGGATGCAATTCCCTTTCAGTCTTTAGCTAGAGAAGATGCATTTAGACATAAATATTTTTTAAAGTGACCTAGGATTGTCTGTAAACAGAGACTCTCTCATTCATAAATATATATATCACCTAGTTATTGATTTATTTATTCTGTCTTTTTCTTCATTTGGGCGCAACTTTGAGTTGAAATTTGTGAAGAAAATGTTGATTCAGAGAAAGTTAAGAGATAAGGAACACACATAAGCTGAGTTCTAGTGTATAGAACAGGTTAAGTGGCAACAAGTTACCTGAGCAGGATATTTCCCATTCTCAGACCTTACAGCTTCCCCAAAATTCTTATGCTGCAAAGCACATGAAGGTATAAAGGCAGCCACTCGCACTGGATACTTTAACAGATTATGTTCTGAAAAATCAGGTTGCATTGGAAAGAGGCTGTGACTGAAGAGAATTTCTAGGGCAGCAAATGTCATTTCTCAGTTTTCTTGGTGTTGGAAACAGTGATAAAGAAAAGATATGTTGCTTATGAATGTCACTCATGCCTATAGACACCTTTTCCTCAAATATGGAAGAAGATGAAGGAAAGAGTGGTGGGATTAGAAAGCGAACACTGACTTTTGCAATTATATTTCTCATTGGTGATATCAAACTGCAAGGGGCTGAGAAGCCTGCTCTTTATTAGAGTAGCCCTGTTGATTTCAGTGACTCTAATCATTTAAGTTCAACCCTGAAGATTTTGCTGGATTAAGTTGACAATGTTTGATATTTTGCAGAATCAGTGTCAGACCTTTTTCACTGGTGTGTTTTTCTTCAGAAGACATAACTGACATGATACTAATTTCAGATGTGTTCAGGTTTGGTTATGTTTAAGAATCTCACTAGATGTCATGACAGTTACATCATCTGAAAAAAAGTATTATCCAGTCTTCATAGGAATATCTCTAAAGTTTTAAAAGAGTTTAGGACTCTACTAAGCTATCATTTGTCAAACTAATCAGAAAGCAGATTCCTATTTTTCATTTTTTTAATGTCATCAGTACTCAGATGCATAACTAGAAATATAGAGAAATGGATTTTAGTATCACAGCTGTGTTGATCAGGAGTCAGTCCATCAAAATTAATGGACGATATCAGGCCCAAGGTGAACAAGCATTGTTCTTCTTTATCACATTAGTCCATTTTATCTCATTTTTTTTCTGTTTTCTCTTCTTCTTCTAAGTGGAAAATTCTTTTTTCTTTTAAAACACACCAATGGGGATCTTTACAAGATTATTGATATTTGCATTGCCTGCATAAGGTGTATGTTTTCTGAAATCCCACTCATCTCCTCAAGAATTAGGAAAGAAATGTGCCATTTTGCATAAAATGTAGTTCACTATAAGACACTGAAAGACAGTGCTCTAACATAGGGATTTCATCATGGGGTCATGAGCCATTTCCATTTGAATCAACTTAATCTTACACAGTTTATACATCTTTTAAAAATCACTGTTAAGCAATGTTTGGACACAAATGTAAGTATAGAACAGATTGCATTAGAAAATATCTGGAATCTAACTATGAATATTTTTTGAAATGATGTTTCAGCTGTCAAGCTTCCAAGTGTTCCAGCACTGGAGTACTTAAATTAGAACATTTGTATTTACTAAACTGATCATTTCTACAAATCTATTTGAAGAGTCCTTATGTCATTAATGTTGTTTCTATACTGATGACTTTTAAGATTGGAATTATTCCTCGTTTATACGATGCTATTAAAAAAGAGTCAAATGACTATTATATAATACTCAGTAAAGGAGACACTGTGTCTATCCTAATTTTCTCACTTTCCTCTATTTCTAGCTAATGAAGGTCTTTCCAATGGTAATCAGCTTGCATATATTGAAAATTTTATTTAATTTCAGAAATAACTTCTCTTAACCACATTTATTTTGCCTTCGTCTCTGTAACTAATTAAGCTAAAAAAAAATGGCATAATTATGTGGAGGCACCTTCTAAATAATGAAAAAATGACATCTGCCCTTTGATCTCATCCTTTGTGTGGATCCAGTGCAGCTATTTACTCACATAGTATCTCCTTACCTCAGACAGGAAGATTCAGACTTCCACATATGCAAAGACCAGAAATGAGAATACCATCAGTAGGTATGTGGAGCTCTGGTGGCATTTCATAAGTCTTCATTATCAAAGGGGAGATATACATATTTACTAAGGCAGTTCTGAGAACAAATACTGAGACAAGAAGCAACAATTTCCAGAGTCTGAATGGAAACCTTGTGTGCCTACCCAATATCTTGAGATAAACTCCTCAAGTACCTTTGATAATGTCAGAGAATTAAATGGGAATTTGACTATTGACTTTAGTGCAAACATGGTTTTGCTTCTATGTTAATAAGTTCAGCCAGTGAGCACTCTGATGTCAGGGAGATGAAGGTCCTCCACAAAAGGACCTTTGAACAATTTCCTCTGACTTCAAGAGCTCCTTCAGACAACCTGACTGGGTGGAGAGGGGAGAAAATGCAGGCTCACTCCATTTCCCACATTTTTCTCACTGTAGAGTTGAAATAAAGGATCTTCTTTTTGAGGCCCTCTTTGCACCCTTCTCTCTCTCCTCCTGTGACTCTTCTTTCTTTGCCCCAAAATTTCCTTTCCACTTTAAAATTACTTCAACGATTGGGGTCTGAGCATGGCCTGAAGCTGTTACTTCCCTAGCAGGCTTGAAGTTCTATTTGCAGTTATTGGGTATTACTTTCTGGATGCTTTTTTTACTTTAAACAGTATATATGCAAACATTGAAATATTTTCTGTCTTTGAAACACAAGTGAACTTCTTTTGTGTGTGTGTGAGATCTTAATCATGACTTTGTTTCTTGGACAAGAATACTCACTTGGCATTAAGCAACAGTAAAGGCCTTTGCTTTCACTTCAGGCTGCTTTAGAACATTTCAAAGGCTACAGGAAATATTATTTCTATGATTTACACTCCATCCTAATTATGCTGCAGTATTTCCAAAACAATATTGAAGGATGTTCATTTGTGAGTAGCTAGGAACAAAAATATCTTGTTTAACTTTTGAGCTGTGTATACTTTCTTGGCAAAGATTAATTTTAGAGATGGATAAAAGATAGCGCTTTTTTTGCTCCAGGAAAGGGTTTTACTCTAGGAGATGAAATTTTGTTACCAGTGCAAACCTTTTTACAGATTGGTTTCAATTACAAGTAATAAAACTAAGAGAACTGATATTTCCCTGGCTATTTCCCAGAGACTCTTGATTTGACAGATTTTTTTGTAAGTCTTTGTCATGCAAGGTATCCAAGTGTTTGTCCTCTATTTCTCATTTTTGTCTAATACAACTCAGTGTGGAAAAGGTGAAAGGTGAAGAAGGACTTTTATCATCTATATCTTCTCCTGACTTGCATGCTGTTTTTTCTTCTCTTTTCATCTACTACTGCAACCCTATGTACGGAACTAGAAACAAGAATTTTCCCAGAAGCCTGATAAAAGGATAAATATCATCTAAAACAACCCATCCATCAGAACCACTGTCAACTTGTGTGCAGAACCCTGGCAGGGAGGAGCACTGCTGTGCCAGGAGAAGGGACATCTCTGTACCATGTTGTGCTAAGAGAGTTGGGGATATCTAGAATTAAATGGCATTTGTATGCTTCAAGAGACTGTGAATTCTTTACTGAATAGAAGTATTTTATGACAATTCATTCTATTTTTGTAGTAGCTTTCAAGATGCATTTTTTTTTTGTCACAAGATTGTGGCAACTGTAGGATGTGGTTTTATTTGGTGGTGGTGGCTTTTTTGTTGTTTTGTTTGTTTTGGTTTGCTTATGGTTTGGTTTTGGTTTGTGGGTTTTTTTTGTTTGTTTTTAAAGAATGCAGTAATATCTGGATTTATCTATACAGATACTTTCTTTTCTCTTTATTGCAGGCACTGAATGTGGTCATGGAGTTTCATTTAATTGATTGTGGAATTAATGTAATAGGAGTCATGCACCATTTCCTCTGTGCTTACATTTTGTTTAGCTTTCCTACTGTCGTTTAAATCATCAGCATTATTATTCATTTCTGAGATCTTTTGGAGAGATTATATGTTGAGCTGAAGTGCAAGTTTGCTTAAAAATAAAGACAACAAATTATATACTCGGAGCATTCACAACTTTACACAGCAAAGCCCATTCAAATTTAATGGGTAATTTTTGCATTAAAATTCCGTCAGTTCCTAGTATTTGCCCATCAGTTGTACTCAGCAAATCAAACTGAGGCAGAATTCCTACTATAATGACCTCTGTGGTCCCTGGTGATGGTCAGTGCATCCTGTCCAGATGTGTACAGCTAGCTTCTACTCACTAACAGTCACACTTTTCTCCACATGCATATGAACGCATCCTGTTGTCACCAGGATGATTTCCGTTCCACAAGAAGCTGGCTCCTTTGCCACAGCCATGCTTCCCCCTCGCCAAAATGTGCAAAATGACACATTTCTCTCACCACTTTTGTGTTAACAATGAACCCTCACTCACACACCTCTCTGTGGCATGTGAAAGGGTATTTCTACGGCTCCGTGGACCGTCTATACTCCCCTTCTGAAGTATGCTTCACCTGGGTATTTGCAAAGCACTTTCTACAGACACTGATACTGATCTACCCATGAATGCAGCTGGGACCACAGTGGCAAGATTGTACTTGCTTTCAGTTCTCATATATTGTATTTGGTTGCAAACTGGATGTTTTCCTGCCTCAAAAGCTGGGCTATAGGTGCTTTACACACACCTACTGTGAACTTTTGGCAGTCTCTGAAACTCTAATGCTGATGGACTGTGGTCATTACTTGTGCATAGGCAGACTACAAGGAAATACGGAATATATCATACACTAATACATATTCTAAACCGATTGAACATGTAAAATGCAAAAATGAATCTTATGAAGTAGAATTGCTAGTATGTGTATGTGTAAAAAGTATAGCTAATTAAACTAATATTCCTTCCTTGTATGTCTTTTTGGCCCTGATAAGGAAAAAAAGGCTATATTTAAAACAAAGTGTGGCAGTTACAACTGAAACGTGGGCTTGTGCTCACACACACAAAAAAGGTGTCAAACTGTGTTTACATTTATTTAACTGCAAATTTCTGTCTAAAGAAGAATTTAAATGTTTTCAGTCAAGGTCTGGTTTTCTAGCCTAGACAAGTTGGAAACATTGTCCCCTCCAAAACAAACTTATTTTTTCTAAATTTGGCATACCTTTAAGAATTTCCAAATAAGCAGCTATTTGTCCTGTTTCTGGTTTCAATCAAAACCAAACCCAACACATTTATATTTCATAATCCTGCAACTGAAGTGACTAAATTTTCTTTGTCTGTATTAAGTTGAACACAGCATAATAATCTTAAGTTGCAACGACACAAACCAGAACCAGAATACCCAGAAACTGCTGATGCACTTGTAAATCAAAATTGGCAAGGTCTGCAGAGTTCCAGCTTTTGGGTTTGCTCCAAAAGTTTTAATATTGCAAAACAGACTTCTTAGCTAGGAATCCTAAAGATGCTCACCAAATTAAACATTTAGAGAAAGGAAAGGCTGTACAAATATTTACTTATGGTTATTATTGTGGTACTTTCAGACCCAGGCCTCCAAACACTTCATAGATGTACTTAAGGTTAGTGAGTGGACTTCCACTGAGTTAGTAGAAATATTCATCGGCTTAAAGTTAGACACAGATGTGTTTGCAGGAATGGAACTCTATATTTTATATGACTGGTATTAAATTCACCTTCCAACTGTAGCTTTAAAGTTCATTTCATAATGGGACTCCTGGGGAAACAAGCTTAGAAATAATATATGGTTCTGGAAAAATATTTTGAATTCATATATAATATGATAGACGATATTTTAAAACTTTGGAATAACTTTTCCATTGAGGCAGGTTTAAAGAGTATTTAAAAGAAACATGAAGCTTGATTTAAACATCGGAATATACTGGCAAAGGGAAGAGAGTATACATTTTCATTTTTATGAATTAGGTTTTGCTGAATTATCTTATTTACTGCCATCCTGTTAGCATGTGGAAGGGGTTTATTTTACAAAACACAAGAATAGCGAGGACATGTCATGTCTAAGGTGGCTTCTCATCTTCTGTAAAAATGCATCATGTATTTCTTGAGCCTGAAATTTAGATGTGCTCACATGCTATCTAAGTAAGGAAACTCAGCATGCTAGTGTCCAACTTATCCTTACTTTTTGCCCTTTGCATTGTTAGTAACACTGGTATTAATACAAAGTCTGTAAAGTTCCATCAGGTCACAGTGCCACCTGCCCAGGTAGAAATGACCACACGTGGCACAGAGTCACAGCACACAGGGGCCCCGCACGCTCCTCAGCTGAAACAAAGTGCTGCTCGTGAAACTGCAGTGAATGGAAAAGTGGGAGAGGGGCCATAATCCTCTGGCTGTGAAAGCGGGTTTGGATCTGGAGCCTGCAATGCAGTGCTGAAAGCTGAAGGAGGTGCCTGAGAAAGAGAAAAACCACAGGAAAATGACAGCAAAGCCATCATTTACAGGACAGAGAATTATTGGCCAGCTGAGAGGGGGGACAAAGTGCAGGGCTGTAGAAGCATTTGGGAAGGCAGGATGCAGTACTAACAGTAAAGTCATCTTTTTGGGTAAAGTTGTTGGTTTTTTTTTTTCAGATGATTCCTAAGTTTAGGCCACAATTAGATTTAAACTTTTAGGACTCTTCTGTGAGGCCAAGTGAAACATCCTTGCATGGTTCCACACAGTTCAAACAAACCCGAAAATATTTTCCCCCCCACTTGAGGAAGTACTTGTGAAAAACCCATAAAATAAAAGAAGACAGAAAATTGACAAGATTCTATAAAGACTATTACAGAAATAAATAAATAAATAAAACAAACCAAAACTGAAGAAGACCTCCTACATGGGCTTCATTAAATAATCCTGGCAATACTGCATAAAAAGACAATCAATCTCCATCATATCCTCAGAGACTGAGCAAGAAGGACCACTGGCGTATGGAATCCAGTGAAAACACTACAGGTCTTTTAATGCGGTCAATATCTTACGTTTAGGAGATAAGGATTTCTAATGCAAAGTTCAGAACAAACAAAAGCACCAAATCGTATAAACAGACTAAAATTTCTGTGTTTGTCTAGGAGAGGAGTGTCCGAGCAATGCAGAGAGGTAACCATAAAACTTTGCTTCTAGGACCTCTTCTCAAGCACAAGAAACACTCTGACGTCAGAAGGAATAAGTTCAGAAGGGGTTAAATGCCATGCAATGCTTAAGAAATTACAGACAGTGCTGTCTAAATTAAACCAAACACTTCTCCAGCCTCTGGGGTGTCACTAAAAGGTGCAAAGATTGCTTAAAACTACTCTACTTGCCAAGATGTCAAATGCTGAACAGCTAGTTTCCTACGCTGTGAACATATTTCTTGGCCACGTATCTGTGAGACAAAGGAACTGGACTCTGCATTGACACAGTTCTACGGTACATGCTCCTACCATCCTCCAAGCCGCTTCACTGAAAGGTTGCAAACTTCCTCATAAATCTTCTCCAAATTCAGTCACTTGGTTGTTCAAACCTCTGCATGCTGCATTCAGGATCTTTCTTCCTAGGAGAGAATGAGTGATGTTGTGACCAGGATTTATGAAACTGAAGTCTAAACACAGTTTCCTTTTTAGTAAACATGTTCATTTTTTCTCAGTAATTTTGTGGCCCCCATAACAGAGTTTGTAAGTTTTATAGGCTTTCTATCTAACAGATATATATATCTGTCTGAGGTCACAAGTACTTTGTAGTTCCCACTAGTTAATAAATTATTACTGGAAGACACTTATGTCACACTCTTGAGGTGATATACAATTTAAGAGCTGCCATTTTATATCAGGTTTGCCTATATTAATGAGTTAATCTGAATTCACACATTTTATGAAGTTTTGTTAGCTATCATTCCAGGTGTGATGCCAGTGAAATCTGTGGTGTCTCATCATTGATGAAGTCATCCCAATACGGCTCTGTTTTAATGCATTTGCTGTAGCAAAACCTCCCAAATTAGGGAGCAAATGTATTTTTGGCTATGTCTATATTGGCAATCAGTGCAATAGAACTGGATTTGCACAATGAAACACAATGCAGAAGACCCAACCTCAACACTAGTCTCATCACATGGACTGAATGCTTATCAGCAGTTCGAATGCACTAGATGTGCTCTTGGAGGATTTCCCATCTAAGCTTCACCTGGATGGATGCCATTTTGAGTAGTCCATAGCTTCTCCATGATGCAAACTAAAGTGTTGAAGCTGGGAATATGAGGAAATCAATTTCACAAGAGCACTCCTGGTTGACACTAAAGTGCCAAAGTAGATGAACCTTAATGTTCAGAGATACAAATGACCAGGTCTACTGGCTCAGACCTTACTTTGCAGCACTGTGAAAGACCCCTGAGACAGATCTGTGTGAGTTAATTCTACCTGGAAGTACAGTGATTTCACTTGGGATCCCAATAACAGCGTGGGGTCCCTGAGCTCATTAACCCAACATTCTCATTAGTATTGCCCTGGCTTTGGCTGGGATAGAGTTAATTCTTCTGCCTAGTAGCTGGTATAGTGCTGTGTTTTGGATATAGAATGGAAATACAGGGTTAATGCACACCTTGTGACTGACAGACCAATGCATGAATTAAAATAAATGGAGATACATTAATCCTTGGCAGAACAGATTAGTTTCAGGTGCTCTTAGCTTAAAAAGCCATGACTAATATAGAAACACCAATCAGAGCAAGACATTTTTTTTTAACATGCATGGCAAGTCTGCGTGTATTTTTTTTGGAGAAGAAAAAGAGTAAGAAGAAGAAAAGAGAGGAAGAGGAAGAGGGAAAAAGCAAATGTGAAGGTTAAGGAGAAGATGGAGTATTGCAACTAAATCATGGGTGGAAAGCAACTGTAAAAAGAACATATCTTACAAGCTAATACATCGGAGAAAATAATCTTATATTGAATTCAACAGGAGGATATAATACTCAGAACGGAAAAAGGCTATTTGTAGGGAAACAGTAATGCTAAAAGGACTTCTGTAATAACGAAGAGAGATTTTCTCTGTGTCACCAGAAACTTCCTGTAATTACTTACACAGAACAGACAGTATAAAGGGAGAACAGACCGAGATAAAAGTGGGGAGAGTCTCATGAAGACTTGCTACCTTCCCAAGGTATCTCTCTGGGGAAGATCTGCTGATCTGTCCAACAAATAAAGAGGGATATAAGCAACCTAAATAAATGAAAGACTAGAAAACTCTAGGGCTAAACTGTCTTCCCCTTGTTCCGATGAGCAGCTTTTTGAAATCAACAAGACAAATACCGTGAGCAAGCCAGGCACAGCTGGACCTTCAAGAATTTGTACATGAAACTTAGATTTCTTCAAACAATGTGCTATACCGAGTTTCTGGGACTACTGATAATATTTCCAACTGCCTGGCTACAAAATATTAAACATGCTCATTTCTCTATGTACTTCCATCCCTTTTCTTTCTTATTTATTTAGTTTGGAAACCCTTGAAGGCAGAAATTCATTCTTGCTGTGCAAACACACTTAGCCAAGGACACTGTGTTGAAGGTACAGTTATCACACATCAATATACATTCAATATAACCTTTTAAATACATATTCACAGCACAGGTTACTTACCTTCACATCATCAGTTAGGTCTAAACTCCATTCCTGTTACTATGGCTTTTTTGGTTTTAGTTGTATAAATCCATTTTGAGAAAGGTTATGTTCTTCATCTGAGGGGGACATCTTTGGATTAGCTGGATTTGAGTAAAGCATTGTAACTGCTGTACTTAGCCACAGCTGTAGCTTTCCACTGCAATTTTGTCTAGTATTCTATCATCAGTCATTGTTGTAAGTGAAATAGTATGTTGATACTAGTGCACTATAGATAACTAGGTAGAAAGCAAGCTTGTCCCGGAAGTTTATGAAGTTTAGGATTTCATTATGAATGTCCCTAAAATATTCTGCTAATGCAATTCATTTTTTTTTTTTTTATAACCAGAGTTACTATGTGGCCTTGGACAGCTGTGGTTAGCACTGAGCAGCATAAAACACTATATCCTGATGAAAAAGTCTGCTTTGTCAGCCAAATGCACAAAGCATGAATTCCCAAAGAGGCTCAACAATGCACAAAATCATGGGAGATAAATCTTTCAGAATGGCAAGTTGACATATGCGTAGGCTAGTGTATGTACTCTAAGCACCGTGAAAAGAAAGAATTTCTTCAAAAGCTTACACTTTGTTCTTAAAACACCATTTCTTGCACAAAATATTTTGCAGCTCTTCTATCTAACAAGTTCAGGAAACATAATGCAATTGCCCTTTATAAAGCAATGCACCATTGACAGCCACCTCATCAAGTGATGAGTGTTTGAAAATGCCCTTATTAAATGTCTTATGCAACATTTAGATGTCATGATTTGGGCAATGACACATAATTAGAAAAGTCAGGATATTTCAGTTATATTTACAGTTTCAGTGAGTTTCTCTGGTAGTCGTTTAGGTACTAAATGTAATGGGCCACCTACTCTCCTTACTTGAAGTGGCAGTGGGGGTCACACTCCACCAAAACCTCATTTGGTTTTAGATCCATTTTCTTCTCCATCTTCTTTCTACTTCTGGGTGACCCCATCTGCTTACACCACCTCATCCTTTCTGCACAAACTTTCCTGTTGCCCGGCTCTCTCCATCTAATCCAACATATGAGCTTGTCTCCACACCTTGCCTTCTAGCATTTCTCATTTCCTCTTACACAAAACATTTCCTAAACTGAACTGCTGGGGCAAGATTCTTCATGCCACATAAGGAGGCTGGAAGAACAACAAAGGGCCCTGAAGTATTGTATTTAGTGAGGGATCTATTCCAGTGCTTAATCATCTTACTGTTGGGATGTCTTCCCAAGTGTCTGAACTGAGCTTCCCGCACTGCAGTTTAAGCACATGGTATTTTTTTCTTGATCTCCAATAAACATGAAGAACAATTTGTTTCTATTCATTCCACAGCAGCCTCTATGTACCTAGAGACTACTTACACATCTCTCCTCAGTTCTCTTTCCCTAGACTAAACAAACCTCACCCTTGCAATCTCAGGGGTCAGATTTTCTAGGCTTTTGATGATCTTTGCTGCTTCCCTCTGGTTCATACATTTCTTAAAACGGACTGCCCAAGTCTGAGTATAATTCTCCAGATGAGGTCTTGCCAGACCCAACTGGGAGAGTTACAGTGCAGATGTGTCTCACACTTTTTAATGCATCCTTCATTATATTTAGGTTGCAATCTACTAAATCTCCTATCCATTTTGTCCAGAAAGCCCATCTAGCTGTTTGTTCTCTGTCTTTCAATCATGCAAATAATAATTTCAAAGTGTACTACTTTGTGCTTGTCCCAATTGAAAAATAATTTGTGTTTACTGTTTTAAAAATAAAATAAAATAATAAAATAAAATAAAATAATAAAATAAAATAAAATAATAAAATAAAATACTATTTTTTCCATCCTCTAAGTCACTAGTGAAAACGGTGAAGATAATGATTTAGGAAAAGATCCTTCTGAACATACTTAATACATACATCTATTTTGACAGAGCAACATTAATAGCTATCCTTTGAGTACAGCTTTCTAACTAGTTTTCCATTCACCATGTTATTAGATTTACTTTACCATATATCCCCAAGTTGCTTATATCATCTAAGACTAAATTAAGACAGGCAATTTACTGTTTCTCCAGTATCCACGAGGCCAATTACCGTGTTACAGAAGGAAATTAGATTAGTGCTACGTCACTTGTTCTTTTTAAGTTCGTTCTGTCATTTTCTTATTACCGTATGGCACACTAGAAATTACAACTACATTGCTTAGATACTTTGCCAAGAACTGAAGTTCAGTCAAGCTATCTCTTTTTGTTAGAGGGACATTATGTTTATTTTTCTGTGGAACAGGAGAAAATGACATAAGGCTGCCTTTGAAAGGTCACCTTGGCTCCCCTCAGCACAAGCCATGGCAGAATCAACAGCAGAGGTGGTAGCAGAAGACAGATAGGCCAGGCTTTTCAGATGACACTACTACAAGTTCAAGACAAATAGACAATACATTGCAGAAAATACACTTCACTCTTGGCCTGCCCAGCCAAGGCTGAACATGCTTGACAAAGCTGAACTCCCCTGTCATTTGCTATAGTCTTCTTCTTTATAGTGTTAACCCCAACAACTGGTGTTTCAAGCAATACTTCACAGGGTCAGAGTGCCTTTCTTAATGAGATCCCAATGAACCATCATTTCCTGGTGCAAAACACCATGCACCTAGACAAGTGCAAGTCATCCTTCCCAGTACAGATGTCCAATGTGTCTTGTCATCGTGAGTTTTGTAACTCCCCAGGGGGCCTCATGCTGCTTCATCACTACAAAACACAGGTGTTACGTGCTTATTACTTAATCTATTCATTTTTCCTCGTCCTTCTGATGACATCAGCTTCATTCTTCACAAGCTCCCCCCTTCCCCACCACGTGAGACTGTCTCAAGGAGAAGGTGAAATCTCCCCCAGCAGCTATGTTCACACCTCTTTTATAAAGCAGTTTCGGGAGTGGCTGTGAGTATGCATCAGCCTACCTGTCTCTCACTGACTTGTGACTTGTGGCCACCTGCAGCCAGCCAGCAGCCTGGATGTGCCAGGGTTGGGTTAACTCCCTTCGGGTGCTGGGGCACACAGGAGCTTGTGTGCTGCATTAAGCACTGTCCCATCATATCTGGGGCCATGTTTTCAGGTTCATTGTCTGCATAGACAGTGAATCTGGTCTTGAAGACCACCTCGGTGCTCTGCCCCACAGACAGCATGGGTAGGTCTAATGGTTTCCTTGAAGCATTTGAATGTGCTGCTGTGACTCATTTGGAAGCCTATGAATGCAAGGATCCAGACCCAGGTCACTTCAAAGTATTGATGTGAAGGACAGAGTAACCACAGAAACAAAATCCGTACAGATTAATTAAAACATAGATAATCTATATACTGTGACTTCTAAAAAATGCATTAATAATCACTTTATTTTGTCTTCTTCCTGAACTGTTTTCTGCTTGAATGTTTTCATAATAATAATCCTTTATTTGATGTAAGAATGTGCTGAATCTCTGAAGATTTCTTTAAGGAAGATATAGAGATCAGTTGTTGATTTTTGAACAGGATGCATATATTAAACATATACATCTTCATCTTCGTAGACGGTGCCACAGTAGAGTGAGTAATGCCAGGCTGAAGACAGGAGGATAATAACATAAGATCTGATATTGGCAGAAGAAAATAAGCAAAATCCTCATAATAACATCAGAACAATTTCATAAATGGAAACAAAAAAGTTACGAGGAATATATTACTTATTTAGTGAGTCCTTGGTTATATTAAAAATTTGAATGATTAATGAAACCTCATTATCTCACACCAAGAGTCTAAGTAGGAAAGTTGTAAAGGGATTTCTTAGATTTGCCTGTGCAACCAAAGAGGAATTGTGTAGAAATAAGATGTAAAGATTTAACATTAAAAATAGTATGTGTTGCTTTTCTGCAGATGTTCTGCTATATATATATATATATAGTTCTGCTATATATATTCTAATAAGCATGCCAGAAGTCACCTTCAAGTGTAGTTTTGTGGCTAGAGAGATGTTCATCTCAATACAAGGATGACCCACAGAGTGTATAGTGAAGCAGACTTAGGTACTTCATTATTGTTCCTCATATGCCCCTTCACAAATCCTCAGAAAGAACTGAATGTTCTCTGCCTTGAGTTACAATTTTTCCTCTTCAGTTTTGCATCATATCACAGGGGATTTTCCAGTTTTTCTTGTGTTTTCTTGTCTTTGGTTCCAGGCTTTCCTAATCAAAGACTGCCAAAATCTCCAGTAAGGGGCATGAAATTTCAAATACATGAGAAATATATTAGTATGCCTAAACTCTTTGCTACAACTATGTGCATGTATAATGTGATCCCACCAGACTTATTCTTTCATTTTTGTGTTGACAGAAAAAAAAGCAATTGGGCATCTGTATCTCTTCATTTGTAATCTTTGAACTGCTCAGTTTTATGCCTGCATTGATACTGAGTGTCCAAAAATGAAGACAAGGATTTGATTGCTTGCAAAATCAGGAGGACCTTTTTTGAGCCTGCAGAACTCCAGATTACAAGATACACTTATCTGCCTCAGGGCTGAAGGGCCAGATTTATTCTGTACCTGAGTTAGTCTGTTGCCAAAATAACCCACCTTACTATAAGCTGTATTATTCCTTTAGAATGTGTGAGTGGGGCGGTGGGAGGGGGTGGAAATGAAGCCAATGGGAAGCTTGTTTGTAGACCATGAGACATTAAATGGGAGAAACAGACACACATAACTCTATCTCAGTTATTCAATCACTATGAAATTATACTTGTAGTTAGAGCCTGTGAATGAGCAAGGTTCCTTCAGCCATTCCTCTTCTCATGGGTTTGGGAAATAGTAAGATTGGGGTTGGGTTTTTGTTGTTGTTGTTGTTGTTTTTTTTCAGAAACCTATGCCAACATCTGTTTTATAAAAATAATTTTTCTTTTTTTTTTTTTTTATCCTTTTAGTCACTTTTGTTGCTCCTTTGAGCTCTAGCAACACAAAGGAACAACTAGCTTAACTGAGCTTTCAAAGCTAAAACCAAATGAGTGCAGGGATCTCTCAGAGGTTTCCACAGCTCTGTTTTCAATACGTTGCCGAATGCCTTTTGAACCTCACCTTGCCTTCCCCGGCTGCTCAGAACAACTTCTTAGCAGTGTCTATCAAATTCTGGGGAAGAGAGGTGATACAGATGGCAAAGAAGAGAATAAAGGTAAGAGGCGGAAGAAAAAGGGCAAGGAAATGAGATCCAGGAGGGAAAATGCAGACAAAAACCATATCTAGACAGATTTCTTTAAGCAACTGAACTCAAGTTTTGGGATTAGGTACTGCAAAATCATTTCCGTATCTTTCATCTTCTCACTCTGCCACCGAGATAGCAACTGGCAAAGGTAACAGTCCACTTCCCCGGCCTTGGTATCACCACAGTAAATTGTTGACCTGCCTTCCTGATAGTCCTTTAGAAGGAAAAGGTATCATTTATGCAGAGGTACATGCAATATTTTTAAGTAGCAATTTTTTTCAAAAAATAATTAGACACTACAGTGTTGTTGCAGAACATGGATTGGTATGAGAATAGAATACTTGCAAGCACATCTGCTCACAATTCTTGCTAATCCTAGACTTGAGGACAAGATGAAGGAATGCAGGAAGCACAATTTCCAAGCTGTTAATTCATTGTCTGTGAGCAACGGCAGCAACTATTTGCCTGTTAGACTTCCACATGAGTAAAATGTGACAAGGAGACAATCCTGATCCCCTTGATGAAGTATGAGAACCCTGTTCTTGAGTGCTAATACAGTTTTCCCAGACATTCAGCCCACAAGTCGGGGTTCAGGAGTCAGAAAAGGCTTTAGCGGCGGCACAAAATGGTTTAAGACTCAGAGGCTGACCTGCCAAGTGCAATCAACTATTTACCAGACAAAGAAAAAACAATATTGAGGAAAGAAAGCCAGAGAGAGAAAAAGGAAAGGGAAGGGCAACACTGAAGAAAAAAGTAAGTCACATTTTCATGACTGGAGGTCAAAGGTTTTGGGATCTATTGAGAGCTTTTCTAATGACTGACCTGGTCTCTCTGCCCTTGCATCTGTGCAGGCTCCCAGGGGTATAATTCTCATCATACCACTTACCTGTATTACAGGCATGCCAAAGGGCTTTAAATAGTTGGAAGGAAAGTATCTGATGTGTGCCAAATGTTATCATTATCAGAGGTGATTAGACATCGCAGATAAAACTCTTCTCGTTCAGAGACTGTCCCTGGAAGTGCTCTGCAGTTCTGTCAAACTCACCAAAACACAAGGTCCAACGGCCCATCATTTCAACTGATCTACAGCAGCTTTGTGGTTAAAGCACTTCAGAGCTATTTATTATCTCTCTGTCACTGACTTCTCCTGACAAAACACAAATTTCTCTGTGTCTCAGCTTCTGATTTATGGGATGGAAATGTTCCTAACTAGCACATTGCAAAGACCAGCCCATTTATGATATGTTCATACAGTCCATGTAGTGTGGTACTTGGGAAAAAAAAAGATCTGACCTAAACAATGTCATTGTGAAGCAGAAAAAATAGACTCTCAGCCCAGTGCTCCTGTCCAGCACCTACATTCCCTGTTACCGATGCAGATATCTGATATCTAAAACTTCATGAGAATGTATTAGAAAAAAGCTGGACAACACTAACACATACCAGAGACTGAAGTAATATGCACAATTATCTTGTTGGAAAAGAAAAAATAAACACAATTATCTGAATAAAACCAGAACTTGCAATATTTAGATAGGAGGCATACCACTTTTGATTTGAATGAGTTACCAATTCGGTGCTCGTATATCTACTTAAGCTGTCAAAACATTATATGCCGTGGAATATATTATATATATTAGATGGGTCAGATTTAGGCCACTTCCTTCCCACAGACAAAATCAGAGATGGTTAAGTAGGGCACAGATTTTAAGCTTGTTCACGTCCTCCCATAATCCTACTCTCAACAAGTCCTGTAGTAGGAGCCAAAAGGCAAACAAGGAATCAGAAGGAATAATTTATATTTTTTGTTATTACTGCCTATCACCCTGATGTTCTCAATGCTTTCCTCTGACAGAAGTCCTTAAACAGCCAGGCATGATATGGAGCAGATGACTTAATCATTTGACCACGTCTCACACTCTCCAGATGTTGCCTAAGAGTCTCATGCTCTTACTACATGTTCTCGCAGTCCCTCACACTCTGGCACCCCACACACCAGAAGTATCAGACTGACCCGATCTACTGCCCTGTAATCTGTGGACCAGCTGGTTCTTGTACACGGGGCTGTGGAAACGGGAGGAGACTTGGATGCTGTGAAGCAGATGCAAATTACATCTCAGTAGGGCCTAGTGTTGAAAATAGGAATTTAGCAAATACCCTACTGTGCTGGACCAGTATTCTGCCTCCATCAGTGGCAATAGGAGATGCTATTCAGGGAGACCAGGCACTCTTGGCCACTGTCTTCCTGCTATCCCTCTCATGTCCACAGTCATTGATTAAGAAGTTCCTGTTTATTTTCTTTAGTATACTATTGGACTGGTTTTCCAGGGGTTTCTAATTCCTTTTTTCCTCTGCTAAAACTATCTGCCTCCAAAATTCATGGCAACAAATTTCAGAACTCGACTGCTGTGTTAAAAAATACCTACCTTTACCTGTTTTAAACCCATTTTCCACTAGGTTTAATGGGTGGCACCTAGTTTTCTTAGTGAAGGATGTGGTGAGTTAGCAGCTCTGCATTCACTTCATTGAGTGCCTTTACTTTTCTCGCTGACCATTCCCCACTCAAAACTGAAGATTTAGCCCTTTAAGTTTCTCCTTTTAATGCAGTTGCCTGACATCCTTCATCACTACTCTTGCCTTTCTCTGCACCTTTTCTAACTCCACTGTGACTTCTTGTGATGTGAGGATCAGACTGCACACAGTGCCCAAAATGTGAGTAGGAGATTCTGCATTGCAGCAAAATGATGCTTTCTGTTATGTTCTCAGTGCCCTTTCTGATGAAGTTTGACCCTTTTTTGGGCCTTTTGAATGTTATTGTATCTTAAATTGACAGCTTCAGAGAATTGCTAGTGATAGTTGCTGGCTCTCTTCCCTGAGGTGGAACCACCAATTTCAATTTCAGCATCCCAGAAGCACTGTTTAGACTACTAATTACTTTACTTTTAATTACATTCCTCAACTGCAACATGCAACTGCAGCGTGCAATTGCAGTGTGCAGTTGCATGAGATCCTCCATGTGACTGCAGCACTTCCAACAGGCAAAAGGTTTTGCAGATCCCCTGCAAAGAGGAGACTCGGCACTCAGGAGCATCTCTCTTCCTAACTGGACAGGCTCTCAGGTGCTGGGAGAGCAGGAAGTTGAAATACCTGCACGCTTAATGGGGATTGCCTATTTGCATGACAATAAAAGTGTTCTTCAGTCATTTCTGGAATGATTAAAACATGTGAGTGGTTATGATTTAATCTTTAGGATGAGAAAAGGGAAAGAATTTCCCTGCCTGAACAGCTATGAGAATTTGGCAGCCTCTCCTTCACTGGCTTCTGTGTGCAGTGACAGCTGGTCTGTCAGCTCCTCTGGCCATTCAGTTTGTTTGTTCAGTCCTTTGAGATCCATCTTTTATGTCAATCTATTCTTATCTACAGGGACATCAGAAACACCAATTCCCCTGCCGTAAAGGAAGCATACTTCACATCCTATCATGGATTTAAGTAACATTGTAGTATCAGGCAGGCAAATTAATTTCAGCTGTAATGACAGAGCCAGATTACCTCAGCCCTTCTCTGTGATTCTGTGTGAACATCCATAGGCTTGAAAATATTACACTCCTTGCTCTGCTCTCTTGCATATTTGTCACAGGATACACAAAGGTTGGAATGCAACTGCCAAGCATGTATTTTTGGGACAGGATGGGTTTATAGCAAGACAACTCAGGAGCAGAAGGCCAATAAAACTGAAAGAGATGTACAATTTATGTTTAGATATGTCTCTGTCATGTGCTGTCAGGCTGACTCTCCACTGAGAACTGAAAGACAAAATCCCCCATAACAATAATTAAAGACCATGATTCAAAAAAGGACTCACACATATGTTTGCCTACAGTTTTTAGTGGAACTTGCTTAAGCACTCTGCTGAATCAGGGCTAACATCCACTGATACTAACAGGCACTTCACCTCCACAGGGTGACCTACTTAATTACACTAATACCTTTTAAGAGATTTATTCCTCTCCTGAGGTATGCATTTTTCCCTAGTGTTTTAGGAAAGCCTATGACAGACATTATGGTGTGTTAAGTGAACTGCTAAAGATTCCAAATACTCCCAGATAACAAAGAGCACTTTTTCTTTAATGTGCTTTAGAGGAGTAAAGTAAATATATCTGGAAATTTAAGAGCACCAGCTGAAGTGTTTATGAAGTTGTACGTGAGCGATTTGGTTGTAAGAATGCTTAACTGTAATTTAGTGGTCTTCTCTGCAAAAATTGTTGTCTTTTTTATGACTTGTTTTTTATGGGACTAGGCAATTTACTGTGCTGTGCCACTATGGGTTAGAGCATCATGCTACAAACTGAGACCCATGTTTTGTTGTTTTATTGGTGGCCCAGCTTCTTAGATAGTTCTAAGAAAAATTTTCCACAATTATGAGTCCAGGCAAGTACCAGCCTCATTCACCCATCTTGAAGTAACACAGAGGTTTCAGGCCAGAAGAAGTCCCTTTGAAGAGAGTTCTATTGCCCAAACAAACCCAATAGCTATTCATTTCCAGAAGAATGCAAAGATGCAACCACAGTACAAATATTGCTGATAAACATACCCAAGCTTACTCCTCCCATCAGCACTGAAAACAGTTGGCTTTCTGGCATGACCAAGGTTAGATGAGTTCAGCACCTGTTGCAGCAGAATGTGGTAACTATTGTGCATGTTTTTCTAAAGCAGGTGTTGAACTCCCTTGACCTTATTTGCATCATCCGGACAAATGAATGACTGTTTTTCCTTAACAAAGAGCACATGTGTGATCTTGACATACAGTAGTTTCTGTGATTTTGAGAAAGCCTGGGAGTAAATTCTGAAGTTTGCAGCTTACGAATTTCAGTAAAGTAGGAATCAGCCCTGAACTTAACACCTTCTCCAACATAAACTTGAACTTTGAAAGGTTTGTGATTGACTAATTTTAGATTATGCCTCTTACAGGGGCACCAGATTTTATCCTTTCTATTCAGCTCTTTTTTTCAATCATCTGGAAACCTATAACTGGCCTCTACTTTAAATATCCTAGATGCACTTTTTTTTCAACCTCGGCTACTTCTGAAATCTTTGGCACTCTAATCTCTGTAATACCATTCAGCACAGAGCTATTGCTTTCTATAGTATTTATTTCTTGGACATCTATATTAGAGAAGCTTCTCTTACTCCATACCAGTTCCTCCAGGAACAATAAGTGGATTTGTATCATTTTGTAATGTGTTGGTAGTGTGATAATCGCACACCGAGTAAGAAGGTTTACCTGGCTAGATGCTTTCCTTCTGATTTAGGCCTTCTTTCCTCCCAAATTATAACTGTGCTACCCTTTTCCAGAGGGAAATTATACAATTCTATATAATGGCTTTCAATGGAAGTTATTAAGAGTTCATAAGGCCTGTTACTTTTTTTTTATTTGTGATTTTCAGATGCTTGGTTCAATGGACCAAATAGTTACACCTTCCATTTACAGAGTACCAAGCTGTACTGGAAAAAAACCACATTTGAAAAATCTACAGTTGTACATTACCATGAAACAGTAAAATTTTAAGTTGATTTAAAATCATTGAAATACATTAGCATTTATATGCAAGTATGAGATCAGAACTGCAAGATTACAGCAGTGTATAATGATGTTCACATACAGGCATTATAAAAATATAGTTAAACACAAATGCTTCTATGATATTAAAAGAACAAAAATTCTGTTGCCAAAGCAAATAGTATTTTACTGAGTAAAACTAATTAATGATCTCTTATTTATATTCTTGTTCTTGTGATTTTGTATTCTCCTTGCCCCTAACTAGCCATTTGATATACCAAAAAAAAAAAATTTTAATTTCTTTGTTTAATTTCACAAATGCCCACAGTAAGCCATATCTCAAAATCAATTCATTCAGAAAAGAGATTATCAGGAACAGGGAATTACTGTTGTTTTTTTCAATTATAGTGGAAGGCATGAAGTTAGCGCAATATATGGGCTGTCTGTTCCTAGGACTTTTCAAGATGTGCATCATGTGAAAAAATGAAAATATTTCCTTTTTTGTCTATGTTCAGAAAAAAATGGAAGACAACAGCCTTATAGTTTGGATACTGACCTGGAATTTGGGAAATCAATATAGCACGTGCAAAATGAATGTCTGCTTGCTTTTAGTATTAGCACTCATGGACTGGAAAAGGTTACTAAGCTTTCCATAAAAGATAAACTTCCATAAAATATAAACTTCCATAAAAGTGCTCCTGCTTTTGCCCCTCTTTTTACTTTCTGGCATAAGATCTGTTTCAGAAAGGAGCTAATTTCCCCCTCATGATATAGAAATAATTGTGAGTAATTACTTTCTAATGAAAACATGTAATAATATAAATACACTACAAAATAAAAGCAATGTATGCGTCAATGCAATCTGTCTTTTGCATCAGATGTCAATGACATCTGCAATTTGTCATGCACATGAGATTGTTTTTTCTCCTCCTCTTTTCCAGGCAGTTGACTGGTTTTACACTCACACTGTGAGGCCCATCAACATCGTGGTATTCCCTCTGCAGGACCAGGGCTGCTGTGGTCTTTCTTAAACTTGTAGTCAGAGCATTCACCCTCCTCATCCTTTTCTGTTACATGGGTGGCTTATCCTCATCCTGTCCTTGTTATCAGACCTTCTCGGGTCAGGTCCATCACCTCCTCTCCTGAACCTCATATGTGATGGCACTGAGGTTAGTTAGTTCTCACATGTAGAGCACATGAGCACCTCATATGGCAAATGCTTTAGTTGATGGGAGTAGAAAGGATTATATTTACATATTCCCACAGAGACAACTTGACCTCATATTCTGTTTGGTACATTTTTGCCATGAAACCACCTAACCTGTGGATAAGTGGGACTGAACAGCAGAGACATCAGCTTAGGCAAGGAGTAGTCAGTGGATCTTCGTATTATTGTAAGAAAAGCAGTTCTCACAGTAAGAGGCTGCTCTGTTTTTTCTTGCTCCACTGCAGTGGAATTCACTGATGTGTTAGTGAGGGTCTCTGCCAGAGAGCTGTCCCGGTCCTTGGAGGAGCTGAACCTGTCCCAGACATGTCAGCACAGAGCTCCCTCCTTTATCTCAGTGAAAACAGTTTGGTTTTTTTCTGCTGCAGCCATGCTTTGGACTCCTCCTGGGTGTCTCTCTGGGAGGAAGTTCAGCTTCCATCTTAGTGGAAACACTGATCTGTGATTTTTTCTGCCTGAGCTACTCTTGCATGTTCTACATAATCCACGTCTATGTAAAAATCCAGACAGCATGAAAAACACATCATTTTTGTTCCTATCTTTTGAAATTTGTTTCTCAGGCTCATAAGGGGTCAGTTATCTCCACACAGAGACTGTCTTAGTGCATCACAGATGATTTTAAAACCTGTTAAGCATCAGTAAGGCAGGGCAGCACAGTATGATCTGAACCTCCGTTACAGCTCAGATGGTACTAGTGACCTCTCTGTAGGATGTTTTCATCTCTGCAAATTGCAAAGCTGAGATCTGGACTCCATTCACCCCCTCTGTAACTGCACTACACAAATGCAGTTACTTTTAGGCCCGAGATTGCTCTGCCATGAAAAAAAAGTCCTTCTATCTTGATTCATTTAAAGGAAACCAGGGCACTCAAGGAAAAAGAGAGTTGACTGGTAACTGGGATTCTTCCAAGCTGTGTTGCCTCTGGGTATGCTTGCAGTTTTCTCCACAACCTCTCTCTCCTGGGTTCCTGAAAATGTGCAGGATTTATGAGGGCAAGAGGAGCAGGTTGGGGACACAGCCCCACTTCCATGCAGAGCCTTGCCTTCTGGGGAGGGCAGCTGAGGGGGTGGAGGTGCTGAGAGTGCTGCTGCAGGTGCTGCCCAAGCAAAAAACCTCCCTCTTCTGTGCCAAGAAGTGTGTACACGGTGTATCCTGAAGAAGTCCAGCTATTGGTGAGCAGCTTACCTGTTCGGGAAAAAGAGCCCGGTGCCAGGAAGCCAATGTTGCGGACACCCCAGCATTGGTCCTCAGGGTGCCACACGTCAGGGTGCCATGCTGCTGCCAGAAGTGCTCGTGAAATAATTACAAGATGTGACTGGGCCCTCTCCATCAGAACAGCAAATCAACTAACAGCAAATCATCCGGCCACTTGCCAGCCTCTTTACAGCTCCGAGGTCTGAAATTACTCAGGTCTGACTGTGCGAAACTTCACTTTCATCTTGTAATACAACATTTTGTTCCATTACAGCATTATTACCCAGCCACAGGTTTTGTGTCTAGCTTGCATTAAATATTTCATTCACTCATACATTTAATGAACATCAGCTACCTTTGAACTAAAGATTTATATAAACAGTAGGAACGAGAGTGCATTTGAAAGCATAAGGAAAATAACTACTTAGAGGGCAACAGGTAGAATTCTGCACAAACCAAACTAAGTGAGAAATTAAACAGTTGAAACTGAGCTCTCTTGCAAATATACAACATCAAGTATTTGCTTTATTACTGTTACATAAAAGGCTTATAAAGTAAGCCTCGGTCAGAAGCTCAGCCAGTACAAATGCTGGGCTGCAGCAACTGCATTTCTGGACCAGGACTATGGGTTTAAGGAAGGTAGGAAACTTTTTCCATCCACTAACCTTCTACACAACTCCTGCTACTCTAACAATTTAAACTAATAGAGCACCTGGCCCCTACCCGGTCTCCATCTTATTAGAAACACATTGACTCTGCTAGCTGCTTGGGAAGCCAAGAACCACATTCATCAGTAGGGTATCTCATCTGACATCAGTGAGATCAGATTTTGGCTTTACTCCTCCAAACCGCACACCATTTTTGCATGAGAACTATGTGAAAATTAACTTTGAGTGCTGCACTAATTCTCCTTTACTCAAAGAAGGGCACCAAACGCTTCTCTTTGTTCAAAACTTCTCTTAATAGCATCCTCAGTTAGCAGCTTCAAGTGAAAAGCCTTTTGTCCACTGATATGGAAGAAGGAAAAATTAGAGCTGCTTCTCCTTCAGCTTTGGGGTGAAGACAGCACTGATGGAACTGAGCACCCACAAACACACTGAATTGCTGGACCAGGAAGGCAAGAAGCTACTTCAGAACAAGGACTCAGAAACTCTGTGTAAGCCACTTCTCCTTCAAATATCTGCCTAAGACTCTGGCAACAGCCAGGATTTCTTAGCGGCAGTTGAGCTCTTATTTTGCAGCAGCAGATGGGGCTGGACCTTCACACCACGTGCTGTCAGGAATATGAGAGCCTGGAGAATAGCCTGGCTGCTCATTGAAGAGTGGAAACTTGCTGTGTATTTGATTTGTATGTTCTGATTTTGTTCTGATTTTGGCTGCTCAATAGAAATAGGAAGACAGAATAACTTTGTTTAATGGACAGGAAGTGAATGAAACAAGATATGATGGAGAGAATAATTGTATAGGTACTGATTGGTTAAAACTACTCTATTTTCTTAATCTAGAGATCTTCCAGAGAATACAGTTTTAAAAATGAAGAAAGAACTTCTGGTACAAGATTTTTTACAGTTACATTTTTATTTTAGCTGGATTTTGGATGAAAATTAATTTTTTTTATTCATAACATTCTAATGGTATTTTGTTAATTCTCTATGGCATCAAAGTGACCACAGTGTATAATGTGTCTCCTTGCTATGTCGAAATTGTGGTCTTTATGCGTCAGAGCTTTCAGTCACAGACGTTATTTTTAATACCTGGTTCAGATGTATTTTAGGTGCTTGCACTTTGAAAAGGTGGCTCTGATAAAAAATAGTCATAGCTTAATTTTCAATCTGAACTTTTCACTGAAAATCAAAATCTTCTTAGTGCCTTGAATTAGGGTAATTAAGTCACTTTCAAAAATTTAGGCTGGTTCTTCCAATAAATTAAATCAGAGGTTTCTATCTGTCTCAAACACAGGATAAAACCAGAAGTGCTGGACACCCCTCTCACTGTGCCTGTGTTTGTGCATGAGTATGCATGCACAAGTATATCACTTGTGCACAAGTTGCTAAGTTTTTTCATAACAAAGTTTCTCTAGCTACTTAATATTTTTCTGTTGTTCCATAGATTGGGAGTGATAATTGTAGGGAGCTCTGAACAAGTTGACTTTTACATAATTATCAAAAAATCAGTTTTCTGGAATATTTATTTTGTGATAAGCATTATTTGGAAAGTAGTTTTATGTCTCATAAATAACTGACTTTTAATTAACCTTTCTTTTCACTAGCCTTTTTTAAAAAGAAAAAGTAAAGAAAACAAGGACACGCTGCTAAAATTGATTACGTTATTTATTACAGAGCTTTTAAAAACATTTTCATAAAAGGTTGATTAATGACATAAAGATTTAGATCCTGCACTCCAACTTGAGCTTGCTCTAATGATCTTATCTATAAATGATTAGCAGGTTTGTGGGATAGGAAAAAGTGGAATTTTCCCTGGTTTTCAGTACAACTCATGCCAAGAACGTGTTATTTGGCATCCTGAAAAGCAAAATAGAACAGGAATGCATTTTTTAATATGAAATATTAATCTAAATTGAAGTATGTTTACCCTCTGGGGGTTCTATTCTGATTTTTAGTGATTGCCAAGTATCTTTATAGATGACTGATTTGGTGAGTGCTCTACCCAGCATTCAGCCATATAAGCACTAGAAATTAGTAATTGCATAACATCACAGAGCTGGGATTTTGCCAATGAGACATGAACATAAATTGCAAATAAGAAAAAAAAGATGTTTTTAGCTTGTCCTCTGAAGAGTGCAGTTTACTAAGAACCTGCCCTACATCATGTGCTATCCTATACAGGGGGAATCTTAAATCTAGAGTAAAGCCAGACACAGTTTTATCTAGTGTAAAAGGTGTAAATCTGGAGCAACTCTCATTATTGCCTTCTCCGGGTATTTCTTTATTATTTTGGAAATAGAAAACTGAGAGATTTACACAGCTGAACTGTCTGCAAAGCCTGGGGCATGTAGCTCATTAATGCACTAAATACACTGACCACATCTCACAAGACAGTCGCTTGGAAAAAAACATCCACAGGTATAGAGACAAAATTATTTTAAAAGAAGGGGATTTGGGTCAAGAAATGGTACTATTAAAGAAACCGGTGCTACTTTGTACTAAAATATTAAGAGTTTGACTGCTAGTGGCATCAACAGTCTCAGACCACAGCCAGTAAGAAAAGGTAAAATTTATGTTCATCTTAGAGGTCTACTCTGTAAAATGTATGCAAAATATGCTAGATGCTTATTCACAAATTTGGGTGATGCTTCTCATATCCTTTTTGTTTTGGGGGGCTAGTAGCAATAGCCCTTCTTAGGACTTGTGAAACTTCAGAGGAGATCCTATTTTACAGCACTGAGAAGGGGAACAGTTTACATACTTTTTTTTTTTAGATACTATGACAAGACAGTCCTTTTCATACATTAAATTTTAAAAGCAGAGCCACTTTCTTACCCAAGATGAGGCACATGTTATTTAAAGGGAATTTATACTACAATTACTGAGTAAAATCAATGACAGAAGTCTCAGTAAGTACTACGCCTTATAGGCTTTGTAAAATTATGAAACATACAAGAGTTAAGAGGCTACTACAGAACAAAAACACATTATAATTTTAGCATTTCATTAAGCTTAAATTTAAAAAAGCAAAACAAAAAAGCAACATGCTACTGTCTGTCAGTTTATATCTCCGATTGTAGTTGCTCTAAGTTCTGATAGAAAGGAGGGTTTTTTTGAAAGCTAGTCCAAAAAATATTCCTTATGGTTAGAAATGATGAAAAAAAACCACGATATGTATGTATGCAGATGAGAACACAGATGCCTTTATCTTTCCTAAATTGAGTGGGTAAAGGCTCAAATGAAAAGTGAAGTAATATTGGCAATTTGATGAAAGCTTGCAGTACACAGACAGACCTGTCAGAGGCAATGCCCTCTTCAGAAATAATACTGGAGAGATAATTGGTAAGAAATGGATATCCACAAAATGCTGGAAAAGACCAGCAAAGCAAACAAAGAATTGAAATCCTGCCATCTCTGTATCATTGCCTTATACATGGGTTGAATCTATTAAGTGACAAAGTAATTAGGCCTACATGGTGCAGAGGAGCAGAGACTACTTTATTTTCATGTTATAAGTATGATTCCATTTTAACTTACTAAAAATACTCATCAGGATACCACTTCAATATGTGTAAAATAAAGTAGTAACAGCAGGACTTTACAGTTTGGAGTCCTGCAGTTTGCAGGCTCCATTAATTTCTTTGTGGGCAGACGAATGAGAGTGGTGTGCCATAACGTCTAAGAACAGGGAGTCTCCTCAGACTCCTATTCTGTCGCTATTCTTACCAACCATCCAGAGCCTTTAATTCATGTCACTTTTTTGTTTAAAGCCAACTGCGATTTTAATGTTAAACAAAGCACAAATTTGTTTTCAGAGACAGTTGTTGATACGGAATGCTAAAGAACATTTCTTTCCCTGTTTCTGCTGGCAGGACATACAGTAACATTTCATACAGCTTAATTTTGAAGCTGTAGGAAGTACTGGTGCTACACAATAACACTTGTTTGTAAATGGCATTAGAAAAGAAGATCAAAATTGACCTGTACGAACAGCTGTTAAAATTTTCCTTCTGGTGTTAGGGGGTTACAACTTTCAGTTCCTCAGGGAAAAAAGTCATCCCATAGTCAGGATTTTTAATTCCCTTATACACCACCCCTAAAAGTTTTCTGTGGCATGAGGTATACACTGAGCTTGCTGCAGTGATGCCGTCTGCCTATGGTACCTCCACAAGTGAATTTGTAGCCCTGAGCACTGGGCACTGATTGACACCACAGACAATTTCTGCTGCACATGATGAGGCTTTTCAACACTCACATTTTTATGACTAAAGGTGCTAGATGTTGTGGACTAAGCTTTTTCAAGTCACTTTCCTGCAGTTGTTGCATATAAAATGCTAGGAATAGAATTTTCTTACTGGGGGAAAAAAAAGTCTGACTGAATTGAAAAAATGCTGGAGAGGTATTTGCTCCAAATTTCTTCCCTCACAGTATATATACAGAGTATTAATCTTCAGACAGGCAAAGGATGATAACTGGTGTGAGCAGGCATGCACTACAATCAACAATGATTTAAATCCATTCCAGTTCTAACATTTAAAAACATGATCCCTTCCAAGTATCATCAATCAAGTCCTTGTTTAGGAAATACCAAATTAGTTGATGTTGCTAAAAGGCCATCGATAGATTTTTATATTTAGGAGGAATATTCCACTGCTTTTTTTGTTCAGATTTTGTTGTTGGCTATTAATTTTTCAATAGGAATGTTACAAAAGGCTTGTTCAGCACATCTCTATCTTCAGACTTGAGATGGAAGAGAACCATCTGCAGAGTGAAAAGTATCCTTGGCATGGCCGTCATATTACAGGCAGCTGCTCTCCCATCCGCGAGAGAGGGAGCTGCTTTCAGTGCCTGTGATTTCCTTCCAAATTATTTGAAGTTAATGTCGTTCACACAAGTGACTGGGGTTATTTTGGCATGTAAGTAATCTAATTAAGGTTTGATCACTAACTGGATAATTCTGTGGTTCACTAAACAGTCTAGTGGGAAAAATAAATGTGTTCCATGCCTAGAAATAATAAATAACAATGACAAGACTTTTCAGTTAGGAACTAAATTATTTAAATCTACCTTGAAATGCCTCACCAAGTTCAGTTTAGCTTCGTAAGGAGCGAAAGGGGAAATTTGAGCCTGTTTGCCCTGTAACCTAATTTATAGTTCATCTACTTACACCCAGTTTATAGTTTATATTTTCTCTGATTTGTCATTTTACAGCTTACTTTTTATAAATAATATCACTGTGTTTGGACAGATTAGGTTCCAGGCAACTTTGCTGCACATTTAGTGGCCTCCTACACAGTAAGTATCCTGCAATGAGCATCACGTGTTTGCTCAGTTGAAAGGAGAATGGATTAAATACAGACAAAGCACGACCATTTGAAAGTGTGATTCTGTGTATGAGTAACAGAAAACTCTATGAATATTTGAACTACTTTTTAAAGATAAGTGAAATAGGCATGTGTGAGCAGCTGGTTAACTGCTTTATGAAATGGCTACCCCATTAAGCTAGTCTGAAATTGCACCAGTTTTCTCAAAAAATGTCTGACAGCTGTTTCAAGCTACAATTTTTGTGGCCCTGTCACGATGTTGAGATGCAGTGGTCCACAGACCTCATTATATTTTTCTAACTGAACGCTTCAATCAGGCTTTAACTTTCAGTCTGATTCAACGCCTGTTAAAATCAAGAGAGAGTGTGAGAGATTTGAATAGGCAGTGAATATATAGAAACCTTAAAGAGTTCTTTACAGAAACACTCCCTCTAACATTACTCTTAGTTAAGTTTAAAGTTGCATTTTCTTATCTTGTTCCAGGATAAAACTACTATTATGGAAAGATTTGCAGGATTCCTATATAATACATGGAAATCAAAATATACCCACTAATATGAAATGCAAAGTAACTTTCCTGGGGAATTCAGTTGATGGCAAAATCATAATCAGTAGTACAGACATCTGCCTAAATCTCTAGGTTACAATAAAACACCTTTATCCCCAAACTCCTAAGTCAGCTTTTTCACCTGTAACACTGAGGATTATATTATACAGCAAGGATTATGTTGTGCTTATGTCTCTCTTACTTCATACGAACACATCGGTTAATACTAGTGTGTGCTCAGGTAAGTTTGGTTTCCTGAAGGAGTGGTTTACCGTGGAAAGGTTCAGACAAAGCAAGTGTCATTCACTACAATTAGAGGACCAATCTAAAGGTGATTAGAAGGATAAATGGAAATTTTCTAGTACATTGGGATGCATTTATATTGCTTCTTCAATATAGTTGTGCATGACAAGGTCATCTCTGGAGGAATTAACGAGGGCATCCAGAAGAGGATCAGCTTTGCAGCAGCAAGCACTGTGGCAGCAGAAGTTACTCTGCTATTTCTGTAATTTGTACAGTCTTTTGCAAAAGGAAAGAATATGTCAACAATGTATCCTCTCATCTCTTTATCCTATTTTGATGGCTTAAGACAAGAATGTTCTTGGTGGTTTGTTTTTGTTGTGTTTTTTGTTTGTTTGTGTGTGGTTTTGTTGTTGTTGTTTTGTTTGTTTTGCTTATTTTGGGTCTAGAATTATTTTTTTATTTTTCCCTATGCTCCTCATCTGCCTTCGAGTATCCTTTCTTGTCTACTCTTCCCCCCTGTATCCCAGTGTCTTCACATTCCTTCTTTTCCTTATCATTCCCCAAATGTTCTCATCTTTGTTTTATTTATTTTTGCTGTTATCAATAGTTAATTCAAGTCTCAAGTAAACTCTCCCTTCCTTACCCATTCCTCATATTTAGTGATGTTTGCCTCAGTCTTTAACCTCCCCAGCTGTCTCTACTTCCTCCGTAGTAATTTTCTATTATACCACTTCTAACTTCACTTTCATAACCCTCTCACACTTCTGTCTTGCTGTTTCTACTGTCTTTGAACCCCTTCGTCCTACCCTAACTATAAGGAATAGCTTCTATTCCCTGTTTCCAGTTTCCTACTCCTTGTCTGACATAGTTTCCTTGTGTTTCCTCCCTTATTCAAGCTGTCTGCAGGCTGTCACACCTGCTCTTCCCTGCTCTCGCTGCTGGCCCTCCGTTCCTCTTTCCAAAATCACACTTCTATCAGCATGGCTGTCGTTTCCTGTCAATTCTGGTTATGGATCGTGTGCTCCCACATTCAGCACATGTGGGAAATGAGACATTTTGAAGAGATTGCTGCAATTCGACTCTGAGGACATGCACTGGAAAGGGAGAGCAGAGCTCCTCTAATGGGGAAGAGACCAGTGCTGGAAGTTACAGTTTGATTTAACAATCAAGACAAACACGAGCACATCCCGTGAATGCATTCTTTCCTATTAAAGACTGCAACCTACCAGCCAATCACAGAATCACACACAGAATCACAGAATGTTAGGGATTGGAAGGGACCTCAAAAGATCATCTACTCCAATCCCCCTGCCGAAGCAGGAACACCCAGATGAGGTTGCACAGGAATGTGTCCACGTGGGTTTTGAATGTCTCCAGAGAAAGAGACTCCACAACCCCCCTGGGCAGCCTGTTCCAGTGCTCTGGCACCCTCACTGTGAAGAAGTTTCTTCTCAAATTTAAATGGAACCTCTTGTGCTCCATCCTCGTGACACTAACCCTTTACACTACTAACCACCCCCCTTCTAATACATTCCAGGATGCCATTGGCCTTCCTGGCCACAAGGGCACAGTGCTGGCTCATGGTCATCCTGCTGTCCACCAGGACCCCCAGGTCCCTTTCCCCTACACTGCTCTCTAACAGGTTATTCCCCAACTTATACTGGTACTTGGGGTTGTTCCTGCCAAGGTGTAAGAATCTACACTTTCCCTTGTTATATTCCATTAAATTTTTCCCTGCCCAACTCTCCAGCCTGTCCAGGTCTCGCTGGATGGCAGCACAGCCTTCTGGCGTGTCAGCCACTCCTCCCAGCTTGGTGTCATCAGTACATCAAGTTCTGCACATGGATAAGCCAGCCTCAACCTGTGAAGGTTCCTGCCTTATGGCAGGAGTCTTTGCCCACGGAAGACATGCTTAAATACAATATGCCTAATTTTGAATTCGTGTATTGAAAGAATAATTCTGTTTCTCTCCTTTGAGGAAGGTATTTCGCCAGTCACAGATCACTGCAGCTCTCATAAAGAGAAATGCAAAAGTGTGTGTTGGCTATGCTAAAGATTTCCTTTTATCAGTTCATGAGGACAAGATATTGTGACACATCCAGCAGAAAGCTGGAATTGCCACGCCAAGGCCTGGAAACACTGTCATCACTGGGCAGAATTAGGCATGTTCTGTAGCTGGTGAAACAGTTACTAATTTTCTGTGTGCTCAAAATATATTTAACATAACCTGCCACTTGAAAAAATTGGATTTCAGTTATCCTAACAAGAGAGAGTTTTTTCAGCTGAAGGGAGCTTCAAAAGGTGAAGCATTTCCCTGCTCCTCATGACTGCCAAAACTGTTCTTCATTGAAGCTGCTGCTGGCTGAAGTTTCTGTTGTAACATATTTGTGGACCGTATTATGAGAAGAAAGGTCAGATGAGCACTGATACATTTTTCTAGTCTGCTTGAATGTATCAGTAACAACCATGAGATTGTAACCTGGTGAGCTAGACTTCGCGCAGTTGCCAGATGCAGGAAAGTTTGTTCTGTTCAACTTTTGTTTCATTTAATTCTTCTCTCCAGTTTTTCGTACAATCTACATTGCTTTCTTTAACATACTCTTGTTTTACGAATTGTTAGTGAAGCAGGCTGCTCCGAAGTGATGTAAATGAACTTCTGACCTCTGGGGGTGAAAGAAGGGAGGTAAAAGATAACTTGACCTGTGGCATTCTATAGAAGATATGAAGGCAGAATGTTGCCAAGATGCTGGCAAGAGTTAACACATAAAGCGAGTCAAAAAAGGGGGGACATGTCAGCCGCAGGACCAAATACTGACAGGTGTCAAGAAGAATTTTCTTTTACAGTGTCAGTATTTTTGTTGTACTTTGTAAAAACATTTGTCCTTTGCTGTCCTGCAAAGAGCTTTATTAGAAACACATTTTTAAATGATATAAAGAACCATAGCTGGAGGTGGTGATTTCAATAAAATGCATTTCACTTAATCTGGACACACTTAATTGGGACAGATGCTTTATTGGAAAAACTTCTAGAGAATCAATTCATGACAACACATAGAAAAGTCTAAGACTTAATTAGGACGGTAGACACAAGTTTTCCTTAATGAGATATATTTAGCCACTGCCATGGGTTTACATGGTGTTTAATCAGGTGTTAAATATGTGCGAAACACTAAACTTCAGTCTTTTAATAGAAACATTACCAAACAAATATTTAAAGAAGAATAATAAATTAAATTCAAGATTATTGTCTTTATTTCCTTTAGCACTTCATTTCATTCTGAGCCCACTGCTCTCTTTTGTGTGGGTTCTAGTATCAGGTCCGGGAAACACTACAGATTTCCATTTGTGTATGTGAACATCAACATTATAAAAAAGATAATTTCCTGAATAATTTCCTTGGGACCTGGAGGGCAGCAGGCTTCCAGATCCTAGAAGGTCACACGTGTCATTACATTTATGTTATTTTAGCTCTAATGTCCCAGTTCCAAGCCTCAAATTGCTCTTGAGTCCAGATAAATGTGCAGGCCTGAATTATTCAAAATTACTGAAACACCATTCAAAATTACTGAAACACCATTCAAACAGCTTTTTCTAGCAATTTGAGGATTGGGAGTGCAGCTCTAGGTGAAGGAAAGTCAGCCGATAAATTCTTCCCCTGGTACCCAAAGGACAAGGACATGTTTATTTCCTTCCATGGGTCTTCCACCAAAAACTGCAGAGAGTGCTAGTCAGGAAAGTTCAAGGCCTTTAACCATCTTCAGTGAGGTTTCCCCAAACTGTGAGGCTTTAAAAGGAAAATATACTTTTTATCATTGCTTGATATAAACATTCAGAGGTCATATCTATGCAAACTTCAGTACAGCGTGAGATGTGAATTCAAACTGATGTAAAGACAACTTATGCTTTCTGAGCAAATAATTTGGTTTATTTTTTAATATGTTATTTGATTTAGTTTGCTCATTTTGAGAACAGCTAACTGAAAAGTTGTTCTAAAATTTAATGTGTGTAAGGAAAGTCCACAACTAGACTGGTGTCACTAGGGAAAACTATCCTTTGTTTTCAGCCTCATAAAAGATAGGACAGTAAGTTAAAACTGGAGTTCTTATATGTCCTGTGGCAAGAAGGATGAAAGGTTTGAGAAAATAAAGGACTTTTAGATGGGAGATGCTTCTTCAGTTTTCTGCTGAAGTACCTGAAGTTTTAAATCTTTTGCTCTCTTTATTCAGTACAAGTTCTTTTCAAGGCATTTGGGTGACTAAACACAGGGCGTAGGTGTTGTGAACTCACAGTTAAATCCATTCTTGGAAAACACGAGAAACAGCTAGAAATAATCTTTTGAAAAATCAACACAACACTGAAGTATGTGATCACATTTACTTAGTGAGAAACTGGGCTTTTCCCTTTTTGCTTGTCTTGGGGAAAACAGGGAACTTCAATATCAACTTATTTTTTCTCCTTGCTTTGATGCTCTCAGCTCCATAGACTGCTTGAGCCTGCTCCAGTGATTCAGAAGGGTGTTGGAAAGAGGAACTCCAGTTGCTTTGCAGAGCAATGGCCCTAAGAAGAAATGTTTTCCTATTCAGCTGTGAGCAAAACTCAGGAAACTGGAGGACAGAGCCATTCATCATGGGATGCTTTGATATTCATCTTGCTTTGCACAGTCTGGAAAATCTGCTTGCAATAGAAGAAGAGAGAAAGAAGGAGCAAGCTTGTGTGAGTTATTATGGATTTGAGCTGTCTTCACATGCTTTTCTAGGGACTGAAGTAGACACTACCACTGGCATGCTTTGTGCCCACCTGCAGCTGAACTGTTTTTTGGGATAGCTAGGGTAATCTCCTGAGGCATTAGGCAGTAAAAGTAGGAAAAGTAGGAAGCAGCTCAAGACACCAAAAGAGACAGAGATCTAATCTCTACCAATCCTCCATGAAAAGCCAGCTCTGTCCCTACAGCCATCATGGTATACCCATAGAAGACCTTTCCATACACATACTCTTGAGGCCTCTCATCTTTTTATTTTTGCAGATCAAATCTGCAGCACTCATCTCAGTTCACATTTAGCAAACATGACCCTTAATGCCTTTCAAACTAATACACAAAGCAGTTATATTTGGACAGCAGCGTAACTGGAGAAGTGTCTAACAAAGTGTGCCAGTAGAACTCCAGCATATTTCCTATTTTAACAGTCTGTAATTTGAGTGTTTGTTCTCTTGAGTGCCTTCAAATTATGCCAATTTCTAGAGATTAGAGTCTAGGCTAAGTACTCTTCATGAACAGATATACAGTGGATCTCTGTTTTACTTGGAATAAGGTATATATTTGAACTGATTTCTCATTGTCTGAAAAAGCTATTCAGCTGGCCATAAAAATTGTGGGTTTGACATGGGAATGTTTCTGTGGCATTGTTTTACATAGCAGTGGTTGAATCTGAAACTTTAGATTCTCTTTGGACACTTCAGCTGTGATGTGGTTTGAACTGGAGTACCCAAGGCTCTCTTTGATTCCCTACCAAGGGAGAAGTAAAATATTATTGCATGTTTTTGATGTCCAGAGAGGCCTATGTTACTTTTGCTGCAGGATCACCCTGTTATGTTGCAGGTACATTACCTTCCTGGTAAGTAATGACAATTAATTTATTTTTCTGGTTTGGGAAACTGTACTAGAGTCAGGCTTATAAACTTGAACTTAGTCTAAACCACTTACTGGGAAACATTTCTGTTTACAGACAGAGTGGTGACTAAAGCTTAGTAAAAGTCTTTTATTAATCCTGTTTCATATACTGACTCAAAACATAATAATGGGCATAACCCACAACCTCATCTACTTCAGGCAATACAGCTAGAAATTAAGTAAAAAAAAAAAAGCATTGTGGGTGCTGTACTCCATATACAGCCTGAGTACTCTTTCAATAAGTTCTTGAAAAATGTAGATGAAATAGAGATGTATTACCAAAGAAATTTTATGTGCATGAGTGGTTTACCTCATTCCTTACAAAGTAATGCTGCCTTCTGACAGAAGAAAGAAATTAGAAAAGTGAGCTACTCATTTGCATGAACATCTAGACCTAGAAAAAGACTAGGGAAACACATGTAAAAAAAGACTCTGGATTTTATTATTTAATTCTTTTGACAAATGGAGATGTTGCTGATTGAGGAAGACTGATAAACTACAATTGCTGCAGATTAAGTTCACAAGACAGTGAGCATTTTTCAGACCATCTTATTCACCAGTCATTGTTAACACAAATTAGTTAAGTATTAGCTAGTGGGGAATTGTCTATTTACTAGGTTTCATCTCACATATAATTGGAACTTTATATCAAAGTAACTTCTGATGTATAATTTTAGGGGAGTTTTTCCATTCACATTACATTTGAATTAAACATTTTTCAACCATGCATGAACAGTGGCTGAAAAAACACGATCTGGATTTTTTAGAGTACACTGCGAGAAATATGGAACTGCTAAACTCCATTTCTGACTGTTCTTAGATGAATTGAGGCAAAATTTCTTTTGGAATTTTGCCTGAGTAAATCCTATCAAATTTGGCCTAGCTTTGCCTGTTGACAGTAAGAACAACAGTTTCACTGTGGTCTGTTCTGAGCCTGTCACAATGCAAACTGCCTCTTGAAACAATGACCTACAATGTCAACTTCAGTACCCTGTGTGAGTATCGACTTTAACTTTGCTTAGTCAAGAACATTATAAAAAGAAAACTGCAGATAGATGGAAAAAAGGCAGAGAATTTAGAATGAAAAGATTCAGTTGTTTAAAAATAGGTTGGGTCCTATGTGACCATTTTAAAAAATGAAGCTGTAACAGCCGTATTTTTAATAATAAAATAGCTCTACTGTGCAACTTCTGCTTTCTTCCAACAGAATGGTGGTGTGTTGAATTTCAAGGCTGACCCTGGAAAGCATCTTAGGTGGCAAAGCAAAGATCAAGGCCAATGTCAAATTTTTCTAATTTATATTTCTCCAATGCTTTGAGAGTCTGGAGGCAAGACGAAGTCTGACTGGATTGAGGGTATTATATTCCCACATACATCTCAGGAAGAAATTTCTTGGGACTAAAAAAATCATAGAAGAAAAAATCCCTTATTCTTTTTGGCTTAGTATAAGAAGTGCGTATGCGAAATGTAACTCAGGCGAGGCTTTTCAAAATCTCTTGTTTCAGACTGATACTCATAACTGTGGAGGGTATCCTTGAATAATGAAATTGCTATCAGCAAATGACCTTCTTCTTCAGGATCACAGGAATGCCACTGCACGGCGCAAGAAAGAAGAAAATGAGGTTGTATTTCACTTAAGGACAGAAGGAAAGCTGGAACTGGTTTCATATTTTTCCCCGTATTTTCTTTTCCACTCTCAGTCAACCTTCATGGCTGATGGTTAACAGGGTGCTTTGCTTCTATGTGAGGAAGCATTTGTTATTGCTTGCTCACTATTTTCCATAGCAACACAATGTCTCTGTTTAAGATCCAGTGGAGATGAGCAAACAGTAAAGCCTTTAAAAAGCAGTTTGTAAAAGAAGCTAAATTAAACTTAACTCTTTCAGGTTAACTGTGCAGTCTGTATTAATCTTCATATTTTGAAATGTCTTGTTGAGGGCCAGAATATTCTCAGTCTTTAAGCATAAGTATGGCCATATTAAGCCAGATCAACTGCCCCCTTAGCACGGAAAGCCATCTCTGCCAGTAGTGGGTAGTGGATTCCTACAGAAGAACACAAAAGCAAGGCAGGCATGAAATGATAAATGTCCTGCTACACTCGTTCCCTTCCCCCAGTTCCTACAAGCTGCAGATGAGGAACTTTCTTGACCAGAAGAGGTGTCTGTTTTTAAATGCAGGTGTGTACAAGTATCCTAGGGAGACAGTCAGTACATGTAAAAGGCTACAAAAATGTTGGTAAGGATACACACCACAAACAGTTTGTACCCCAGCCTGGAAGCTGAAGTATGTGCAGGACTTTGTGGTCAGGTACTGCTCCTGTAGCAATATTTCTTAGAAGCAGTAGCCATTTACAACCCAAGTTTCTTTAGAATCCTTTTCCCTACCATATGCTACCTGCCATTACCTACCTGGTGATAGCAATAGTAACAACAGAGAGAGGTAAAGAGCAGGACATGGACAGTTTTTCCTGTCATTGCAAAAGCTTTTGAATTGAACAGACCACCATCGCCATCACCAGACCATCACATTCACCAGCACTATCAACTATAATAAATTTTATTGTAAGCCCTTCCACACATGAAGTGTGCTTTAAGCCCTAAGTCCTGGAATCATTTGCTTTATTGTAATATCTGCACTGTTGCCTTCCTTTCCCTTATGTTTATATCCATCATGATTGCAAACCTTGAAAATGCATACTCTAAAGCTTGAGAGCATAACTGAACAAATGAGAAGAATTAACAATGTTAGCTTCCATGATTACCAAGCCAAACCGAGTTCACATGGGCCTTGTTCAGGCAGGCCTGGCAACACCTCACAGAGTTGTTTGACTTGCTACAACAGCCCCAACTCAACATCAACCTGTCCTTTTTTTTCAGTCTCTGTCCAGGCAAGGCAGCTGTCATTACTTTGGCAACAGAAAATATCCTAATGTAGTCACATACTTACTCTTCAATTTAGAAAATACAAAATTGCCACTGCTTTGAAAATAATTTTTTAAAATAAATGTTAGCTAAACTCTGACAGCTTGCTTGCAGCTCTTGGGTTTATCATGTTCATTTTCTATTTAATGGAGGTAAATTTGGATTTAAAGTATAATGCTTCAGCATTTCTACTTTAAAAAATCATTATAAACCATATGGAGATGGTTTGCAAATTCTATTGAAACATGTAGTATGAGAGCAGTACCAGCCTGGCAAAAAGGGCACTGAGTACATTAGGATATAAGGAAGTGTAAAGATTTAATTCTGTAAGCAAAATCGTAAATTTTTGTCAGCCTTATCTAAACCAGTATAAGAATACTATTCTCTCACATTTCTAGTTTTAGCCAACTTTATTTTCACAGTTTGTTTCATCACCAGACCCACACAACTGAATAACACATGACTTAGAGCTACTGTACTGTATCAAAGTATTTACATAGGATATTATAATTAGGATTTTTCCTCTGCTACAACAGAATTGTGGCTATAGAAACTTTTGAATATGATTAAAAAATCTGAATATGCCCAATGATAGAATTATGAAAATATCAAGCAACAGTGAATGAGATATACTTTTTTACTTCAAAAACATTAAGTTAATGGAAACAACAGACTGATACAAAATAAGTAACAGCACAAAAGAAAGTAGACAGAAAACAAAAAATGCCCAGGAGCACAGATCCTCAATTGAAGCATGCAACAGCAACAGAACAAAAGCAAGAAGACACACAGAAAAGCATACCGCAATTTGTGTAAATAATGTCTATTTTTGCAATCCAATCTGACAGTCTTTCTGTGATAGCTACAGGTACAGTATGGGAAGTTTTTTGGAGTCATAAGAGATTAAACAGAACTGTGCCCAATACTGAGCCCTGGAGAACACCACTCGTGACCGGCCATCAACTGGATTTGGCTCCATTCCCCACAACTCTTTGGGCCCAGCCCTCCAGACAGTTCTTTATCCATCACAGAGTCCACTCATCCAGGCCATGAGCTGCCAACTTCTCCAGGAGAATGCTGTGGGATGCGGTGTCAAATGTCATGTGCACCTGTTACAAAAACCTGGGATTTTTGCTGGATGAAAAGTCAGTTTATTTGGGTAAAATGCAGGTCTCACTGCTGTCACACCTCAACCAGGCCTTGGGGCAGAGGTGAGGCCTGGATGTGGCACAGTGGGGGGACCCAAATGGCGTCTGTGCCACACAGGGCTGCACCAAAGCACCCGGGCCCGCTGGGGCGCCCGGCTCAGTGCTGCCATAGCAGGACCTGCTGCTTCTCCCCTGTGAGTTGCACGGCAGGGCCCTCTTGCACCCTTTCACACTGTCCCTCACAAGCAACGCTTTTCCCTCACTGCCCCTGGCATGGGGAAACATCCACAGTGTTCTAAGGCAAATGAAGGAAAGGAAAACGCAAATTCAAAGCAATTTAAAAAAAAAAAAAAAGACTCTTACCTTGATGGTGTCTCACAGGAGATCCTGCTTGTCCTCCTGAGGGGCCAGGGGCCGGGGCTGCCTTTCCTCCCTCAGCCACCATTCCCTGTCTGTAGTGGATAAATCCCCAGGCTTAGAATCATAGAATCACTTCAGCTGGAAGAGACTCTCAGGATCATCAAGTCCAACCTTAACCTAACCTAATTCCAGCACTAAACCATGTCTCTAAGAACCTCATCTAAACACCTTTTAAACTCCTTCAGGGATGCTGACGCCACCACTTCCCTGGGCAGCCTGTTCCAGGGCCTGACAACCCTTTCTGTGAAGAATTTTTTCCTAATATCCAATCTAAACCTCCCCTGGTGCAACTTGTGGCCATTTCCTCTTGTCCTATCACTTGCTACTTGGGAGAAGAGACCAACACCTTCCACGCTACAACGTCCTTTCAGTTAGTTGTAGACAGCAGTTTGCGTCAGTCCAGCCCTTCACCCACGGTCTCAGTGGCTGGGGCAGAGGGTGAGGCTCTGCTCAGGGCACTGCACCCTGGGACTGGCCACCCATGGCTGGGCTCCCGCAGCAATGCCAGCCCCTCAGCGGCCTCCGCATGGCTGGGCTGGGCTGCCTGTCTACCTGGAGCTGCTTCAGAGCTGCCTCTTCTTGGCCTCAGCGAGAGATGCACATGGGGTCCCCACAGAAAGAGCGGGAGCCCTGAGGGAAACTGTCTGCTCTCCCCATCTCCTCACTTTGGGCAGCTCCAGCTTCTCTGGGGTCCCACTGCCCCACAGCAGGCCTCTTCATTTTAAGGTATGAACAAGCATTTATTATGCTCTGATTAAAACTCGAAGAGTATGTTTTGAAAAGGCACATCTGGCTGATCTAAAGCTCATTGTCCTCAAGAAAGGTGTGCATGCTCACCCGCCTCCTCTCCACTCCTCACCATCAGGCTGGCCCTGGCGCTTGCCAGAGCCCTTGTTATGTGCCAATTGCATTAGCTAAAATGGCAAAAAAAAACATTCAAAAAACCCACCATGAAAAATTGAATAGGTTCCTGCCATACTAATGAGTCAAATTTGGTCACAAAAGGGCCCAAAGCGTGCCAGAGCAGGCGTGAGGAAAGAAGTGCAGAGCCAGCAGCAGGAGGAGTGGGGAGAGGAGGGAGGAGAGATTAAGTCTCCTCTCCACCATGTTTGATCAGTTTATTGAATTTCAGTCTTTGTTTTGTTTTAACTCTGAAAACCAAGTGTATCAACCTGGCACTGTCAGTCCTTCCCCCTCCATCATGGGTCCGTGCCAACGAAGTGCTGCCGCCATTTGGGGGCCTGGCTCAAGCAGCCATCATTGCTCCTCTCACTGCTCACAAGGGCTATCAGCAATGAGTTTGCTCCTTTCAAAGACAAAAAGAAAAAAAATAAATTCATAGGACAAGAATTACTTTTATGGTATTTAGGAACTGATTTTACCATTATGCTACAATGGCTAAAATGCAGCCCAAACCCCTTTCAATGACTGAAAAATAGAACCTGCCACAATACCCCATTCTGCACATCCCCAACATTTTGTTTAGAGAAACATCCTTTTAGAAAATAACGGTAGCTCTCCTTGTGCAAGCCAATGCACTCGTACAAATGCCTGTTGCTTTTCTGAAGTGGGATAGGAATATTTTTCTTAAAAATCACACAATAAAACCAAGAGATGATAAATGCTGTGCAGAAGGAAGCATTATAATCTGCCTATGGATTAGTCTAATAACATGATCTACTAACGTGTTCATACAGGCAACATCTTGGAAGGCTCTCTTGAGTGTGATAAAATTCAGCAACTAATGAAACATATATTTTTATGCCTTTCCTGGAAAACTGGAGAGGGACAATCCATTGCTTTTTAGTGTTACTCTTATCTCACTTCCGACCCCACAGACAGAATGGTTTTTATCAGTGTTGAACGCAGACTAAAGAGTTTGTAGTATGAAGACATAAGCATAGCTAAATGCAGTGGCTGAAGTTTGGATCAGTGAATTTTAAACAGGAAATAAGACATGTTTTTAATACTGAAAGAAATAACTACTGGAGCATGGAAAACTCAGTGAGTTTTGCACACCTTAAAACTGAATTGACTGTCTTTACAAAAATATATCTTCTAGTGATGTTTTTGGGGTGACCATGGAAATTGTGCAGTAAGATGAGCCGGAGGTCAGCTCAGGCCAGACCAGTATAACCATTCCTTTTTACTACAAAGCAGGATTATCATCCTCTGTATCTAAAAAAGACAAGCATGACATTTTCTAAAAAAGTTGACTTGAAAGCTGAAGCTGGAGTTTTCCCTTCCCTGATGCCAGTGAAAAGTAGATGCTTTGAGTTGTCTGCAGAGAAGTGTGAATTGAAGAATACTCTACAGTTAAGGCCAAATACTGTGAGTTCACCTCACGTGACTACGGGGTTTAGAGAAAGTAATCAGCACAGAGTAATGCAAGAGGTATACAGTCATGCATCTTCACTGTCCAGTTTCATTTAGTATCAAACACTTTCAAGAGAGTATTTGGAAAATCTTTTTTTCCCATATTGGCAATTTCCCCAAAGAGCAAAGACATCCAATAGATGTAATTGATTTTAATTTCAATAAACACATTAATTGTAATTATCCACTAGAAGAGTCTATGTTACAAAAAGAAAGAAAAAAAAAAAAGTAATTGAAACCTAACTTAAAAAAAACCCTAATGAGTGTCAAGTCTTATTACCAGCTGACTTGAATAGCTGCACTTGATATGGGGTACTTTTTTTGTCTATTGTCCAGCTCGCAATAAATGTTCAGAGAGAAAATTTGATAGAAAAGAAATAGGAAAAAATATTATGCTGTAAACATCAATACACAATGCAAAAGTATACAAGATTACTTAGCACCAATACTGCTCTTAAATCAATATTCTGGCATCAGTGCTATGCATTTCAGGATGACAAGTTTTGGTATTTTCCAGACTCTTCCACCTTATAGCTGCCCATTAATTACCTTCATTTGTCAGCTGGCAGTACAAACAGGGTACAAATGTTTAGTCTGCTGCTTGTGTTAATATCTAGGAGCTGCAGTAGACAGAAGGTTTCCAGAGCTCTGCTATATAATCACTCTATGAAATTGCTCAGCTCTTATGTTTGCTAGTACTACTAGCATGTTTTCTTTTTCTTGCAAATAAAGTAACAGATGAAAATGTCTCAAGCTAAACAGTGGCTTGTTTGCATTCTTAACAAAATCATTTTAGAGCAAAGCAGTAATTGCACCTCAATATCACTTTTAGATCTTCTTACTTACAAAGTTACATTTTAACATTCAGTTTTAGGGCCAGAGTGATTTTACACAGTGGAAAATTTGCGTAAGCTGCTTTGTGTTCCCACCTCATGAATAATAGGACAGGAAGAAATGGAGGTAAAAGAAGATGCATTTACTAGCAGGTTCTGTAGGTCTTCTCAGGCACTGAAGCAATACCAGAATGAGACAAGAAGTGCATTGAATGTTACTGCTGTGCCCCCACCAAGGGAAACAAACTTGATCTTAAGCATTGGCTCACAGTCACTTGTTGGGGCAGAAAGCAAACCAGAGTATAAACATGTGTATGCACAAGAGCTTTCCATCAAGCCTGAGACTGGACTAGGCCTTCTCATTGCCACATAAGCCAGCCAGTGCAATACATCATCAAAACTCTGACTAGACAGATAGCATGTAATTCCTTTTCTGAAGTACCCATTTATTACTCAGCAACAGACAGTTGAACACAGAGAAATCCTAGCATGAGGCAACAGCTAGGACCCTGTGTCAAAACTTCTGCTGCCACTTTGTTAGGAGGTACCCTCAGCCTTTTTGCTCACTCAGCCAGGACCATATCCCTGTCAGCATTCCTTGGACTAAGATTTTCTATGAGCAGCATCAACTGCTCTTAATGCCACTTCTTTTTTACCAGCTGGGAGCTAACTGAATAGATACGGATGGGATTCAGCCCTGTTCCTTAAAAGGCTTTCCCAAAGCAGGACAGTGTGAATTTTTTTTTTTATTTATACTTGCTTTCTCAGGGCTTTTTTTGCACTGCAGCTGCAGAAAAGTGGTAATGTAATGACCTACTAACTTTTTCCACACAAAAAGCCAGCAGCAGCCAAACTGGCATATTCACATAGTTCCTCATATTGCAGAAGGCTGGCATGGATGTAACAGACAGATATGACAGATACCCTGATCTCGCAATGCTTAACAAATGTCACCTAGCATCAATAGATTTCTCATATATTTGAAATTAAACACAAGTTAATATTTGCAGGACTGGTGTTGAAGTCAGGTCCAATAAAACTATAGGTCTGCACAGAAGAAAGAATGTAAGTGGCCTTTGTTATCTGTCCATGTGGAAGTACATACTTCACCTTGTTTGTAAGAACTACTGAAGACAGCAATAATGTCAGTTTACTTGTCTCTATATGTTAATGGAATATGCTGGAGATCTCTATCTTCAGCATTGTTGCTTCTGGCTCTTGCTGAGGCAGCCTGCAGGTTTATACAGCTGAACTTTCCTCATTTATTTAATACAGATTCTTTGTGTCAATATAAACACAGATCAAAGCTAAATGTTTTAAAAATGAAGCTATAGACAAAAGACGGCAGCTGGTTTGCAGAGGGAGGGTTTGAGCCTGCAGGTCAGAGAGACTGGGCAATTTCCTCCTTGCGTCTCAAAGGCTGTTGCTAAGGAGACCACTTTTTCTTCAGTGAGCATTTGGCATGGACTAGTTGACATACATGCAGTATTTCTGCTGCTAAGGCAAAAGAGAAGCACAAGCTGTGGAGTATCTGTCAGGATAAAGCACAGAAAGCCAACTATAAGGCCCTTTTCAACTACTTGCTTTCTCTGACAAAAGTTGGTAACATCACAATTTTTCCTCTTTCCTTTGCAGTAATCTTTGTTTCAAATGAGAAGGAAAACGTTGCTGTGAATGGCAAGCAGATGACACCTTACTACTAGCAGAAATCGTAGGAAAGCACAAGCTTTCAAAGGAAGAGCTCTCCAGCTAGGCATAATCCTTCCATTACAATTTCAGCAGGTAATAATTCGGAATTTAGCACTATCTATATTCTCTGACAGTATTCCTTTACAATAACAGGAGGCAGTATAAACGAACCTGAGTTTGCTTTACTCCAAATAGCCCTCTTGTGTTACTGAATAGTGTCAATGGTGCTTCTAAGTAGCACAAATCTTTGACTAGTTTTAGAGCTTACAATGACTAATTTTACATTTAACCTTCAGCATTCCCAGCTTTGATAATTTTATGTTTCGTCACCTTGACTTTTGTATTAATAGATTTGACATTCACATTAGTTGTGTGACAAAGGTCGCAAGGCCTCTGTTGTCCAATCTATTGTTTCCCTGTGATGATCTTTCTGTGAGATAAATTAATCTTGATGGGGGTTTCCTAAAAAGGAAGGGAGAAGTTTCCACTGCAGGACTATTGAGAATCAAAAGGTCATTCAAATCTGATATACTTTAAAAAGTTATTACTCTTTTAATTAGAATGGTACTGTTATACCAAAATAGTTATATGCAGGAAAGCCTGTTGGGTGGACACATATATGTAAATGCATTACACTGAAATAGCTAACACAGCTTTTACAATAAGCTGTATTTGAATAAGCATGTTCATCTGTGCTATGAACATTCTGTAAAACCTTGTAGCAGTAAAACTAGTGTAGATAAGGTTCCTCTAGCAATCTATGGCTCATCTAGGAATAATAAACAATAAGCCCTTCCCCTGTTCCCTGAACCTAACTTTACAAAACCATTGTACAACATGGAGGAAGGGTGTACAATTTTATCAATGAGCTTCATTTTCCTGCCAGGTGAAGTGAATGTGACTCCCTCAGTAACAATGGTATATTATATTCTTTGCTTGGCACCTGCTCCTTTAAATTAGGACTCACTTTTTGATCTTTAACCTTTAAAATGTTCTCTCCACCAGTGATGTAAAGTGGTTTGCAATATATACTTGAATAGCACAGACCTTTCACACTGAAGAAAAAATTCAGCAAGTTGAGTAGGTGGATGGCAAAAGAGTATCCAGAAAGCCTTAATGTTTTCTTTTCAGTTCATTTAAGCTTTTATTTCACCGTGATAGACACATTGATACTCAGTCTATAGGGAAATAAAAGTAAAAATAGAGTATGGCAAAACAATGTAGAGCCAATGTGCTTCATTTCAATTTAACTGAATTTATTTTAAATTCTTTAAGTGAGATTAAAATAACTTATCTAAATAACCAATTAATTCAACAAAGCAAATACATGTATTTACATTTACATTTTACATGTATTTACTTCTATTTACTGATTCTATTTGAGGAATGTGAGCATTATTAACTTTGAAATAAACAGGAGGCATGAACTATTTGCTTCCTTTATGGTCTTTTTGCTTTGCACTCTTATGCTCTGAGGGAAGAAAACCAAAATATTAAAGGTGTAATAAGAAGGGTGCCAAACCGTGAAAAATGTGCCTGTTCCTTACCAGCTACTATTCCTACTGCTGAGAAGGAGCAAGTTCCAAAGCAGACAGGTGAGTGAGAGCTGGTGACAGCTCGAGAAAAGTAAGGCTTATTTAGTATGGGGGTGGCTGGTTTCCCAAGGCCCAAAATATCAGCAAGAACACCTGGAAAAACTCTTGAAATGACCTAATGTGCCACAGTTTGCATATATTTGTAAAGTAAGAGGTAATTTCAGTGTTTATTTTGTGTTGTTACTTTTAATTTTGGGGGCAGGTGTAATCAAGTTCTCCAATATGCTGTATTTTTGTGGAGCATTGTTTCATAAAATCATCACCTCTGCGATGCTGAGCTATTAGGAAAGAACAAAATTTCATTGTAATGTCACTTAGATCTATCACCAATCAACTCCGGTGTCTTCTCACTTAATTATTCATCTCTAAACTATTTATATCTTAGACATACTTGTGGTTTTTTTCCCCACTCAAAAAGAATGTGACTAGAACAACTTGAACACAAAAGGAAAAACCCATAGTTCCTTCAAAATGAGTGAGCATGGAGTTGTTCTTCTGAAAACACTTGAGCTTCTTGATAAATTATCAACACTTGAAGAAGAAAAAACCTAAATATCAGAGATACAACTGCAGACTTTTTTTTGAGCAGAACCTTTTTTCCTTTTAAAAGATTTATAGTGAAAGCACTGTTTTTTTTTTTTTTCACAATGCATTAATTCTTACTGCTTGTAGAAATTATGTTTGGAAGGTATCATATTTTAAATGTGAGTTTCCCGTAATTTTTCCACATTACTTGTTTGCTTGTGGGTCTGTTCTTGCAGCCAGTAATATACAACAATGGCTTCATTTCCTTCAAAGTTGTTATGTTTTACATTCAGCTTCCCTAACATAGTCTGGAGAACTCCTGCAATATATGAAGCTGAGGCTTCCTAACACTAAACCAAAGTGAATAATTAAGTTGCTTCAACACATGTTTAGAGTTCCTGACACCTTTGCTATTCCTGTATTTTGAATGTGTGGGGAACATTCTTTGCTAACATAATGTGATTTCAGCTAGGCTGTGACAGTTTTCAGCAGCTGAGGACCATTAAAAATAAGCCATGTGTAGATTTTTTGGCTTTACCAAAGCCGATAAAAAATTGAAGTTGTGATATTATACCTTACATTTAACATCCAGGCCATCTGGGCCCCAGGAAAGTAAAAAAGGAGTTTTGCCTTTACTTTAAATTACTCCAAGATTTCACCAGATTTTGCAACTAGATCTGTCCAGATACACTCAGGATGCACTTTTTCCCTCTTGGTAATAGCATGAAAAAAAAGAGAAATTTTCTCAGAAAATGCTAATCATGTCCACACAACATATTCATAGCCACTATGTCTAGAAGGGTTGAGAGCTACCTTCGTGGTATGATTCCACGTCCCCCAGAAAGACTCTTCATGGGGATTCAGTTGTATCAGATTCCATCTATCCCAGATCTGTGGGACCCCATGACAACTTATCAATAAAAGATGAGACAGAAACCGTGTAGAAACTGTGAGATTTGTTGCCACCACAGATGTGTAGGAGGGGTGTACCTCAGGTGCATCTTTTTAGTTCATGAGGATTTACTGGTGACAACAGCTCCGTTCTCCATATCAGACCTTGTAGAGAACCGTTTTGCTTCTCAGTCTGGGTCACAGTGCAGGAGGGTGGGCAGCAAGGCAGCATGCAGTACCAACAGTGTCCATGCGGATAGTATCCAGGTCTACAGGGTCTTCATTTTAAGTATACACAGCACAACCCTCCAGCTTTCTATCAAACCAAATCAACCACTGCTTTGAGAACAGCCAGCTGGAAGTGAGTGGGACACAAAGATGGCTTTGTAGCAAGAAAGGGGAAGTCCTGTGGAAAAACATCTAATTCACCCAAGTTCTCAACAACTTTTAGGTTCTTCCAAGCATTTCAGTGCTATTAGGGATCCAAACAATGTTTGCCTGTGCCTAAGGCTGGACTTTCCTTTCAGAAGCAGGCTTGACCACAGTGATCTGTAAGCTCAGGAATTCAGGACTATGTTACCATAACACTTAGCTAGGAATAAAAACACACAGTTATGTAGCCTCTAACTGGTTCACTACGTGACAGGCTTTTCACTTAGCAACAAAAGCCAGCACTAGCATCTCACTTGACTGCTTTGCAGTCTGTAGTGGCTTCTCATTTCATGAGAATCACTTCTCATTTCATGAGAATCACTGATGCTAATCAAGGCCCAAGAATCTGGCAGGCTCTTGCAATACACATTGGAAAGTTCAGGCACTAGTGAAATCACTTCTGCGAAACTGCATAATCATCTATGTACAGGAAGGGTGAACTTAAACTGGAAAGTTTGCAGAAAAGAGCTGGAAGGATCACTAGGGAATGAAAGGCCTTTTAAGAGATTTGAATAGAGCAGCTTGTTTAGTCTAGCAAAATTAAGATCGAGGGAGAAAAAGAATGCTGTGGTTGACAAATACACTGGTGAAGAGGGTTAAACACTAGGAGGAAAAGCTATTTAAGGTGAAAGACAGCACTGGCACAAGGGTACAAACTGACCCTTAAATGATTTTAGACTGCAAAACCAAGAAGGAGATTGCTGCAAGAGTGAAATGCTGGAGTTATGACAGCAGCAGTAGAAACAAAGGGATGGAGTTTGACCTAGCTGTGAAAAGGTCTGTGTAATAGGACAAGCTATGATGTGGGAGATTGGTCTTGATAACTGGGGTACTTCATGCAGTTTTATCTTTTTAAGACCTAGTCTACAAACAAACATATACTGAAATAACTCCAGCCATTGCCTCTCCAGCTGTGAGCAGAACCTTCACACAGCAGCTACATTCCACAAGAACAACTAAATGAGTCCAGGCCCCCCCATGAGCAAGAGAGACAGGGACGTGGCTTTACTACCTTTGGAATATGCCTCTTGTAGAACTAAGGATAAGCTTCAGATCTCACTGCATTCATAGCTAAATATAAAACAACTTGCTTGATTTCCTACAGTAAGCTTTATAGGCACATTGACACATTCTGATTTTAATGATCTTTTCGTTATTTCTACAACTGGGGAGAGGGAGTGAATTGGGGAAAAGTGTGGTTGTAATTTTCATAACTATTATAAAGTGTTCGTTTTTGAAACTTTTTTGAGAAATACAGGCAGGTGTCTAACTTTAATGAAGTATTTTTCACCATTTCTTAAAAAAAAAAATTCTTCTATGATATGTGTTCTTAGACATCTTAGGAACTTAGAAAATTAATTTCAGAGCTACTCTAAGTTTTTCAGTGCTGTATTAATGACTAATTTGGCAAAAAGACAATGCCTTTACATATGAGCAGGCTTATGACTGTTCCTAGAATGCTTTTTCTGCTGTACTACACCTGGAGACTATACACAACTTCTTAGAATCTCATCACGGCCCTGCATTCTCATGCTATTGATGAAAGTCCTCTGATCCTCTCGTCAGAGCAGATAAAAAGAGTCTCTAAAGACTATTTTTCTTTTTCTTGTCCTATTGCTGAAGGAGATCCAGAAGTGCCTGCTGGGCTGCCACATTTTCATGTAACACAGCAAGGCCTTGCTTGGTTTTGTGATTTGTCTTAAAATGACTGACACCTCTTCACAAGTCTTAAAGAAACAGAACCAAAGCATTAGAGCCTCATCTCTTTATGATCAGGTTTAGATTTGCTGGTTTTAAATTCCTTGTTATATTTTGTCTGATCACAAGAAACTGTTCATCTAGTACAGTAAGTGCTTGCAGGCAGCCTGTTAAAGTATCAGTTATTCTCTTTCAGCATATTCAGCTGATGGGTAATCTTACCCAAAGATCTAAACTATTTATTTATAAAACACAATAAAGAAATGATCTCTGGTGTAAAACAGTTACTGTAGGGAGGGTTTGGGCCAGTTGGATCAAGCAGTGTGAATAAGAGAAGGCGAAAACAATCCTATAAATGGATGAGATGAAGAAGATTTATGAGATCATCCTGAAATTCCCCCAAGATAAACATCAGGAATAAGTTACCATAGAAGACAAGTGGTGATCATCTATGAGTTCAAGAAATACCTGATTCTTTCTGAAGAAATACTGAATCATTATTCCAGAGCAGTATCCTGTCACGGTTACATTTCAGATCCATAGTCTAATCTGGGCTGAATGGGAATCTTCCAAGGACACCTATGATTACTGGAAATATAACCAGGGATTCTGTGAAGGATTTCCTAACTCAGTATTCATTTCTGCATACATTTCTTGTGCTCTAGACTGGCCAAGAGGTGGGTGGTGGCCAGAAGAAAGACACTGAGTACTTTGCTGTGGCCCTGTTGCAAGGAACTGGAAAGAAAAGGAAGGGGGCAAACCCAGTTCCACTGGAGCAGTATAAACAGTATAAGCTTCCTACACACAGCTCTATTTTCTGATTACTTTGTGACAACCACTCAGGTCTAGGAGAGAATATATTTTAAAGTGATAATTCTTCCTTCATTCTGCAGGAGCTAAACCCTGCTTCACTGTAAAATGATCTGAAGGACATTCAACAAGAAACTTCACAGAGCATCACGAACTCTGCTTATCCTCAGGTCGGATCTACAACTTTCAGTTTGTTAAACAGTTTTACAGTAGAAAAATACTAATATCCTCAAGCCTAACTGGTACTGTGAGAGTCCCTCACAGGTGTAAATTGTGACAGCTTTATGGATGGTTTTGAGGTATCTCTTTGTTTCTTCCTTTTCTTTATCAAGTCTAGACATCACTGAGTTTTGTAGAACATATGCAAAATCCTATTTAAAGCAACAACTTACACTGTGGAAAGAAGGAAAACAACCCAAACTGTGTCATATTTTGCTTTTCAGGGTATTATTTTGCAGCCAAAGTGGTGAACTCTTGGTTTATTCAGTTAGAATATCTAAAGGTATTTCCCAGTAGCATGGATTTCTAAGTGTGAAAAAAAGCTTCATGCCTTTTTAAACTCTCCTACCTCATACACATATATTTTACTAGAAAAACACTTTAACTGGACAGGAAAACACATTCAAAATAAATGTAGATTTAATCAAGAAATGTGACTGAACGTATTATTGCATGAGTTTTAGAAGGAAAATGTTGAAATTCAGTATTTCAGATTGTGTGTCCTCTCTACTTTGACTCCATCATCTGCAGACTTTTGCATATATAAGTGAAAAGATCTGTCTGTTCTGAAAAGCTGGTATGTATCAACTAATATTTTTAATATAAATTTAATCATTGTGGAAAGTATAATTAATATGAAGAAGCAGGTGTAGAATGTAAATAACAGTATATATTAACCTTCCTTGAATGAAGATGAGTAGAAGTTTGCACTGTCAATAGATTTTCCCCTAAAAGGAAACAGTTCACAGAATCCAAAAAATAGCCATGCGCAAACCCAGTTGTGCATATCTCTGCCAGACAGTGATGAACTTTTTATGAGATAGTTTAAATTATATCTTTAAGACATTTCCTAAAAAGGAAGAGATAGAATTGTCCACAGCAGATTAAAAGATGTTTTAAGAAACAATGAACAAACAATCCAAAATTGGACTCCATAGTACTTAAATTTATTTGCACTTAGCACACATCTGAATATCAAAACACCAAGTCAAATTCAGCACCAATTTGTACTTTGCTTGACTTCCTAAATGTCAGTGTGGGATACAACACAGCACACAATTAGGGTAGCTTTCTAAAGAATGGGGTTTGGAAATCTCCCTGTGAGTTCTTATGTGTGTGAGATCTTTGAAGTACTTTTGAAAACTTTGGTCTGTTTCAGTCAGTTGATGGACAGGTGAATGGCTCAGAGCTGTTTGCTACAAATAAGCAGCTAGGCAGCAGAAAAAGACCCTTTCAGTATGCCTGTATTTCCCCAGTTGAGGAAAAGGTGTATCATGAAAGAAGCCTTTTTTAGACATGAGAGAATCTGCCCAACAGGATTTCCCTCTGCTCTCAAAGACATGAAAGCTCTTAAAAATCATGGTGCACTAGCAATGCTGTATTATTATTATTATTATTATTTCTTAATATGCATATAATGTTGTATATTGAGTTTTATTCTATACCAGAAAAAGCTGCATTACCCAGTGGGTCAGCCACTAACTTACATTCTTTTCTCAGATTTGCCCACTGGCATGATGTATCTTCCAATATACCAAGGACCAAATGATTTAATGTAGTAAGGAAGCTTTCAGAATGCACCTTGCAAATGCAAGCTAACAGTGGAGAGAGGCAGGCAGTAGGACTTTTTAAAAAATCTGTATTCAGTTTTCAGAACTACCAGAGGAGCCCTACAAATAGAAAAGTGTGTCATTTATATTTTGCTTGCTGTCATGTCATGATATAGAGAAAGCAAGGCACAGCGGGCACACTTTCATCTGAGTGACACTTTGCAAGGTGCATGGAGAAGAGGCAAAGCCCGCAATTCCAGCAGGGGAAAGCTCAAGGACTGTGTGTAAACTGGTATGCTCTTGGGCTTTTGGCTGTGGGCATATGCCCTCCCAGCAGCCTGTCTGAGATCAGAGCAAGACCCATGCAGACATTAATTTTCCATTCCTATGCTCACTTTTGAGCAGAAGGAATTGAGCATACAGGGTGAAGAGGAGCTAGGCATGCTTTAGATATCTCTTGATGCTGTTCCACTGAAGGTTCTTAGCTTTCGTGCTCACTGCTTTTCCATTGCTCAATGCCAACACAGTTTGAATGAATTAATTTCTAAGCAGGAAAGCCTAGGGGGTTTTTAAGTTGGTGTGAAGTTGTTGAGACTTAGTGAGCAACAGCACAGCCTCCTGCGGATTGTGGGATAGCTATGTGTTGGGCTCGCAGAGCCATTTTCCTGTTGCATGAAGTGCAAAGTAATCCTCTTGCTATATGACTCTCCCCCACCCTGATGAAATGATCTGGTGAAAGGATGCCACTCCCATGAAGACTGCTTACAGTTTTTCTCCTTTCATTCAATAACAGTAGGAAAGGAAAATGTCATTTGATTGCTTCCACATCAGGGAGCAATCCACAATGATGACAGGATAAATATTTTTCCTGATGCAGCCCTAATTAAGGATGTCCGTTTTACTTGCTTGCTTGCTTGCTTTAGGAATAGTGTCAGACACTCTGTGGCTACAGGATGGCTTAAGGTTGCAAATACCACTAAGGTAAAGTGTCTCAAGCCTCATTTAGAATGACTTAACCAGAGGGTTATTTCATGGTGGTCTGGTTGCACCTGTTCACACTTAACTGATTCTGTACAAATTTGACCTCTGCCTGACATCTTTGCTAACATGCCATGGCACAGTGAACATCCCTCTATTGCTGGACATGTGTTGGATTATTTATTGAACTGTGGTGACAGTCATGTTATTCTAACTACTCTCCAGACATTGGATGAGACAGTCCTTGCTCCCCAGCGCAGTTCCAAAAAGACAAACAGTAATAGTCAAACAAATAGATGGCTCGCTGGTATTCCCTGGCTATTAGATTTCCTGAAGCCATCACCATCCCATCTTGCTCTCTTTCTTTTCCAAGTCATGTAATCATATTGCCTTATGATTTATTATATTTCAAACTTTATGCAGTCTGTTAAGCAACCACTGCAGTTCCATATAACAGCAATCCTTAGATACTCCAGCTAATGCTCTTAGCCTAAGTGGGGCCCTCCAAACAATTTACCTGCAAACTTTTTCATCTAATTTGACAGAACAGACAAAAGTTGATAGAAACACAATGTTATCCCTTCCCTGTACCAGTCCAAGCACATCTCTCATCATTGCTGTTATTTCCAGTATGAGAAATGGCATTCCTCACTGTGCACATCCTCAGTGTGGTTATGATTTCCCCAACACTGTCACAGGATACAGGGCTCACTATAGAATAATAGTTAACATTTAGCATATTTGTGGCTGACATTCAGAAGTAATTACATAAGCCAAATGTAGTGAAAGCTCTTGCAACCCTGTGGATGCAGAAGGTCAACATTTATAGTCAGCTTGTTAAGTTGCTGTCTCCATCTGCATTTTTCTAGTGAGAGCAGTTTGGATAAAATAACAAGCGATGTGAAGCTTTTCTGAATTTAGAAAACACTTGAAGATTAAATATAAATACATGAACATTGAACTGCAGATACATGTATCTGCCAGGAGAGCATATAGAAATATTATGAGTATTTTCTCACAATTTTTCCAACCAACCAGATAAAATTTACTAGAAATGAAGATGGAGGAAAAGAGAATAAATTCCCAGAATTTTTTTCTGTACTGCCACCGAGTGCTTTGTCAAAAAGAAATAGGTGGAAGCTCAGAGAGACAGAGCTAACATCCCACAGTATCATTGAGAAACAGAAAGTAAAGGCTAGAATTCTGTGTCCTATAAGGAGAATAAATATTAGAAAACAAATAAGCCATCCAGTTATTACATTTTAAGATAGATGGCAATGATAGCTCTTTGGGACTCCAAGCATTTAAAGTATTTTTTATTCTGGTACAGGCAACATAAGTCTGGGAGGAGGATGGAGGACAATGTCCTGGAAGTCTAAAGTTGTTGGATGTGGGGAGCTTCTGTGGACCAAGTGGAAATCTGGTGTTTATGAAATTGTGACCAGCACAACCAGCCAGTGCATGGCGAAAGGCACACACCAGAGAGCCAGGCATCCCTTTAGGCAAAGCACCTGAGATCTGCAAACGTGCCCAGAGGAAGAAAAAACAAAACCCTCACAGTTAACAAAGCAGTTCAGAAGGCAGGACTCCTAACATGAAGCAGTGCTGTTCATGTGAGGTTCTTGGTCCTGTGGCTTCCAACTAGACCTGGTCCTGGACCTTTCTCCTGCTTCCTCACCACTCTTGCTCCCCAGTGACTTATTGTGTCTCTGGTCAAACAATTGCTTCAGCCTTGCTCCCCTGCCTTGGAAGACTGGTACTGTCTTGAACAAAGGCTCCCCCCTGATGCTCACTCATGTATCCCTTGTGTTCAAAACCCAAATCTGCCACTTGACCAAGAACACAACTGACAGTAAAGCTAAACACTCACATACTGAGGGAACCTGTTATTATTCCCCATGACCTTCCTGACGGTGAATCTTGAAGGGCTAGTCATGGTTGTACTTCAGTCTAGGTCCTCAGGATATGTGTTTGGCACAAGAGATAGCATTATTCTTCACAATCCCAGTGATGGGCCTGTTCCTGGGTGTCTCCTCCCAGGACTTTCAGCTGGTCTGTCTGATGCCAGTTGAGATGGCAACTGATAGCTCACGGTGACCATAATTGCTGAGCATGTGATTTCCACTACAGCTAGTTCCGGCTCTGGGTTGGGGTTAGGCCTGACTTGCTTTCATTAGGAACAACTGAGCTGACTTAATACATATGGAGGAATCTGGCATGAAGCAACGAAAAGCCCAGGTTCACTGATCTTTCAAAAGTGCATGAGACAGTATCTTATACTGTAATGTGATCATCTCTGGGGAATATCTGGGGATGGTGACCTCAAAGCACTTACAGCTGAAAGGAAGTAAGAATGGACTGGCAAAAAATCCGCTTGGGTAACAGCTGACATGTGGTATTTGACTCAGCATTTTTTATCAATTTTATCAAAATATAGTTACCTCTGCAATCTGTGGGATCAACTTTCTTCTTGAGAAGTAGTTTTATCAATCAACATTTTGTCTTGTAAAGCTGCAGCATTTTTTAATAAGGCAGTTAGGTGCCTTGGAATGGCATTAGCAATTTGCTAATAGAGCAAATGGGTTTGACTTTTCTTTGCCATAGCAAACAGGGAACAGCCCAAGGCTCCTTCATTTGTACAGCAACAAAATCTAATAGCATATTAGATGGCTTCTGTAACTATGACCACTGGAGATATAATTAAGCTTCATCTCTCAGGTCAAATGTATTACCCACAAAAATCTGCCAGAGGTGTCAGGGTTCTCAAGTCGGACCCCACCCCTGTCCATCAGCGCAGGAGCCCCATTTCAGCTCAGCCCAGGGTCTTCAGTCCCTCCCCAAGCGATGCCACAGGAGTGCTCATCTCCACCTCAGCCACAGCTCTCATGGCACCCTAAGAGGACATTGTAATAGAAGAAATTTTACTACATACAGTAACCAGTGGAGAGCTACAGAGATCATTAGGGGTCTGAAGCATCTTTCTTGTGAGGAGAGACTGAGAGAGCTGGGTCTGTTCAACCTGGAGAAGAGAAGGCTGAGAGGGGATCTTATCAATATTAATAAATATCTCAAGGGTGGGTGTCAAGACGATGGGACCAGACTCCTTTCAGTGGTGCCCAACAACAGGATGAGGGGCAATGGGTACTGGCTGAAGCACGGGAGGTTCCATTTGAATATGTGGAGAAAATTCTTTACTATGAGGTTGCCAGAGCACTGGAACAGGCTGCCCAGAGAGGTTGTGCAACCAGAGAGATTGTGGAGTCTCCTTCTCTAGAGACATTCAAAACCCACCTGGACACATTCCTGTGCAATCTGCTCTAGATGAACTTGCTTTAGCAGGTGGGTTGGACCAGATGATCTGCAGCGGTCCCTTCCAACTCCAACCATTCTGTGATTCTGTAAATATATTAATACCTCAAGAAGCAAAGGAAAGAGCATATGTGAAAAGTCACTCACTCACAAAGCTAAAGTCGTAGTGTCTCTGTGCACAAGCTAAGAAAGAACTGTCTTTGACAATGAGGAAAAGAAACAGATTGAAGAATGTGTAAATCATACTGCAATGTATCTATGAAAAATAATATTCTTTCTGGTGTAAATATTCTGGGAAATTTACGTCTGCCTGGAAGTACTCTGATATAAATGAGAAACCCTGATTCTACTGGAGTGATATTAATTTATACTGGGAGAAAATAATTCCTTCTGTAATCGTTATAGTGAGAAAATAGATCACAATATTCTAAAGTAAATTAAGTATTAGGTACTTCCTTCATTTTCTAGCACTTGTAATATGCTATCTTAAGAGAAGCAGTTATTGATGGACCCAGTCTTACATTTGGAGCCAGGAAATCCCTTTAAAAAACACATAAATTGGAAGTGTTCATAGGAAATGGATACACTATTGTACTTTGTGTTCATATGAAAAGCAAATGGATGAAAGCAGAACAGTTAGGTCACTGCTAATCTAATTAATTTTCTTACAAGACCCATTAATTTATTCCCTTGGAATGAAGTTCAGTGTGTCTCTTAGTTAGCTGCTTCTTGCATCATCTGAACTTTATTTGGCCTCAGTATGCCAGGTCCAACACCTTCCCTGCTAGGCTTGCATTTGGGTTATTTATATTTGACATATCAAACAGCTGCTTCCAATACTGGGCATAACTGACATTCTCAAAAAGACAACCACTCGAAGTGTCCCTTCTCTCACTGATTCTAGAAGGACTGAAAAAAAAATTGAGCTGATATACCTTCTAGAAGTGAAGTCCTATTTTTCTTGAAACTTGGCCTCAGCCTATTCTTGTTGATTGTTGTGAAATTTCAACACAAATTAGAGAATGTCCTTCAGGCCTAACCCTGATCAACAGAGATACAGAGATACAGAGATACAGAGAGAGTGGTCAGGCATTGGAACGGCCTGCCCAGGAAGGTGGTGGACTCGCCATCCCTGGAGGTTTTTAAAGTGAGGCTGGACATGGCACTTAGTGCCATGATCTAGTACACAGACTAGAGTTGGACCAAGGGTTGGACTCGATGATCTCTGAGGTCTTTTCCAACCCAGTCGATTCTGTGATTCTGTGATAGCTTATAAATGCAAAAAGGGAAAAGGAATATGAAGTAAAATCACCCTTAAACAAGGTATTGTTTACAATTCTCTTTAGATTTTTTTTTTTAATATTTCCTGCCCTTTTCTGTCATGTTCACATATTGTGCAGTTATTTATACCCATTTGCCAGCAAATCCAAATATTTCGGTCCTGTATACACTTGGTAGTGGTTTAGGTAAACAGGTGAAATGAAATGGATACCTTCAGTACATTAGAGTTTCAAGACTATGAATTCAAACAAATGTCAATGCTGAGCAATTTTTATTAATAAAATGTAGCTTTTTCAATGTGGGGGGGAAAGCGGGGTTGCTGTGGAAATCATTAATTACTCGATGTTCCTTTGCAAGGGACTTTCAAAAGAAACTGTGTTTGCATCAACCCCCTGTCTCAAGGTTTCTGCTAAGCCTCCTTATCAGGCTGTTTGCCATCATCCAGTTGTGATCTAGCTTGGAGGTTCATTTTGCTTTTCGTTTTTCTCTAGGGTGTTGCATTTGGTCCTTGTTAGAAAAAGACAGAGATCAATGTGGGGTTGTGCATGTCCCAGCATTTTATTTGCCCTTTACCTCCCACTGACATCTTCGGCAAAATGCCAATTACCCCAGTTAGGCTGGCAGGGGAACTGGGCCAGGGGTTCAAGGGCTCTTGAACTGGATGATTATTGGACTTTCTAATAAGTTTTTGTATTGTATTGTGCATAGCCCAGCTTGTAGGATTGTACAGATGAGGAATTCAGCAAATTCTCATGCAGGAAATAAGTGTATGCTTTATGGCTTCCACCTTCTTCCTCTAGCACATTTAGATTACATGTTGAGGTCTTCACTGTACTTCTTCAGTTAGAAGAGATGGGGAAGTGTTTTCTGGCATACTGGAAGACTTGTGAAGCATCTGTGAACCTTTCTGGGCAGCTGTACAGTCAGCATATTTTTCCCCTGACCACAAAAAATTGATGTTAGATCCAAGGGAACACCTTCCAGTCCTCTCTTCCAGTTTGAAGGCCAACTTGCGGCATTACCTTGGTCTTCAGGAAACTGCTGTGTAATTCCCCCTGGAAAATTTCCATTAAGAATTTTATCAAGGCTTCAGGAAGGCAGAACTTCTCACAAACCAGAAATTCAAGGTTTTAATCTGACAAGCTGTATTGTGACAGCTGAGATGCTATATCAGATTACACAAAGCAGTATTTTACAGATGACTATGTCAGAACAGAAGCTGAGCACATTTCAACTTTGCATCTTGTAGGTCTTTACATGTAAGACTGAGCAGATCTGAACAATTCAAGGATTCAGTTTCTGAAGGAATTAACAGGAAGGCTTTAGAGGAAGAGGAAATCTACTTCGCTAGTGTAAAAGTCCTGTTCTTAACTTGAGCAAAAGTTCTCCACAACACCATAGTTCTTTTTGCCTGGTGTGATGGTTATTATTTTAGTTCAGACCACCCACCATCATCACAAGACCTAAGGATTTACAAATTTACAAGAGCAATCACATAGGAAGGATAATACAGACCAAAAACCTCCTTCAACAGTGAGACATTTTTCAGCAGACTAAGTCAGGAAATCAAATATAAAACAGGACAACGTAAAACTAAAATAACTGCAATAGCTGCTGTAAGAATCTCTTTCTGCTATCTAGAGAATATTGACTTGAAAAGGCCTGCAAGATTATGACTTTTCATTCAGCAAATACTTTTAATGTTCTAATCATGGTATTTGAAGCTTGTCTACACAGAAAATATCTAATTCCCTATTTCACCCAAACTTCCCTTATGCTAATGACTGACAGATTTTTACAGAGAAAGTTTTGGTCTAAATCCTCATTGGGTTCTAAATCCCCAGGTCCCATAAGAAACATGTGGTCAAGCAGAGCCTTGAACCTGCTTTCAGGTGACAGAGCCACCATTTTTCTTGGATCATGAATGCACTGGAAATTTGATTCAGGCTTATACACACAGAATATGAAGACAAAGGCAATTAAGCATTCTTTTAAAAATAAACACAGTTCTTGGCCATTCTACATCTCTGTTGTTCATTTATAGGAATAATATGGAAGAATGTAGCTGCATATCTCATTAATGCAAAATAATAGAAGTGCTTAACCAGAAACAGGGGTAATGACTACATTCCTAACACACTCTGAAGGAATGGAATTAGTTGGCATTGACTCCCTAGAAATGTTAAGGGTAAATGTAACACATATTAAATAATCCATGACTTATATGTTCTGATACAAAGATACAGATAAATGTGATTATCTAATGAAGAACAGTCTACAAACTGTGTCAGGATCTTACCTAAAGACTTCAGTGAAAGGTGCTGGAACTTTGCCATTAACTTCACTAGGACCAAAGTGTTACTCCCCTGTCTCCAACTACTTAAAATCAGTGTATATCCCACAGGGTCCTACTTGCTTGGACTTAAACTGAATTGGAGAAGTCAACTGAATTACGATAGTAGAATTGATCTACCCCTTGGTCCTGTATTTCTGCAACTCTACTGCAGTCTCTTTCATTACAGCAGAAAACAAAATTTCATGTTTTGGTGAGGTTATGTACTGAATCACAAAGACATAGCAATTTAAAGTTTCTTTTTATTGTATTGCACAAGATATCTATGCAATTCATGTAGGTATTGTATTAAAGGATCCACATTTCCCAAAACATTGGCTGTTGCAGCACACATCACAAGCATTGTGAATAACCAGTGCCTTCTTCAAAAATTCAAATAACCGGCTGCAAGTTTAAGCATGTGTAGCAATAAATGAAGAAAAAAAAAAAAGGCAAGTAGTATCAATACATATTTCTTTTCAAACACACAAATATACAATTTTCAGAAGAGCACTGATAATGCCAAGCGACTATTTTGATGAGATACTGTATGTGTAGGCTCTGCAGTAAAAAGCCAATATGCACACAAAAAAAATATTTCAACTTTTAAAATAATTTAACCATAATATCTTGCATGTGTCACCTGTTTACAACATATCATTTCATATACAACGTCAGGCCCAAGCCTCAGCTTGTGTAAATTTGTGCATATTCATTTAAAGAGGCTGAGATTCTGGACCAGGTGTTCAAGCTGAAAAAGCCTTCAAATTGTTCACATCTGAATACAGAGTGGTAGTATAAGACCGAGAAAGTAGTTACAGTGAAGGTGTAACAGAACAGTACTACAGAAAATTAAGAAAAACACTATCAAACCCTCAAACACAAGGTTCTAGAAAGAGGCCTACATGTAAAGTGATGTCATAATAATTTATAAAAGTGAATAATTAATATCAGTCTCCTTTCTGACGCTTAGAGAATCTTGTATATTCAGAAGCCCATAAAAGTGAACTAACCAAATGTCACAATGAGTATCATCCTCAAACTCTGTTTTTTAAGTTTCTGATCATTAATACTGGTACTTAAAAACATTTGTACTTGCTGAAAACTGTTATTAAAATTTACCTTCCTCCTATGAGAATTTACTGTAATAAAAATAATGAAAAACAATAGGTAAAAAAATAGTATTTTAAGAATATTTTTAGAAAACCCGTCAAACAACTGTAAATACAGCTGATTTTTAAGTGTCTCTACTTTTGAACTACTTTTTTGTTTGTTTGTTTTTGTTTAAATGAATCACTTATAAAGAAGCAAGGGAGTACCAGTTCTAAGATTTGTTCTTGTCCATTACATTAAGGACCTCATCCAAAAGTGAAGGTCCCAAGTCAAGCTGTAGTGATAGAAGAGAGCCTGTAAGATCTGAAAGAGATTCTTCTGACTTAGTCTTTGTCTTGGTTAGTTCACATGGAAGTCGACCGTCATCAAATAGATCAACTGTTTGCCAATCAGTGCATCGTTCAGAAAAGCTGGATGAGTGGCTGTCTCTACCATTAGTAAAATGCGAAGAACCACTGTTTTGCTCCCATATGTCATCTTTGTATGTTTCTCCATCCTCTATCTGTTTACTTGTCTCCTGCAATTTTTCTTCTATTACTGGCTCACAGCTAAGCCTAGGATTTCTTGATGATCTGATGGATTCTTGCTTTGAATTAAATGTCACTGGTGACAATAAGGGCAACGTAAGGGCTTGAGAACCCCCAATGGCAGGAAGAGAAATAGCATTTTTGAGCACTGGTGATGGAGTTTCTGTAAACATGGATTCAGAAGTGCTGTTTGCCCTTAAGAATTCATTGTGGCCACCAGACTGGCTAACTCTGGCTTCTCCATTTCCAGGCAATAGCTCATAGTTGCCCTGCAAAAAGGAGATGTCTCCAAAAACATCATGTTGTCCCTCTTTTCCAATGTGTATGGTATGACGAAAATCTCCAAGTGGTGGACTGATCATATCAGGAGACAAGATATCCCTTAGTTTGAATTTCTTCCCTTTCTTATTGTTAGCAGCTTTCAAGTAGATGGGTGTCTTGGCAGGCATCTTGCTTGTAGTTTCTGAGAGAAGCAGTTATTAGGAAAAAAAAAGGGGGGAGGGAGAAGCCTCTTACAAAATAAGTTATTCTCAGGAGACCTTCAGTGTTATCAACATTACATCATCATATTAAATCACTCTTGCAAATGAAGTTCCTTTCTTCTGATGCAGAGAGCTGTAGGGTATGTGAAGGTGAATGCCTCCCACTGCAGATCTTTCCAAGGTGAAGCACAAGTTTCAGGTTAGTTAGCGACCAAATGCCCTGCTACTTCCACAACTTGAAAAAACCTGCATGGGATACAAAATCAGGTTATCATTAATTTATTTTTCATCGTTCATTCCATCCTTTTTGTTTTTTTTTTAAATAGTAATAGTACTAAGAGTTCCAGCCTGCAGATTAGCTTTATGATGTTGTTTCCCTTCATTAGGCAAGATAAAAGAGTTTAGATTAACAAGGGCTAGCTAACCTTTCTCTGACTTCATAGCTTTTTTGAAGTCATAGTTTCTTAGACACGGTTGCTGAGCACAATTCATTTGATAAATATCACTAAACTCAATCTTTCTTCTCCTTATTCTGACATTCAAAATGCTGGCCTTTGAGAGCACATGCACAAACACGTTTATGACATTCAACAACATTAAGCTTTTGGTAGACCCAGGAAGATGGACAGTCATTCAGGAAATCTTTCTGGAAATGCAGTAGATCAGCTTGGATTAGAGAACTTCAGATGCCCCCATTTAGTGCTGGAACCCTCACAAACTGACATCAATAACATTTCTGTTAAACATGCCCATTTAAAAGGATAGGTTTAGGTACTTGAAAAAAGTTCTAGTCTAGAGCATCACAGATCACTCCTCCTCACCAGAATACTCAGCCCCAAATCCCTCACACTCTGTCCATCACCATCTTCACTCCATAACGGAGCTTGCCCAGTAAGAATAACCAGTTTTAAAGCTTTGTACTGTATGGCTATACAGCCAGATTGTCAAGAAGTATTTAAGCATTTTCACAAATCCTTTAACCTGAGTAATTAGTTCCTACAGTGGGGTACTTAACCATGCATCACAAGGGGAGCTGGGAATATAGCCAGGTTAGTATTTTGGTTTTTTGGATTCCCACCAGATATCTACTGCACTTCAAAGCTTTCTTCTACACAACAAAATGGTCATTCATTAGGATCTATAGAATACTAGGAGATTCACATTACATACCAAAACTCCACCAACTTAACTCCATGTTAGTACCATACGATACAAAAGTAATTCCTAAATAAGATCTCTACTTGTGGCACACCCCATGGCAACAGAACTGATGAGTCAAATCGGTTACTTTTTAGTTTTAAACTGAAAAATTCACTGCATTGCTTCACCCATCCAATTACCATTCTACCTAAGCAACCCATTTAGCTAAACAAAATGTCCTCAACTATAAAGAGAAGATTATTCTTAGTGAACAAAGCTGAACAGTGACATTGTTTTATGTTTATCTAGTGAACTCAGCTCTATCTTACTTCTCAGGAATAACAGGCAGAATTCCCCAATTCAAAATCCTAATTCTTTTCATATCTTTTAATCTGGAATGAATGGCAGTGTAGTGTCCATGTGGTCCAAAGTCACATTTGTTGGTTACTAGTTTAAAAATGAAAGACAAATACTAGTTCATTAGTGGCTTCCACCAGTTTGGGTGTGTATCAGAGACCATCATCACCAAATACCACAAAGGAGATTTCAAAGAAACTTAAAGGACACAATGAAACATCTGAACATCAAGAAATACTAAAATCAAGTATAAAATAACTTCTAATATAAATAAAGCATTTTGGCACACAAGAGGTGCAGTGTATTTTATTTGGCTCATAGCTCAGGGGGAAAAAAAAAAAAATGCAAAATCCCAAACCAGAGCAAATGTTTGGGCATCCAGATCTCCTTCAATTCTTGCATTATGAGAGAGCCCCAGTAAGGGGCAGTGTGAAACCACACTTTCTCAGAGGATGCTGCAAGAGACTCTGGCACCAGGAATTATGATCCCTGCCTATACAGCAGTCCCTGTATCTGTGAAGGCCTTGCCTTCCATTTGGCCAGTGCAAGAGGCGTTACATTTGGAGAGAACTTTTGGAATTACATGCTTGCTGCAAGCATTGTTTGCTCTGCTGAAAACAAATGCTGCCATCACTGCAGATTTTATTAGCCACCCTATTGAAATATCTGCAAATTACATGTTGTAAATAAAAGATAAGAGGTCCCTCCTCCACGGACGTACAGCATAACATCAGCTTCAGAGAATCTATACTTTGTTACTGCATACCTATCCTCCTTGTTAAAAGCTGCTCAAAGGAATACAGATTTTAAGCTACTTTGAACAGCTGAAATATTAGGTTGGTGCAAAAGTAATTGCCATTTCAGACTGTGAATTTTAAATCATTATAACTAGACTCACATACATCTTTATTAATCTAAATAGGAACCATTACAACCAACATATTTTTGCCAACAAGAAATAAGGTTTTTTATTCCTGTAGCATAAAAATTGGTGCTTCAGGAGTCGATGAACTCTTGGAAAGCATTTTCTGCATCCTGCTGTTTGTGGAAGTGTTCTCCCTGCAAAAAGTTGTTGAGATGCCTGGAGAAGTGGTAGTTGGTTGGCAAGAGGTCAGCTGAATATGGCAGATGAGGCAAAACTTTGTAGCCCAATTAGTTTGACTTTTTAAGCGTTAGTTGTGCACTCTGTGGTCGGGTGTTGTCATGGAGAAGAATCAGGCCCTTTCTGCTAACTGATGCCAGCTGCAGGTGTTACGGTTTTTGGTGCATCTCATCAACTTTCTGGGCATCTTTCTCAGATGGAATGGTTTCACTGGGATTCAGAAAGCTGTAGTGGATCAGACCAGCAGCAGACCTTCTTTTGGTGCAACTTTGGCTTTCCGAAGTGCTTTTGAGGTTCTTCTCAGTCCAACCACTGAGCTGATTATCACCAGTTGTTGTATCCAATCTACTTTTCATCACACATCACAATCCAATCAAGAAATGGTTCGTTGCTGTTGCATAGAATAAGATAAGACAACACTTCAAAACAACATTTTTTTTTTTGTTTTCGGTCAGTTCATGAGGCACCCACTTACTGAGCTTTTTCACCTTCCAAATTTGCTTCAAATGCCACATGATCATAGAACGGTCAATGTTAAGTTCTTTGGCAACTTCTCATGTAGTTGTAAGAGGATCAGCTTCGATGATTGCTCTCACTTGGTCGCTCTCACCTTCAGCTGGCCGGCCACTACGCTCCTCATCTTCAAGGCTCTCGTCTCCTTTGCGAAACTTCTTGGCCCACCACTGCGCTGTATGTTTGTCAGCAGTTCCTGGGCCAATGTGTTGTTGATGCTGCGAGTTGTTTCCACTGCTTTACGACCCATTTTGAACACAAATAAGAAAATCACTTGAATTTGCTTTTTGTCTAATGTCATTTCCATAGTCTGAAATAACTATAAAATAAGCAGCAAGTAATAATTCAGAAGCAAAAAAAAAGTGAGAAAAGCACATTAAAATGATGTATAACATAACCACATTTAAGAATGTAACCAATACCAAACAGCAAATTTCAACAATGCAAAAACCGCAATTCCTTTTGCACCAACCTATATATCGTAAATCTGCAAATATTCACTTAGCCTAAAATACCGTTGTTACTCATATTTCATTTACAATTAAATACGGAAGAGCCTGTTTTTTAAAAAAGTAGGTTTTTCAGTAAGAAAATAAAAATTCTAACTTTGCAAATGAAGAAAGGCTTAACAAGACTATGTCTCCAGCTTAACTCCTGTAAAACAACTAGTCCACAGAATTTTCACAAGAACCTTACACATTTTCCCTGCATTCAGCAGGATTTAAATGAAATCATAAGCACACACAGGCTAAGAGAAGGGACAGAACGCAGTCCAATCTCGATACCAGGCCACATAGTAAAGTTCGCCTTGTCTTAAAGTGAGACCTTTTCCTGATCTTGCTGCTAAGAGTCTCTGTTTTGACTAATTTTAACTCAGTAACTAAGTGACCATATAGCCAAACTGGAAAGCTGAATGAGAAATTACCAGAAAACCAAATACCTAACCAACAGCCCACCATCCCAGACTGCCAGTATACAGTGGAAGGCCTTAATTTAAGAGAAAAACAACATGAAAAGATTCTTCTTCCTGTTGAAGACATATCCCTCTCCTAAAAAGAACCAAGCTTGAACAAAGCCAGAGAAACTTCAGCCCAGTGAAACCTGAAGTTTTAGTTTGGCTGTAGCACTTGCTCATTTTCATTCCTATCACTTCACACTCTCATATAAGTGTTTTGCTTGGTAACAAAGACTAATATTTTCAGAGGCACTTCTCGATCCGCCTTGCGAACCTTCTGTCCACTCAGCAATCATCACCTTCCACACAGCTCAGTTCTCCATGGGTGCCTCAGTTTATTCCGCAGTCAGTTTTAAAAGGACAGACCATCAGCAAATATCTTCACAGCTAAGCTTACAAAGCCAGAGACAAATAAGGGCCAAGGTGCAAAATTTTATCTGTGCACAAACTCCAAGAGACCTAGATCATTAAGCAGCGTCCTAGGCAAAGAAATAATAGAAAATTCTACTTCCACAGAGCAGGACCAAAACCAAATTGTGCACTCTGGGCAGTCTATGGCCTTTCTATGGGACAACTGGCTAGAAACATGTGACCTTTAGAGAAACCCATTGTTTAAAATAACATTGAATTATCTTATGGAGCAAGTCACTAAGAGAAAATAAAATCTGTACATTATTTAAATACCCAAATGAGAATACCATAACATAGCACAAGAGAGATCCAAACTGTGCAACAAGCTGCTGCAACTTTTCTACACAATGAAATATCTGCAAGTATAGAAAAAACTAGACTTTAGGGGTTCATTTTAAGTTTTGGTTACCAGTGGCTTTCAGCAGCACAAACTGTTGAGAACATCCTTGTCAATGCTGATACTTTTACTAAGCCTGAAACAACATCAGTGCAAACCACTTTTTGTTTTGTTGGTTTTCTGTTTGTTGGGTTTGTTGTTGTTGTTGTTTCATTTTTGTTTGTTTGTTTGTTTGTTTTCAAACAGGGTTTTGAACTCATACAGTCACAATTCCTGAATTCAAGTAAAACAAACTCACACTACAACCAAGTCTTCAGGTACAAGAAAAGCAGCAGATGATACACCATAGAGCTTAATTCCCATGTTCCTGTGGACTTGGCTGTCCATACGAACTGATAGCCTCTGAAGATGAGCGGACCAAAGTCCACTCACTTCCAGAGCAGGCCACCAATAACCTCTGCTTACAGAGCTGCCACAGGCTGAGTTGCTTTAACCAGACCAAGCGGTAACACTTCTCCCTCCAGATTGTTAATCTAAATTTACCTTGTTTATAGGAAGCGCAGCCTTTGAATTCATCTGTATTAAAGTCATATTCCCTGATCAGATTACAGGTCCTCACCCCTTTGTTTCTCCCTCCATCAAAGAATTTGCACCTTTCTGATTAGAGCTACAAATTTAATTACTTTATAAAAACAATCAAGCTAATCACACTTCAGCTCAACTGATTTTCTCAAACTGCACTCAACCTACTTTGCTAGATCAAATCTAATCTATTTGATCCCATTGTCACATACACTTCTAAGAATATTAAGGAAAATAAACCCCCAGTCCTTCCCACAGCTACAGAAACACAGATCAAGAGGGGAATATGATGCAATTCATTCGTTCATTTTTCTGTCCATCTGCAAAGATTCAGATGCCTTCTGCTAGTCCTGGAAGATGTATGTCCATCTTCCTCTTAAAATTCTCTACAGGTGCAGACTGCAAATATTAATTTTTATCACAGAGGCTAGTCATCAGAGATGCATCAGAGAATTCTCCTCTGCTCCAATCTGGGCCCTGATGAATACTGTTCATTATTTTATGCATTCTGTATCTCCTTTCAGCCTTTTCTTTTTAGATAACACAAATAATTCAATCTTTCAACACGTCATGTTTTTAGAAGGTCAAATAGCTTCCCCGCACCTCCATTTCCAGTCTTCCTCTGCTCAGCTCAAATATTTCTCTAAATATTCCCAAGAACAAACATAAAATTCAAGCTGAGATCTCAATTTCTGTCTTAATAGAGTGTCTGCACTTTTCTTTCAGCATCACACCATTGTTGGCTTATATTTAGTTTGTGGTCCCCTAAAAACCTAGCTCCTTTAGTGAAGAACTGTTGCCTAGCCAGTTATTCTACATGTTGTTCTTGGCTATGCCCCTGTAGCAAGGCCTCCATACTCACTGCATTGCTTCCTATTACTTTCAAACACTTCAGATGGTGAGAATCACTTTGAATTTTGATTTTGGCCTCTACAGCATGCGGGTTTAGCATCATCTGCAGATGTAATAGGCATACATTCAAATAATTCATGAAAATATTATGTAGTAACAGACACGGAAGGTAACCCTGCAGAGTTCCTCGTGATGTATCTTTCCAGATTAATAGTGGCTAAATACTCCAAGGTACTGCTACTTGATGCAGCTTGAATACTTGAAACAATTGTCTGCTCAGGGCTAAGTATGGAAAACCTCGGCTAGACACTAACTGGAGAGAATTTTTTTAAGCAAAGGAATTAACTGATTAGTCATTGTTGGAAGGAAAAGTAAAAGGCAAATGCAAGAAAAATCACGTAAGGACACATTTTCATCTCCCTTGCTATAAACACTTTTTCCCACATAAATCAAAAGTAAATAGTATAGTAGCTGTGAGCAGTCCATCTGAAGAAGTGTTAATTGGCATTAAGTGTAAGCACAGACAGGGACAGGCTGCATACAGTGCCTTTCTAGGTATATTCTATTTCTCCAGCACCCTTCTCTTTTCCCCTCCCAAAACCTAAGTTCACCAACAAAGAAAAACCAAGTTCCTTAAATGATTTTAATTGTTGACTGCTTTAAATCTTGCCACCTTTCCCAGCACAGTACCCTTTCACACGGATCAAGCTGGAGTAAATCCTTTTAACCAGGGAATACCTTCAACTTTGAACCATTAAAGTACTTGTGCATTATATTGAGTGAGGCATTTCACATATTAAAGATTTTTCATTTTAGCTTGTAAGAAAAAAAAATAAAGGAAAGCCAACCTGGCTTCATAAAAAATAATTTCCACAGTTCATTGTATCCTTCAAACAGTTGTACCAGCACAGCAGGAAGGAGCTGTCAAAGTTCTTAAATTCGGGTCTACTGTCTAATTTGAGCAACTGGCTCCAGTCTGCAGTCATTATTTTGTTTTGTATCAGTCTGTGCGATTACTTAGGCCCTTTATCAAACAGTAACCTTCATCCCTGTTAAGGTACTTGAATGCTAACCAAGTAATTTCTCAGTCATCCTTTTTGATCGAAGTGAACAGGGGGAATTCCTCATGCGCGAATCGTGGGGGAGTAATTTTCAGGTCTTCTCTCTCTTGCATACACACACTTTGAACCTTCTCCAATTTTCCAACTTCCTTTTCAGAGCAGATCAGAATTAGTGACAACATTTCAATATCTTTCTGCCTAATAGCATATACAAAGATAAAAATCGCTTCTTTCTTCCTATCGTTGCTGCGCTGTTTATAAACAAGATCATATTTCTGCTTTTATATCCTCACCATCTTACAACAGGAATTTTCCTACATTTACAAGATAGCATTTTATTACAAACCATTTAAGAGTTCTTGTGCTGGTATAACAAAAAAGAGTTCTCCAAGCAGAATAAACTATATCGGCAAAAGTAGAAATTCCTTATTGCTGCCATTTCTTCACTCAGAGTGGGCATCCCCATTCTGGTTTTTAGGATATATACATATATTCATTAAATCAAATTTTGCCAGCACAGTCAATGCTGGTGCTCATATTACACTGTTTGTCCAGTAAGACCCTATTCCTCAAGAAAAGAAAAAGGCTTCCCAAGCTACCGTTCTCCAGCAAATGATCTGGATTTATGTTGTTCAGGATAAAGAGTAAGGCCATACATCAGAAAGAAAAAAACATTTTATTTGAATGTGCTCAAGCTGTCAACTGATAAATTAGTTGAGATTTCTCCATCTTCCTCACCTCCATCACCTGCAAATTTGTACCACAACAATTTTACACTTATTTGCAGGCTCCTCATAAAAATACTATGCAGCCCAATGCTGTATAAAAAGATCTCTGCATTATTTCAATAGAAATACATCCCCCTTTGATGTCGACTTCTTTCTGACATCTACTGTGCAATTCTAAAGGTTTTTAACGCATGATTTGTTGACATTGCAGAAGACTAATGTTTCAAAAATTTGGCTGTGACACAATATTAAGTCAGATACCATAGAGCCTGTTTTTGCATTGTGTTTTAGACCACTCCTTTGAATGTCTTATATAATTCTTACTTTTTTTTTCAATCAAGCAAACTTTTTTTCACCTTCCAACAGTTTTCGGTCACAGCTTTCTTTCAGCTTTGTAAAGTTAGCATATTTTCTAGAATAATAAAAGCCTTATTTCTTTCCTTCTCTTCTCCAGAGATGATGGGCATTTAATGAGCTCACTGTATTCTGTTGTTCAGCTCCTTGCACTAGAACAGGTCCCTCTTTATTACCTTCTTCTTAGCTTTGTTGGCTGGTACATTCATACATATGGATTTAATACCATACGGTTCAATCATTTGCTTTCAAAACCTGGGTGAGTGCAAGAGCGTGCAGATTTAGGCATAGGTACATGTCAGTACAAAGCCCAGCACCTTAACTCATGGAGCCGGTGAAGGTGAGGTTGTGCTACGTCAGACAGACTGTACACTGAAGCACAGTCACACGTTTCCTCCTACAAAGCCAGCAGATCACATGAGCAAACATCTGGGGCCATAAACTCCTAGGGCACAAGAGGGAGAGGCTTAAAGACTTGTCCATCAGCTGTCTTAGGCCAAGGGAAAACAGTCAAATAGGACAAAAAAACCCCATAACCTGAGCTCATGTGCCACCTAAGAGACTGGGTAACTGCCCTGCTTGAAATCTCATCTGCTGCAGGAGAAGAAAGGAACAGATTTTAGCAAAGCAGCTCCCTGACGCAGCTCAAGGTATGTCCACCTGAGTGCTGGTATTGCCACTGGGAAGAACTTTGGAGGCTGTGGACTGAGGCAGGCAGCACTGCTCCTTTTGATGTCAGCCAGCACTCATATAGGTTTTAGTGGATTATGAATCCACACCCTTTGTAATTCTGAGCAGGTTAGCATGGATGGCTTTCTCTTTTGACACAGAGGCTGTAGTTCCCCAGCCCAGCTCTGCTCTCAAAGCTGGTTTAAGAAGTTCCCACCCTGGATTCCTCACTCCTCCTTGCTGGTTCCTGGTTCTGCACTGCAGTTCCTTGTACCCTCCGTGGGCAGACAGACGTACAAGCCACACTGCACACCGGCCACGGCAGCAATTCTTCCCACTGACTCAGGTTCCAGCAAAGGCTTACCAACAGCTGCAGTGTGACTGATGGCAACGCTGCCAGTTCAAGCCAAATATAACTGTTGCTGTCAGGAAGACATTCTCCCCTTCCCCCTACCATGTGCACACACTTGACCCCTTATAAGCCAGTTCAGCAGACTGAACTGGGAAAAAACTAGCCAGGAAAGGGGTGTAAGATCACAAGGCTAGGAGTGAGACTTCTACTTTCAGCTGCAACAAATCACTTAAAGATCTCAGCTACCTCAGGAAACATCGTTCTTGGAGAGGAAGGAGTTCTGGCAAAAGGGATGGGCAACTCTTAACCAACTCTTGTGCAAGAAAAAGTGTCCATGGAATTACATCCAGATTTTATTCATTTCTGATGCAAAAATGGTTTGGTAGCTCCACTAGCTTCTGCCGTAGGGTTCCCAAAGTAGCAGTAATGTTGAAATGAAGTTTTTACAACTATAGTTAAGAGTTTATCATTATTATTTTTAAAAAGATCCTTAGTTCAACAATTCCCTAACTAGTTGCTCCTAACAATAGGCAATCTAAAATGAAAGCATTCCACCCCCTAAAAAAATCCCGCTATGCTGAACACCCCACCTCCAATTCTCAAAACCCCTTCATCTCCAAGTCAAATATTCTTTATCATCTCCTTGAAACACACAAGTGACATAAGCATATTATAATCACCAGTTCTTCTGTTATTCAATTCTCAAAGCATTTCACTTGAAATAAATATTTACCATCTTGAAGTAGCTGATAAACTAGGTTTAAAACAAACTTGAAGGCCAGAGAGCCCTCTATATGCAAAGGCTAACAATGAGGTAGAGGTACAAAGCTAGGGAAAAATATAAATTTGCACAGGACTTATTTGTGTTATTACAGAGAAAAAGGATGAACCCTCTGGTGTGTTGCAGTTCTTCTGCCTCCTTCAGAGAGTTGAATGGTCATCAAGATGAGATCAAAGAGCATGGGGTTGGGGTAGGTGGAAGAAAGTAAATTCTTCAATGGATTACAAAAAAATCTTCACTGATTTTATTTTCTGGTCCAATTCATGCCCTCTTGAAAGAATGGGGATGAAATAATGGAGTAAATACAACTTCTAAGATTTCATTATCTATACGCAATTCAAAGTAGATTGTTAAAACAACCAAAGTAACTGTTATGAAACAAAAACAAACAAACAAACAAAGGTAGAAATTACACATTCACTGTCAGTTTCAACTCTACTCCTAACAAAAAAACTCTACTATTTGAAGGCACCATTTCAGCAGAGGTAAGAACCTGGAGGAATATGTGACAACTGAAAGACATGCAATATTCTGGCTCTGCTCTGTAACTTGACAGGGACACATCACACTGGACAACCACTCAGGGGGTCCCCACTTCCTCCTGAAATCTCCTTGCTACAGATGCTCAGTTCTCTTAACTTGAGCTGCTTGTACTAAACCGATCAGACTTCATTTTTTCTGGAATGTATCAAGTAGTATCAGAGTGCATTCACTCTCTGTGCCAACAGTCATATTTCACATAGTGCTCTTAAAAATCAGGTGGAGTTTCAGTTTAATTTGAAAGAAATTAATACACCCAGCATTTGCACAGAGATATACTGTCTGAATATTCAGAGTGACACAGTGACAGTTCAGTGCTAAAGCTAGTTTACTGATTAGCAGCTGATATTTCTTTCAGACTTGAAAATGCATGTATTTAATTAAACTGTCTGAAATACTGTTGTCCCATATCCCACTAAAGGAACCTTCTTAACACTCAGGGATTTACCTCAGCCAGTACTCAGCACCCATCATCCCATTACTGCAGCCATATTTCAAAAGACCAGTACAGCTCTTAAGACATAGCTTAAGCCAAATGGTGAGTGAGATGACACCATCTGTATGTAGAGAAGACTGGAGCTCAAGCTTGCATGTGCAGGCAACGTGACAAAATAATTAAATGCGTCAGGGAAACATGCTGTATCCAATGAACCCAGGCAGACCTAATGTACTACAAGTCAAGTCCTGTCCTTTGCAGATTTCCAGAAAAGCATTTTGCAGACACTCATGTTCTCTCTGCACTCTGCAGGGGCTCCTGCTCAGAATTTTGCCTTGAGACTGCAAGAAAAAATAAATCCCTCTGTTTAAAGTTCAGTATTTCAAAGTGTTCCAAAATGGACATTTTGTTTTCAGAAGTAGTGTCAAGGGAAAGTGTATTGGCGGCAAAAAGAAAACTTCTAGTAGGCAGTCACCTTAGGGTAATGTAATCATGACTCACGCTCCTCGCCCATTTCCTGACTAGGGCTGTGCATGATCAAAAGAAAACCAGCCACAGTAATGCTGCCGCTCGTTAATGTCAGCGAGCCTGAAAGGATTATAGACTACCAGAAAACAAACTCATTGCAGAGCGTCCTATTAAAAGCCTGGCATAAATTGACCATGACAAACACAGTGGCGTAATACCATCCTCAACCAAAACAACAACTTGCCTTTGTTGTGAGCAACAAGTTACAACTTTTAATACTGAGTTCTCATACCTGAACAAACCCTCTCACATGCCTTAAAACACTGTAAATCCTTGGCATCTGTATGGGGAGGGTGCGGCAACATCCATTTGCTAGTTAGTCTGTAAGGAAATAGAAGATGCGTGGTTCTTTTGAAAGCATCACAGCAAACTCAGACTGCTATAGAACAACTACATCAGAAAGGCTGAAAAAGAACACACACACCAAAGCATCAGCTGGGTCTAAGTGGTTGTCACCTTGTAAGAAAGGTACTTCAAAAGGCAATTTCTGTCTCGGTGTTCAGTCCTGTTGGACAGCCTGTGTGAAGCGTGAATGCACTTAATGATGAAAATTAGCGTTCATTTGTATAAAGAGTTCTTCAGCAGAAAACAAATTTGAGGTCCTTATAGGGACCTTGGTCAAATTTAACTTGTTCCAAAACCCACATTAATGAAAACCTCAAAATTAATCAGATATTTCAAAATAGGCTAGACTTTAGGTAACGCAGATGACAACACCCAGCTGCACCGCTCTGTAGCCCTCACAGGCCAAAGAGAATGACAGAATCATTTATGTTGGAAAATACCTTTAAGATCATTGAGTCCAACAAGTCAACCCTTTGCCCCCCCTTCAGAAGCAGGGCCCTGCATTTGCAGGTCCCTTGCCTTCCCCTTTACAAACACCAACTAACTGCTAAACATGCTCCTCAGCACCACTCACCATGTTCCTTATGCTGCTTCCAACACGGGACATCAAAGGGAAGAGAGATCCTGAAGTTGATCATGAATATAGATAGTGCATTGCCAAAACCATTGTCGAAAGAATTAAGACCGATCAGCAGTCACACTCTACTTCCAGGATACTGAGGAGACCTATACCAGGTATCTGACAGCCAAATGAAACAACAACCTGATGTTTTAGTAATACCTCAGCTTGCTTCGTACAAGTCTCAGACGTTCTGCCCCTCACATGATACAGAGTACTGGGGGACAGGTAGGAGAAACAATCAGTTGCACAAGGCAAAAGTTGTCTGGCTAAACCAACAGCAGCTAAATCTACTAAGCCAATACTTTATCTAGGTTGCACTTATTACTTCGGAGTTGAGAAAAGCTAGTTCTGAAACAGAGCACACACATACCAAGGCCTTACATTGCATTGTGACATTTACCGCTAGACTGTTATAACTCTGCTTTTTCATCACGTCCTATTTATACAACTCTAACAGCACAGAGGTGAGGAGCAGTAATCCCCTTGGGCACAGATGCACCTCTCTCTTGACCAAGAACAAGCTGTTACCACACGCTGCAAGCTGTTCATGTACCAATTTATACAGCTGGTATGGAATGCAGTGGGATGTAGGCAGACACATAAGAGAACATAATTTGGGGACCTTCTTTCCTGTGTAAAGGGCACATTTATTTACTTAATCCTTTAATAAGTGGGTAAGATGAACTTCTGCCTGTACTGAAGGTTATTTCAAGCAAATTTCTAATGGCTCTTGCAAGCTCCGGGGAGTCAGAAGTCAAGGTACGGAAGGAGGAAATTGTTGATTTGCTCACCAACCACTACAAAGATCCATCTCAGAAATAGTTCATCGGCACTCATATTGCTATGTCTTATAGTTCTTAAGATCTCTCAGAACACTAAATATATATATATATATATAAATATATATATAAATATATAGTTCTTAAGATCTCTCAGAACACTTTAGAGAACACAATTGGGAAATAAAAGACAATTTAGCGTAGGAAGATAAGAAAGGGACAAACAAAAAGAAAAAATCTGCACCTAATCGATAAATGATAAATCCAGATACAACACCCTAGCAGCTTGTAGTAGAACAGTTAACTTTTAATAGTCACCAGGATCCCAGGTTAGTGGCTGCTGATTAAGAAAGTTCATGCCTCCCAAAGTGAGTGTTTCAGACCATCTGAAACAGGGCAGCAGTTTCACCCTGGGCACCAATGCAGGCTGAGGGAGCATTACATCTCAAAGCAAAATCTCGATTTTAAAAACAAAAACATTGTTAATACCTGAAAAATCCAGAGAGACTCTTCATCTCCCTTGCATTTTGGCTTTTACGTTCCCAGTGACTTGATCAACAAGATTAACTCAGTGCTGCTCTAGAACTTGATTAAGCTAATAAATAATGAAACTCCCTTCATACCTCTTGCCATTCTACTTTCTTATGCAAAGAAGATACAGAGAATGGTCTTATGTTTTCCCAGACACCAAAGTATTCTTCTTGGGCTTTCCATTGAAAGCCCATCATCTACTGGGCACCTAGAAATAGCCATCTGCTCCTTTGACAGACTTAGCAGAGTGCAACAAAGAGTTTACTGATACAATACACACCTTGGTACACATACTGCATTGGAAAGCAACAATCCCCCACCCTAGGAAATACGATTAACTCCTATTTCTGTTCTTTTGGCTAAAATAATCCAATATTAAATGCAAGAAGCAAAAATGAAACAAAATAAGTTGAAACACTGTAGCAGTTGACAACTACTAATGACATTTTTCTGATAGCACAAAAACCAACAAAGATTAACTTTTTGAGTCACTTAGCCCGGATCTCTCTCTCTCCGCAGTAATTAAAATCAGTGTAATTACTGGAGGCTATAATTACTGCAAATCAGATCAGATTCAGAACTCTTGCTTTACTAAATTAATGACAAGATAACAAACTCAATATATCTGCAATGGAAGGACAGGTCTATACAACACCCAATATACACAGCTCTTCTTCTGCCCAGTACATCCACTCAAAACCAAAAGAATGTTATTTTTTCCTGTCATGGAATTATGCATCAACTGTGACTTCTTATACACCAGGTTAACATGCCTGATTTCATAGGAGTTTCTCCCCATTTGTACTCCGTATAAGATTTATGTCACTCCAAAGTCAGACTGATGTTACAAGATGTTACAAATAGAAGTTGTGGCATTTTTTAATATGGATGTTAGGACTCATGTGGGCTTTCTGCTTAGCAGAAGGACTTTGAACCTGCATTGCCAGTACACTCTTAAACTCTTTGCCTGTATTTGGCCATCACCATGTCCAGCCCAGTAGCCACAATTCCAAGAGAATGCCACTAAACAAAACGGGGTTTCGGAAGAGGCACAAGACCGATACTGTCACTTAGTTACTTAGACTGAAGCTAGACAAAGCAAGGTAAGAAAGAAAATGTACCTTTTCAAAACAGCAGAAACAATTTTCCAAGGCTTGTTTTTATTTTTATTTATTTTTTTAAATTCTAAGATCTGCCCATTGTCTAATTCAAACAATTCAGGCAGAGACAGGAGTCATACTGACAGAGACTGGGTAACAGTTCAGGAAGGGCCTACATCTTATCATAGACAGGTTCCAAATGCTCTGTTCTGGCTTTTCACATTCAAGATCCGAAGAGTATTTTCTCCTAAATATGTGACATTTCTCTTAAGAATCAAATATTTTGCAAAATATTTAATTCTTATCTAGGCAAAGACAAACTAATATTTTTTAGTCTTTTTGTCTACAGATTGTGTTTTCTTGGCCATCAAGATCATTATGAAGGTTGAAAGGGCAAATCTCCTGGAAGCTATCAAAACAGAGCTCTCATCCAAACTGTCATGTTTGGAAAGCTCTTGTCTTTCAGCACAAAATAGAAAAAAACCAAAAAACAACAACAACAACAAAAAACTCCAAAAACTACATCTATGTTTGACACTACTTCAATCCTGGATGGAGAACTGAATAAATTCTTTCCTGTCAAACTGCCACGAACAGTTTGAGATCTGCAAACTTTAAAAGCTGTTTCTCCTCTGATGCTGTGCAAGCAGAAAGGCACACTTTTCACAGCAACTGAGTCTCTTTGAAATGTTTAGCTTTGCTCTTTCACTTTGAAGTACAACTTTCTAGCAAAGCTAAACATTTTAAAGTACAATTTTCTAACAAGGGTATCTCAAATGCCTGACCGAGCAGAATCCAGTGTCCAACTTCAGATACTCAGTTTTGAAGAAAAGCACAATGAAAAAATTAGATGTGGCTTCATTCACTTTTCTTCGAGAGAAATTGAGATAGTTCTTGAATTGTGACATTATACAGGAGATGTGGCTTGAAAAGAAATTGATAGTCTTAGAGAATGTTGCTGCTGTACTATGGGACCACATTTGTAGTTTTAGGGTATTAAGAACTACAAGAACTACAAACTTTGAAATTCAGAAAGCCCAGAAGCTCTTGAAAGCTACCTCACCAGATGGTCTGAAAGAACACACTGAATCAGAGCACCTGAAAACTTATGTGGTACTATTTCAGACAAGGATCTTTAATACACACACACAGGGAGAGCTGCTCCTACTTCCACAGATAAAATGCTGTTTTATTACAGAGAGAATACACACAATTTCTCAGGTGATGCCTTTTTAACATGTCCACCTACCCTTCAGATGTCTTGGAAGCTTCCAATTTAAAGCTCATTTTCGGAGTTGTTTATAAATATCAGATTTCGCCATTCAAGACAACATTTTCTATACTTCATCTACAGCAATCTGTATATGTTTGTTTATTGGCAGGATTAAAAAGAGGTGGGAGAAGTTTAACAGAAGTTGTTAAACTGTTTCTCTAATGAGAAAAAACAAAATTATATACTTCTACTGCCCTGCTCCACTGTAATGCCCTTTACTCCTATGCATACACAACCTATCAAAAACTACAGCCTTGTTAAAAAGTTCTGGCACTTCTGTACTTTTAAAGCTAGTCCTGACATTCAATTTTTTATCTGGGAATGTGTCTTTACCTATCACCGTGACTTACCAGGATAGTCAATTTTAAGGTGTTTTAATTGTACAATTTTAGCAAGATTCAGTAACTTAGCAGCTACCAGCAAAAATCTTCCTAAATCTGCACTCTATTAAAAATACTGCCCCTCCTGCTTACTTGCTCTGTACCCGCAAACAACTCAGCAGGAAGGGATGACCATCAGCTGAAATTCAGATGAAGGACAGAACCTCTGCGTGAGAACTGGGAATGTGGAACCAGTAAATGCAGGACAGTGGAAGTGGTGAGGGAATGGACCCTCACAAACAGGTGCAAGGGAGAAAGACATAAGCAGGCTTGATGCAGGCAAATCAGCTGGAATTTAGCAATAGGACTTAATTTCATGTTTAGACTGCTCATTTGGGCATTGAAGCTTGCTTCTTTCCTTACAGATTTTTCAGTTTCATGCAGATTATATCTTTGTATTTTCAGAGCTCACTTGAATACACTTAAAGATTTACATTTCAATGGATATATTGTTCTCACCAAAGGCAATGCCAAAAAGCTTCCAACTTCTCTATTGTTGCTTCTCCTGTCTCTTCCTCCTGTAAGTTGTCAGAGTGTAACCCAGCAATCTGCTTGTTATATACTATGCCACAAAATACCTTGTTTACAATGCATATTCCTCTGCCAAAGTAGAGGTACCATTGTAGTCTCAAGGCAAAATAGCTACTGCAACTAAAAGTGAAATTTATACTGCAGACAGCTTTTATATTTTTGTCTAAGAAGTAACTATTTGATTGTTCATCACTTTTGTCTGGAGAGGTGGGTTTTATTTTTGTTCTCACAAATTCCTTTAGGAACTCCTACAGATTCCTAGCCTACTTGGGCTCTTACTATTGTAACTTTTCTTCTTTGGGAATAGAAATATGTAATTTTAAGAGAGCTGTACAGCCCACTCTGCCATAAAATGAATGACTTTGTTGTCTTTGCTGTTGACCTTAGTGGATCTTATCTAAAAGACTCTGGAGACTGAGATAGATGTTCATCATGCCTGAGGGTGGATACAAAAGAAAATAAAACAAAACAGAAGAAATATAGCCTCCCTTCCCACTCAAATAATATGGTGCAAGTGGGAAAGGGACATTCAAGAACAGAGCAGCTACCATACAAATTACTGGTATGCTCAGTTCACTATCTTGTTCCTAACAATAGATTTTTCTGTTCAGTCTGTATGACTTCCCTTACCACTAATTACTTTGCATATCATTAATAAGAAACAATTTGGAGCAGATATGATAACACAAATAATCCAACCTTTTCATTTAAGGCAGTAACTACTCCGGCATTTATACAGTCCTAAAATTACATTTGGCCCTTTGAAGGCAACCACAAGGCTGATGTGGCCCCTGGTGAAAATGTGTTTGACACCCATTATTTAAGGTTTTCTTTAAAATGACTAGATTCTACCATTTACTTCTACTGAAAGTGACCAAACTGAGCAACGTAATACTATAAATTTGTATTGTTGCAGCATCAGGAGCCCCAATCACAAGCCAAGTATCTAGTATCTTAAGAATTATGCAGACATAAAATGACAACTACAAAACCTCACAAAAGACAGTTCTTCAGTTCCTGTATCTTTTGGGACAGGGAATACTGCTAGCTTCCTAACAGAACTGTAACTGTTGTGAGTACCATCTCCCTCCTATTTCAGCTTTCCACTCCAGAGTTTGGACAGAGGTAAAATACGACTCCATATGCCATATATACAGCCTGTGCATGGATACGCTGTTCCATTCTTTACCTCCATATTCCCATCTGATTTTAAACATCCAAGGAGAAAAGAGCCGCCCCCAGATACACTGCATCTTACCCTCTTATTAAATGTGATTAATTCTTGCAAGGTCATCTGCAAGAGAGCCATAAGCGAGCAAAGAACCAGCTTAAACTTGATGAAGAGCAGTAATATTTTCTATCTAGAGCAGGAACATGTGAGCTGCATCTGACATGCAGGACCATCAATGGCACTATTCTTCCCTTGTCTCTCTTTCACTCACCACGTAGCTCTCTGGCTGTTCCCATCTTCCTTAAATTAGGCTAAGCCCTGACATTATTTGTAGAAGTCAGGCATCCTTAAAAGAAGGGAAACACCAAAGACTACACAGCCACATACTATCCTCCAAATGAACATAGACAAGTCATGCAAAAGCTAAAGATAAGTGTCTTTCCAAGGACCAGAGCACTGGGGAGAAATAGTGCAGCTGGCTTTTATTATACATCACACTACAAAATACAGAACCTGCATCTTCTTTTTCCTTCACCCTCACTGTGGCACATGCAGCTTTTAGTGTCAGAGATGCTTTTGGTTTTATTCTTTGTGGTTACAGAAACATACTCTCAAAGAACAAGAGTCACATTAAAGCTTCAAGTGATAGGGAGCTTGTAAAATTAAAATTGATTAAGCTATCACTTGAAATTTGAACATTGAGAAGATTAGCCTAATCATTCTCTGGAGATAAAATTTAAGCAAACTGAAACTATACTTCAGTTCCCAAAAGACAGTTTGTCAAATAATCAAAAAATGAAGACCAGAAAGTAATACTGATGACCATTCCCCAACAGAATTCATCACTAAAAGCAGTGGCAAGAGTGCCTGAACAAGATGTTGTTCCTTAAGGGTGGTCTGTCACATTGAAGACAGGATATTCATGGTGTGCATCTTGAGCACGGAAAAGAGGACAGAAAAAGCAAAATGAAATATTCACCTTAAGTTCCACCACATCTTGGACTAATCTTTGCCTGAGTTTCAGATCTAATTTAGCCAGTCTCATGAACAAACAGAATTAAAGTCAAATTAAATCAAAGTATACACTGAATCATATTAACTGAGGCAAAAAGGTAAAGTTAGAGGTTTCTAGAAAATACTTAGACCTTCATGAAAAAGATACGTAAACACACACGACTTTGGCTTCACTTAACTAGAGCTGGAGATATACATAGAAGGAAAAACGGAACTTGTTTCTGATCAACACATGGAAGGAAGAATGGAACTTGTTTCTGATCACAGTATCTTGCTGAATGCAATTTAAAAGGCTAGATTCAGTAAGTACTGGAATTAAGAGGAACACTCAAAATTCTTCTGGTATCACAATGATTTTTTTAATGTTCTCAATTACTTAAGTATTGACTTTTGTAAAACTTAAAAGCTTTCTTAATGAAACAAATCCATCAGTGCTCTTGTACAATTCTTGACAACATAAATAAAATAAGGGAAGAAATAAACAAAAAGGCAAGAACGTAAATGTGGGGAAAAATCCCTAACAACACTGATGTCATGCTCCTGTACATCACTTGGTACTAGTGCATCACTCAAACACTAGAAAAAAACAACCAAACAACTGTCTACTACACAGGAGATGATCCCGTCATATGGCTTGAGAAAACCACCTTCTTGAAAGTCAATTAGAAGCTTTACTAGAATAAGAGAAACAGAGAAAATATTTATCAAAGAAACAAGATCCATCAGCCTCTTCTTCACTAAAGACTTTTAGCCTCAAGTCTTGTCTACCATCTCCTTCCTGCCTCTTCTTTGCCTCCTGCTCAAGATTTGAAACTGTATTACTCAACTCATACTCTTACAGGTATCAGGGTTTCTCCTTGTGAAGATCATGACAGAGAGCTCTGACAGCTGGAAAGCTCATTTCACAACATCTTTGGAGAAATGCTTCATAGATGCTGACTGTGGTGGCAGCAAAGCACCTTTGATCTTCCTTGGAGAGTATCGCTGAGAATTCTGAACCCCATAATTAGAAATATCATATGTGGAACACTAAGGTTGCAAAGTCAAAGAACGCAAAGTTAGGAAATCCCAAGATTATACTACTTGTGCAACCATTATTTGGTTCCTTCACCATCTTCATTACAATGTTGCCCAGCACCACCCATAAGCCCTGTGACAGAGCAGGACCTTCAGCTTTAGCCCAGGATTTCAAATAGATCCTCTCTTTTTGTTACTTCTCACCTCATTCACCCCACATACTGTTTGAGGCAAGAAGGCTGTGAGAAATAATGTGACTATAATGCACTTGCATTTGTGTCACTATTTTCTACAGGCATTTTTCAATTTATGGATACTTACTTTTGACAGTATACCAAGCTTTAGGTGTTTGGGTTTGCTTGACTTCACTGTTATACTGTACAGACTTTTAAAAAAGTTAACTGAAAACAAAAAAGAAATTAAACCTGACAGTTTGCTTTTATTTACTATTTTTATGTTATTAAAAAAAAACCCCACATTTGAAATGAAGACAACACCTGTTTCCTTTGTTAAAGGCACAACATAAATATTCAGATACAAATAAAATTTCTACAGCTAAAGAGCTAGAACCGGATTTGAAGCACCTGGTATTTCAAAGGGACGGAATAAAAATATACACCAAGCCGTACATTTTAGATCTTCCAGTAAAGGCATGAAGAAGTGTTTATTTTTAGAAAGTTCTCCACAGATGACTTAAAAAAAATTGCTTTCTAAATGCATCTAAACAACTTTGCAGAAACCTGACTAAGCAAGTCATACCTAGTTTCAGTGACCACAGTTCATCATCAGCACTTGTATCTCTCCAGAAGGTCAGCTGCTGTTTACACATAACCACAGAAAGTTCACTTAGCTCACTCAGAATGAGCCCCAGCACAATAACTCACTGTATCAGTCCATTTAATTTCTTATCTAACTTGTTCCCTGTTGACCTTTATGATAGAAATCAAAGCAGTGTATCAGACTTGGTGAGCTTTCTTCTATTATTCAGTACAAGTAAACAACATTAACACAACATTTACATAGTTAAGTTGTATGTTGTTGTCCCACACATGGTGGGGGTTGAAACCCTTCATGTGGTTCCCTGGCATTCATGAGATACTACTCATCATGCTTTAAGAGTATTGTGCAACTTGAATAATTCCAAAGATTAGCAAAAGTAATTTGCAATACTGTTATACTTAACATACATTTAAGTAAAATGGTCTCATATGAAAAGGTACTATGATCATGAAGTTCATTTAGTTTGATTATTCAGCTACCGCTCTCACATTTTCAGAGCTTTAGGTATTAAAAGGTGCTACTCCAATGCAGGCTCAGCCTGTAAATGGCCTGCAAATGGCTTATCTCCCCCTTAAAAACCAAAACGAACAACACATGCAAAAAGGAGTAAAACACATTCAACAGTTCACAAGCCTCTCAAAAGAAAAATCTCACAGTTGCTTACAAAAATCACTAACTAACTGTGCTCTTGTGGACTTAACGAGTGGCATAACCATAAGGCAAACATTTATTCCTACACGCAACTATTTATTCCATAAATATCAATGAAATCCAAGTATAGGTATATTTATATCTTGCTACCCTGGCCAACTTTGTCAGTTTGTGATCATCTCATTTTATCTTGGCAGTGTGTTTTCTGAAGCTTTACTGCACCATGATTTAACTCTTCAGCTATGAGGAAGCTATTATAGTCATCTTGTCAGCCAGTTCCAGCTGCTCCTGTTATGCTCATCTCCCCAGCAGTCACCCTGCTGGATCAATATCTTTGCTCAATAACATTATGAATGCAAATACAGAACATTGTAAAATATTGTAAGCAATGCTGATGTACATGAATGTTATCCAGAAATCTTTATTTGATGTAGCACTAGAAATAGATCCTTTTTTCAGCATGAACTTTACCTGAGCTTGTCCTTGGTAGCTGCACCTCATTCTGCCATCATGCTTCACACAAAAGCTTCCCCTGCGTAGGTGGTGCTCCTAATCTGCTCTCATTGCTCTACCCAGGCACGTCCATCAGCACCAGCTACCTACCTTCAGGGGCTCTAACTGCTCTGCAGTGAGAGGAAATCACTTTAGAACACCCCCTCCATCCAACACCTGACTACAGTTCTTCCCACATCCCCATTTAAGTTCAGACTTGAGTTTATTTGGGAAACTCAATTGCTATGACACAAAGAAAACCAAAACAAAAAAAAACAACCAACCACAGGATACACCTCCAATTGCCACTCCTGTAAGCGCTGTACCTACAGCATGGCTACACCTACTGGGCACAGACCACCCAATTAGTTCAGTTTTACCTCTGGTGAACGGAGAGGCAGCCAGTTCTCCCCAAGATGGTTCAGATCTTGAGAAAATATATTTACTCTGCCTTGATCATGATAAGGAAAAAAAAAAAAAAAGAAAAAGAAGTGATGCCTTTTTGTTATGTTTGTGTTTTGATGTTTGTGTTGTTGTTTTGTGTGCGCGTGTGTTTGATTTTTTTTTTCCCAAAAAGTAACATTTGCATGCAGAAGGATGAAAGCTGTGGTGTTTTCCATCATTATGAAAGGCCTCAATGGGAACTAGGTGACTTGAACCACAGCAATTCTGTCAATGAGGGCAAGGAACAGGAGAAGGCATCGCTGAGCCCCTGGGACACAACTCAGTGGCAAGATACAAAGGAGAACTTGATGGTAAATTCTGCATAGCAGAGGGAATTTGTTTCTAAATGCCAGTTGCTTCTCGTACCCCAAATTATTTCTCAAGACTTGGGCAGAGGACCAGAATTTCTTCTATAAGAAGTCATCTAGCTTAGAAGACCAAAGCAGCATACCTAATTACAAAAAGCTGAGAGCAAAACATACTTTACCATGAACCATGGTTTAATTGGTTACAGTAAAGCTGATATAAGTGGTTTGGAACAGTTTTAGACGCCTCTTTGAAGTCAAAGTGACATTTAACCACACCAGGCATATAGGGATGGTTCAGAGCTGCACTGCCTCAGGGAAAGAGTGGCTCTGGGCTGCCTCTTAGGTGATAGCCATCTCTTTCCAATATTCCAGGCCACCTCCTGGTGATTCTGTCTGGTTTTACCCACCACAGAAGAGAGGCAGAACCACAGGGGTAGTTTCTGCAGCCCAATTTTCACTTCTGTGGATTCACAAGGTGCTCCTGAGAGAACAGTAACTGTGATTATCTTCAGTCCAAGGATGAGATAGGCCCCATTGTTTCCTTCCCAGAAACCGCTGGCTTATGCTGAGGACAGGAAAGTCATTCCCTTCAGTACTATCCTACCGATCAAAGAACCTGCTCAGTTTTTCTCCTCTGCATGCTGTAATATTAAAAAAAAAAAAGTTCAAAGCATGGAGTGCCTTGAACAGAGGAGCTTCCTCTTACTTTTCTGAATGCTTCTGCCGAAAGACTATTTTTAACATGCCATTGAGCTAAAGTAAATCTTAACACTAATGCTAAAAAAGGCTGGACCCTTTCAGTACAAGACACTTTAAAAATAAATCCTTGCGACAGTAATCACCTGCTGATACATGCTTTTATGTTTAGCCAGCTGCTGAGATGCCACATCTGTCACTTTTGCTTCCAGAAACGTTCTTTCCTTTTCTGTAGGGAAAGAAAAAATTCTGCTCCTGGAATTGCGCAGAGTAGCATGATGCCTTTTTTGGTATCTCTGTCATTCCTCTAAACATCTGAACCACAGCACATGGATTATAAGATTTCTGGTACTGTGTCTCTTAAGAATTGTTCAGCTTTAGATTTTCATACCTTAAAGCCTCTGATTTTTTTCCCTACACTTTGCTGAACAAAGTTACATACTTATAACCTATATGTAACTGAAAATAATGGTCTGTGCGTAAGTAATTTCACTCCTGGGAGCTTTCTTTGCATCCCTCCCTCAAATATTTTTCAAAGGAAGGTAAGATCAGAATCATATTTTTTTGCATTATACATTTCATAATGAGCCCTCTTCCTATTTTTAAAACATAACAACAATCTACAGTGACGCAAGTCCCAAATTAATTACTTCCTCTATTTTGGTCTCTTTTTAATTTCAACTGAAAATAAATCAAGTCTCTCTTATTAACCTCCCGCCCGTATTTCTTCATCAGCAACCTAATACAGATTTTAATTGACTTCCCGACCCCAGCCCTGCCGGACAACCAGCATCGCACCGCTGCCCTTCTCCTGGCCCCGCCCGTGCCCGCGGTGCCGCCCCAGCCCCAGCAGTGCCGCCCCAGCCCCAGCGGCGCACACCACTGCACGGGGATTTCGGAACCCCCGCGGAAAGGTGCCGAAAAAAGGGACATCTCGTACAAAAAATGCCCGCTCTGTTTCCGGGCGATGTAGGTGTGCCTTCTGCCTTCAAGGCAGGGCAGAAAATGAGGTATGTCAAAATACGCAGGGAAGAAGATTGAAACCTGTTCTAGGGATGAATTTCAGCTCGGAATCTCAGTGATGCAGAAACACCCCGAGACGGTCTTAGCAATGCGATTGCTCCGGCATAAATCCCCCAGGCAGCCAAACACGAGGATTAATGGATACTCTCCCAGGCCACCCCGAAATGCCTGCCTTCCCTCCCAACCTCCTTCCCTGTCCCCCGAACTGCCGCGGTGCGGCTCCGCAGGGAAGAGGGGCCACGCCGCGCCCCTCGCCGCTCCCCGGCCCCGGAACCCAGCGGCGGTGGAGCTCCGCGCACACGCTGCCCCCGCTCCCCGACTCACAGCTCGGCCGGCTGCTCCCCCGCCGCTCCTCCTTCCCTCCCTCCGGCCGTTGCGGAGCCGGGAGGGCAGCGGGGCCGCCCCTCCGCGGCTCAGGGCGTGCGCGGCACCTGCGAGCACCCGTCAGTGCGCGGGCGGGCGGCGGCGCCCCGTGTGCCGGGGGCGCGGGGCCGCGGGTGGCGAGCGGGAGCCGCGGGGAGGCGGCGCTGCCGGCGGGGAGGGCGGGCTGCAGGGAAATCCTGGCACCGCGGAGCGCCGCCTGGGAGGCGGGCAGGGGAGGCGAGCAGCAACCACAGTAACAATAAAGGGGGTCTCTCCCCCCTCCCCCGCTCTTTTCAAGCTCATTGCGGGAGTGGGGGCGTTACGGGGAGCGCTGGAAGGCCACCTCCCAGCCAGGCAGTGCCCCGCCGAGCCCTGGGGTGGGCAGCCTCCCCTGAGCGCGGCCAGCTCGGAGAGGTGCTTAAAAGCTGACCATTTTTCACCCAAACCCTCGTCCCCCTCACCTCCTCGGCGCCCCGCTCCGTCACGGGGGAGGCTTTCAGCTCGCTCTCCGCAGCAGCGCCCGCCGCACTCATTCATTCTGCCTTTCCTCCATCATTTACGCGTTTTTAAGGAGCGCTCAGGCTTTCACGACTCCACGGGCTGTGATTTGCAGGTAAATGGCAAATACTGCGAGAGCTGGCGAGGCGCGGGGGCGTCTCCTCCCGCCCAGCGGCGGGGCCAGAGCGGAGTGTCGGCGCGGAGCATCCAGCATCGGCTCCGCGGGACCCGCCGGGGCTAAGAGCCCTTTAATGACAGATTTCAGGGCACCTGCCCATCTGTTTTATACAAGTGAAACTGCCTTGCCTAAAACGTGAAAGGTCTCAAAATAGCTGTTGGCAGTCCAGCAGATTGCTGACTACGAAGCCCATAAATATTGGGCTGATGGTAAATTTTTTTACAAGTTCCTTGGTTGATCCAGATAGAGACCCCGGTTTTGTTTCACTTCTCCCAGTGACATCCTCCCAGAGGTTTCTGTTGGCAGGTGCCTGAACTCAACACTCCACATCTGACAGTTTTACCGAAGGGTCATTTTTCGAAATGTTACATTTGGCACTACCATACAAGCACTGCATGTGCATTTATTGAAATATTCAGTGTGGTAAATACCTTACCCAGGCTAAGGTATTTTTATAAACATTTGCATGTTTTTCATTACATATGGCATTTTAAAGTAAGTGTAAACGGTGGATGCATTGTATATAAATGTATACTTAGTTTAAAATATGTTTACATACCCACATCTGGGTGAGAGAATTTTCCCCTTTGCCCTCTTTGCATTGTTAGCATTGGAGCACTTCAGTGCTAAAGCACTTTACCACGAGGCATTTGTATTTTCTTTTCTGTAAACACAGTGCTCAAGTTCAGAGAACACTTTCATTTCAAGGTGTTGAGACTGTAATATTCAGCATGCCTGGAGACTGCTGTGCCCTTACACATAGAGAGTGAAGTCTCTGGGCAGAAAACATCAGGTCATACACAGCAGTTTATAATCTGATCCTGCTACCTGAAATAAAACTTTTGCTGAAAATACTGCCCTGTCACACAAAAGTTCTCGTTGCTGAAGTATTTTCAATTCTATGAAAATCCTTTTAGTGATTTGATCTACATAGCATGATTTTTTGTTTGGTTGGTTTGGTTTTGATTTTGATGGTTTGGTTTGGTTTTTAAGCTCAAGCCCTCCACATGGCGGTTACAATAGCTGAGAGTGAAGCTGCTCACTCTGTTGGAGCAAGGGCTTTGTGCCCACAGTCCTTCCTCATGCCCAGCGTGCAGCCCCCGGCTGGGAACAGGCGTCGGCCCAGCCGGGGGTCGGAGGGGGCAGCTCCACCACTGCCCAAGGGAGTGGGTCAGCTCTGGGCCCCGGCCTCCGACGGTACTGAAGGCATGGCCAGAGACTGCACAGTTCCTGTAATTCTTAATTGCTATTGCAGAAGCCAAAGTAAATTTGAGAGCGGCCCAGAGGCTGCTCCCAGTTTATGCAAAAGGACAGTCAGAGAAAACAGCTATTATAAAGTTTGTGTAAGCAAAAGAAAAAAGAATTCTGTAATAAAACGTGGCTTCCTTGGATACATTTCCAACGTTGCAATTATTCAATTATTTATCCTGCATGAATGCACTCCACGCTACCTTTAATTTACCAACTCTACTCTTAAAAGTCTTGAGACTCTCATTTAGGAACCTAATTTAAGTGGTTTGAAATTTTTTAAAAGGGACACTCTAGGGTTGACATTGCTCACACTTCTTTTTAGTTCAGAAGGGACATGCGCAGGCATGCATGTATGTGGCTCCATGTGCTGAAGCTGAAGAAAACCTACACAACGGTTTCTTAGAACAAAACAAACACATGGATTCATTTGCTATAATAACAGGCTGGCAACATTCTGCAATTGCACACTCAAAATCTTGTCCCAGTCATGTCACAGATCTCTCCTTCTTCTGAATACTTTCCCTGGCTCTTCTTTTTCAGAGCTGGGTTTCAAACCTCTGTGTGTCACTGTATTGCAGCCCAATTGGGTTTCTCTCTTGTGCTCTTTCATATCACAACCTCCCGCACCTTCAACCTGCAGCACCTGCTCCAGCTTTTCCTCTTCAGTTCTCCCTTGTCTTTATCTCTTCATGTTTGTTTTCACTGTGGTGAGGAGATGACCCATTTCTCTTTGGCTCTAAAAGTGTATTCAGCCCAAAGCCGCACCCACACTATTTCTGCTCTTCTTGTATCATTGCTTTTTCCTTTTCCAATCCCATGTTAATCGCACCAAGGTTATCAAAGGCAGGCTCATTCCCCAGTACAAGGAGCATGTTCTTTACCCTTCACTATGCCCAAGTGCACCACCGTGGGCCATTATCATAGAATCATAGAATTGTTTTGTTTGGATCTTTGTTTGGACCTTTAAGATCATTGAGCCCAACTGTTATGTAGTACTCTCAAGTCCACCTCTAAACCATGTCCCCAAGAACCTCATTTAAGCATCTTTTAAACACCTCCAGGGATCATAACTCAATACTGCTTTGTTCTTTCATGAAGAAGCAAAGGACATATTAATAGGGAAGTGTTACGTGTAAACATAAGTACAGTTAGTGTTTTGAGGCAGTAATGGCTTAGAGAAAAGTTTCAGTTTCTCTGCAGAAAAAATGCCGATCCCTTCCCCAGCTTAGCATATCATGGGAGACAGAAGTGCAGGGGCCAAAGGGAGAACAAAGATTTCTAGGAAAACCTCAGTTCTGAATTTCTTCGACTTCTAGCAGTTAAAGTATCTCATTATTAGTACCATGCAGATTTTGAATGGATCACCAGAAAGGAGTGATGAGATCCTCTGCTGTTCAGTCTCTTGCCACCACAGATTTGTGTTGTCTCTCCTGTCATTTCAAACCTCTCTCATTAGGAACTAAAGCTGGAGTTTAAAGCATGGTCTTAAGATTCCTAAATGGCAGGCATGCTTGAATACTTAAGTACTTGAATACTTAAGTCTCTGTGATATCTAGAGAATGTGAATATCTCTTCAAGTGCTTTGCTGAATCAGGATGACTTCTGTTCACCATAATATTAGTTTTATTTATATATGCCCAACTCAAGTCCATGGTGCTTTTGCATTTCTTTCAGCTGGAGCTAGATCATGCATTTAGTGAGGATTGTTAAGCAGTCTGTTATGCTTTGAAATTGTCTGTTTAAACGCTGTACTTGGACAAAGGTTTTATGATCTTTAAAATACACATGATTAACAAGCTCTGGAAGCTAACAAGTTGGATTATTTAATCTAAACACTCTTCATACTAGCACCATAAACAAGAAAATTTACTAAAACCTTTTTTCAAAAACTGTCTAATAGTATTTTCCAGGGTTCCTGAAGATCACATTCTAAAATACTATTGCTAAATAGTGTTTAGCAATACTATATAGGAATAGTCTAAATATTTTTCTCTTTTTAAGTAATTCCAGTGGATTACCCATGCACACATATCCAAATACACACCATTTCTGATAAGTTACTTTATAGAGTGACAGAACTGTAGGGTCAGAAGGACTTTGAGGTCATCTCTTCCACATTGTGCCCTGATGCAGGATCAAGCACTCAGCTTTTAAAACCTTCCAAAATCTCTGGACCTCATCATGCTCTTTTCCAAGGGGAGACAGAGCCCCTTTAGAGTTCCCTGGAAGAGGCTGCTATGTAGCACATACAAGCTCATCTCCTCAGGCACCTTCCAAAGTCCCTCTCACATCTCTGCAACACTGTGGGCAAGTTGGGCAACCACTCGCCCAGGCTCTTCCTACACGTTTTCTTTTATCCTCTGTTCCTAAAATCATCCACTGATGGAAATTACACAAACTCCTGAGGTAGCTCCATAGTCTCATCCCTTTGCTATCCATATTTTTCTGTTTTCCCAACAGATACACAACTTACATCTCTCTTTGCTTCAAATGAGTCTACTTTCTTCTCCCACTGTGCCCAGAAAATGGTGAGACCATGTCCTTTATAGCAATGCTTTTTGGAGGCTATTTTTCCCAACTGTATAGTTTTTTCTCACCGTTTGCTCTAACCAAGTTGAAACAATGATCAGGGCTACATAGTACAGCTTCTTTTCATGGAAATTATTATGCAGCATTGGAAAGAAAGAACATGATCTGACTGAGGGAAAAATCTTCTGCAACTTGTTTGCCACAGATTATTTCTATAACTGTCACTTTGGGAATTTCTATAAATAAAATCGCTATCACTCTTCTGAGAAGTGAGCATTTACTACCATTTTTTAAACAATGAAAAAATACAGATCTGTTTTTCATCTAAATTCTTTATATATTTGAAATCACTCAGAGAAGAAAGTCCAAAGAAATGTGGTTAGGTTTGACGAAAAGAAGCCTCCCAGTGGGATATTTAACAGAATACCTAGAAAACAGTGTTGAAAGACTTATAATGTTTGGAACCTATTTTTTCGAGTCTTGTTGCATGACCTCTGAGCTCCAGAGGACCTTACTTGGCTTTAACTCATTATCCTCTGTGGTGATAACACTTTGGATCCAGGGGAGAAAAGAAGGACTAATTGACCCATGGCTTGGGCCAGGCTTTGGCCTGACCTGGTACATATTAATGATGGATGTTTAACTTTAAACTTTTTTGATACTCAAACACTGCAGAAAGTTTGGCTTTCCCATTCTGTCTTTTCATACTGCATCATGAAATGCCAAGTGGAAGATGCGTGTGTGTGTGGGCACCAACTTTCCCCCCAACACACCTCCTAGTCTTCCCAGGCTGCCCAATACTGCCTGGGGGAGTGCATGGGGTAAAGTGGTGATTCAGCTGGTGAAGGGAGGTGGCAGTTCCCGCATTGCCCTGAAGGGCTTTTCCTTTCTTTTGTCATCTTCTCTCTGGGGTCCCCTAAGCTCAGAGCACTTTCCCCTGCAGAACTCCCCAGGGAGGACAAAAATTCTACAGTGTTTGGTGGGAGGGGATGCAAACAAGGCCCTGGTGCCAGATGAATGCCACTGTCTGTGATCACCAGCAGCTTCAAATACATCACTAATTAATTTTAATAAAAGGAAGTTAATGGCTGTTTTAAACTTAGAAGGGGAAAAGTAAAACAGAAGTCACTTGAAAGGATATTGCAGTTGCTCATATAAATGTAATAAATGGGTACAGCGTAGAATAGTAATAGTAATAATTGCTCACTTCACAAAGAAAAAGGAGAGTGAAAGAACAATGAGAGCTCTGCAAACAGTTGTCTTGCTTAATATGAAAATTTGTGCATCTGTCTGAGCATTTAGGGACCAATTCTGAAACTGCTGAGTACTCTTCCCTTCCATTATCTGCTGTGGGAGTGAAGAGCAACTGGCAGCTTGAGGAATCAGGCTCCTTGGCTGTTTTAATTTAGTCTGACAATATTGCTGAATAAAAATATTCCTGGGGATAGCCCACAATTACATAGCACGAACTCATTTCTTCGTTATAAAATGTGAGCTGAAACCATTCATAACTCCCAGCCAATACTACAACAGGCAATTCCAGTTTTTCATTGCATGGGAAAAGCACTAGCAAGCATTAATGAGTTTCAAAAATAGCTGCCACATCAGAAAATTGTAATTGTGCTTGTTCTTCTAATGTGAATACCTGTTCAGCAGACATCGCTTAAACAATGGCATCCAAATAGACCAGGGCATGTAAAATAGCTACTCCTATTTGTCAGCTGCACACCCATTGTTTTCAGCGAGAGCCTGCAGAGCAGCTTCAGCTGTACATTCCTGGGAAGTGAATAATATCAGTTGAGATTACGCTCCAGTACCACATCTATTACAAGCACATTATAAAGATTGAATATAGCCTAATTAGGAAATGCTGAAGTCGGCTGGGTGTGGATGTGGGCTGGTAAAGCATCATTTTACATGACCTTCACACACTGAAAATGAGAGTTCACAGAGGATAAAGCGAAGGTAACAATGTAGATTTCCGTCCCAAATCCAGATACCACATACGCATCTCACATTCCTCAAACCCTTACCGCTAAGCTAAACAATTGCTCCCCAAGTTTCACTTCCATGAAACTCTTTTGTAAACACTTTGTGAATCTAGCAGGACAAACCAAATTTGGTCACATTCTTATTTTTGACACAGATGAGAATTAGAGCTCTGTTCTGGCTTTGAGTGCTGGAAGGAAGAGGTTGCAGGGAGAGGCAGCCAGAGTTTCTCCCAGGAAGCAGGTCTTCTGCATGCCCTTGCAGAAGGTGTGTTTCCTCAACATCACCTACTGCAAAGCCCCTTGCCTCCCCACACAAGCCCTGCTGGCTCATGGAAGAAGAGTGCTTAGCAAGCCAGCGGTCTCCTTTGGGTCCTTGCATGCTCCTTCGGCTGGGTATTAACACAGCAGCAAAAGACAGCAAGTAGCTGTAGATCACAGTGTCCCATCTGGGTGATGGCACAATTCCAGATGTAATGTACCTTCAGTTTTTCTTCAGTTTTGGGTTTGGATGGGATCAGAAGATCTGATCAGAAGAAGATCAGAAGATCTGCTTTTGGTTTTTACAAATTCCTTAAGAGCTTATCTTTACTGGACAAGTGAAGGGGCAAGCTCTCCTAACAGCTTTATGAGACCTGCCTCTTCTTGTAGGTCTGGCCCTTCTGACATGCCTTCTGGTCTGCAAGAGAGAGTTGTTTCACTGCTCTTTGCTTGCAGCCTTACCACAACATCACTGATCAACATTATGGGATTTCACAGCTGTAAAAATCTGCATCAGCTGCCCCTGTGTCTGCACATTGCTGTTAGCCAGGCATGCTGCTGGCTTACAAGTCACTGACAAAATGCCTTAAAACATGTCTCATGTCTTGCGTTTACCTCCTGGTTCCAAAATGAAAGTTGCATTAATGCCAACAGCTGGAACAGATCAGCACTCCGACTTGGATTAATGCCTTACCACTGATTCAAACAGAGGTTGCAAAGAGAGAACTTCAGCATGCCAAGCTGAAAGTAGTTTACTATGTTTGTGGGACAAAGTCTCATCTGTACAGGTACTCACAAAGGACAGACCAGTTTTCCCACAGCATGCCACAGAATGGTGCAATTTAGCATGCAGTTAAAACCAGTAAATATAATTTCAGACATCATGGTATGTCCCATAACTGAATATAGTACCAGAATAGATACACTTGAGCATAGCTCTGCTGCTCTTGTGCTCAGACCTGAGCTAGCAATCAAAAATTGCCCATTTTCTTTGCCATTTATAGATTTTTGAGACCACTGGAAATGAAGGAATGATTCATCATTTCTTGTGTTGGCCTTTGCACATTAAGTACTATGAAATTGATTCTCAGATAATTTTACTGAGAGTAGAGAATAATTAATAAGATCAATGGCATGGTGCTGGTGGGAAATGACATGCAGGCATCACCTAAATGCACTTTAGTGAGACATGTTTTTACCATGTATTTGATGTGCGCTTCTCTATCTTCTGATGTTATCATAGCTGTGCGGTCCCTGTCCTGTGCCTTGTAGCTTGGGAGCATGTCTGCCTTTACCATAGACTCCATAAGCACTGGAGAGTTATTCTTTCTCACAAATAAGATTAGCTCTTTCTATCCTCTGCAACAATATCAACAAGATCTGCATTTAAAATGCAAAATGCAAAAATTGCCTATTCCACAGTCCCATAAATTTTCTCTAGTTCACAATGTAAACAAGTCACAAACCAAGCTTGAAACCACCAAAGCCCCCAAGACTGTAAAGGTCTGATTTTTTCCTGTCGCCCAGTGTGTTCCCAGAGCAGTTAAGAGAAGTGAGCTGCCAACTGACTTCTGCAGCACTAGTTGAGCCCCTGATGCCCACTTCTGAGGGTCGTTAAAGGTAAATAAGAAAAGCATCTTCATCGTCAGCAGGTTCATGTCTGCACGGGAGAATTTTTAGGAGTCCACAATTTGAGAACAGTGGAAGTAGCTAATCCAGGACGTTCAGTTTCACACCTTTCTCTTACACATGCTAAAGATTCTGCCATTTATTTTAGACTGAGAAGTATTAGTTGGAAAAAATATAGGGAAAGCTTCAAAATGGTTAGCATGATAAAATCTGAAATAATTGTTTTAAAGATACCTTAGTTTCATAAGATACCTTGTACATTTGCAGAAAAAAATGTCTGGAAACACAATAGCAAATATAACTTATATATATTTTAATTTTCATAATATTCACACCAATTATGGTAATGTTTTTACCAGTGCTGCTGTTATATAACTAGATGACCTGACATCTGGCTAAACAAACAACATACTGTACATGATTAAAACACTGATCAAATTGCATAACATAATAATATGACAGTGCTGGAAAAATTCATTTGCTGGTGATAAATAGTGGTGGGGTTTTTTCCCCAGACAAAAATACTTTCATCCAAAGAATATAACTGTCATTAACTCCTTCTCTCTCTTCCTCACCATTCCACACATATATAAATATGTTGTCATTCTAGAAGATAATTTAGGAAGAAACTGGACTAATCTTTTAAAATGTGGTAACAGCCTATAAACTGGCCATTAACCACAGGCAAAAAGTGCCCTGCTAGTGTAATTAAAGCCTGGAATAAGAAAACTCCCACTTAATTCAGTAGGAATTTTGCCTGCACCAGCTTTGTCCAGAACCAGGTGCTTATGTTTGGGGGGAATTTTGACACTCAGTGAATATCTTAAATCCCATTCTGTTTTAGCTAAATTATTCTTTTTGAGTAACCCCTTAAGCAAACTGGTATGACTGGAATACATACTTTAGAGAAAACAGATGTGTAGCAAACCTTAATCAACAGACTTTCTGCTGAGTGACATAATTTGTTTTTCTTAACTAACCACAATTCTAACAGGTTTTTATTTGGAGTCTGGTATGTCTAATGTTGCCTTCCCCCCCCACTTTTTGTTGTTTACTGTAGGTGTATTACACTTAACACTTATGTCTGTCAAAACTACTGGAGTGGAACAAATTGAATCAATTAGTAACATCTGCCAGTTTCCTCAAAACACACAAAGTGTTTTTGTTACAAGATTTCCATTACTTGCAGCAGACAGTGCTCTGAAACCTCTAAGAACAGCTCCTATTTGGTCTAAATTTTCAGGTTGCTACAAAGAGGTATGCATTAACCCAAACCAGATTCTGCATTTGAGTTGATATCATCTGACAATGGAATTAAAAATAAATAATTTTTTTTAAAAGGCTACAAGCTTGTCACAAGCTTTCCTGGAAGTGCAGACAATATGGAATCTAACAAACCTTGCTGGATCTGAGCCAGCACAGCACAGCAAGCAGAAAACCACATGCTTATTTGCTTATTCAGCCTGTCTGAATACTTCATGCACCTTTACATCTGACTTCTGATTGTCTACTCCAGGCTGTAAAAAATGAACCTAAAAGAAATAAGAAAATGTGAAATTGCTTTCCAATACCTGTTTTTCCTCTATTTTGATCCAATTTGTAAGATGTGGGTGTCTTTTTATTTCCCATCAACTTTGAGTTCCTTACAAATATTTCATGTAGATCAATCAATGTTCAATTTAATATTGGAGCCATATCAGCTTAAAGCTAGGTTACTACTGCTCAGCTTTGGATTTCCAGCCCTGTGCAGCTATCTTGCATTTCTACAGAGATGACTTTTCTACTCTATTTTAGTCTATTCTGTTTTTAACTGCACTTTTAATCTCAGTTGCACATTTTATGCACTACAGACACATCTTTGGGAAAAAAAAAAAAACCAAAGCTTTGGCATAATGGAAAAATGTCATATGATGACTCAATCATGATATGTCCAACTGTGAAAAACTGACTTTAAAAAATTCATTGTTGAAAAAAATGCTAGAACAGATTACAATAAATTCCCTGGTGAATTCTATCAAGAAAGAAACGTGTCTTACTCAGCGTTTACTCACAGTTGACCAGTTCCTGAAGTCCTGAACAAAGACTTGCTCAGGGTCTGATTTGGTAGGATGCGCACGTGGAGAAGCAGAGGTGATCCTTCCTGAAGGGATGCCAGAGCTCTCAGCATTTCCAGTGCTTTGGAGAAGGGAGGGAGATATCAGCTGGGAGTAGGCAGAGGAAGGCATTCAATTTCTGCATCTCAGTGTTTTCTTATTTACCTTAGTTTGGCCTGGCTTACTATTGTGTAGTGTTTGTTTTAAAAGTGACTCAGAATTTATGGAGCCTTTCAAGAGGGTGTCCCACAACCTGTGATTCATGACATCCTGCAGAAATGGCATGCTTGTTAATAATACCCTCTCTGTATGGAACTGCATTTCTGAGCTGTGAAACATCACAAGTGCGGACAAAGCCTTCTGACTTAATTCTGTCAAAAATCTATTTTGTGATCACAGCCTTTCAGAGTATAGGTCTACTCCCTCTGAAAAGCTTCCAGAGTGTTTGGCGGCAGCTCACAGGACCCACGGAGCCCATCCCTCCGCACATACTGACCCACAAGAAACAAGGGCATCATATTTAAAAAGCTTAAATGTTTCAATGCTACATTATCTGAAAAACTGGTGGATTTTTAAAAGACACACTTCCAAATTAAAGATTTAGTCTGTAAAGCCAACCACCATGCCCAGCACTGCCTGCTGTGGAGCAGTCCCAGGGGTTTTGTTTGGGAGAGGTTGTCTTACGGCCCACTTGAGTTTAAAGGCAAGTTTGTTGACTTCAGGTAGCTCTCTGCCTGGCAATATGCCTAACAAGATTTACAACTTTGTAGCATGTTGACTAGCACGTTATATATATCTAATATATATCTATACATATATATCTAATTTTAAACTACACTGTTATAAATAACCCCCCATAATATTAACAGATTAACATTATTAACACCTAGTGAAATTAATTTTGAAATATGCAGTCTCTTAAAACTGAAATGGAAATAAAAAATGTAGGAAGGAAAGTGCCATTAAAAGCAAGCTACCATAATGATGCAGCATGCACACAGGTGGGCTTTAGGGTTCACTGTTAGTTCCCATGGAACTTGCTGGTACTGTGCGGCTGACATTTGGCCAGATGTACCCGTAACAGAAAGCCCTGCCTGGCCTTCAAACTGACTCATGAGGACACAGTGCCAATGACATTATTATGCATGCCTTACAGTTTGGGGGATTCCTTTTCTGCAAGGTAAGACAGTTTTACTCTCCTCAGAAGGCATTACCTGAAAGGAAAATATTGACAATAAATACTGATCTGAATTGAATTACCTTATAGCTAAATAATAATTTTTGTGGGTGGGGACCTTACAGGCAACACTAGAGAAGGACCAAGAAGCACTGAACTTCTACATTCCGGCACTTCTCATTTTGGAGTAGTATTTCCATTTTCTGTAAATAGCTGGAGCTTCAGCTGAGCTGTACAGGATATTGTAAACTGAAACACTTCCTAAAAAACACAATGCCTGCACAGGTGCAGTGAGCAAGCAGGATGATAGCAAGAGTTATTCTGTGACGCTCATCCTCACAAATGTATGTGTCTCTTGATCCCTGTGGCCATAAGAAACCTTTCAGCCACCTTTGCTCTTAGCACTGAATACTCCAAAGTGCAAAGAATGTTTTCAAACAGGATGACAAGGCTACATCCTGCAGAGATTTGAAAGGAATTGATTGCAGAGAGCAGGCAATAGCCCATAATATCCTTCCTGTTCAGTTGGCCCTCCTATCGCTGCCGATCTCAATATGGGGAAGTCCCAAATAAATAGGAGCTTTAAACTTCCCCTGTTGTGCCGCATTGCTATTTGGCATCTAAACCCCTATTATTTGCTATCCAATGGGGAGACAAATGGATCATCGATTAGCTCATGGTAGGTTTCAATTGAGGAATGTGAGTACGTGAAATTGCAGCACCATTAGATCACCCTGGGCTGACAGCTGCTTCAAACGAGCCTCACCCTCTTGTTTCCCAAGGATCTTCCCCACTCCCTGTGGAACACAGGTATCCCTGTTCCCCGGTAGATGCAGCTGGCACATCCAGGCTGGCTCCAGGCTGAGGACAGATGTCTGCAATGAGGACCCTGGCCTCCTCGCAGCTCTGCCAAGGTCTTGCCTGGAGCACAGGGCAGCTCTCTGCTCAGTTTCTATGTTGTTTCCCACAGAACCCGGGGCAGGGAGGAGGCAGCATGGGGCTGACTTCCCTTCCCTCCAGCAAGCAGCTGGGAAGTGGCTGGGCTGCCCGCACCCAGGGGACAGGAAGCTCTTCTGGATCCACCAGTTTAAGACAGGCCTCGGGCTGGCTCTACAGCGATAGTTTGGTTTGACCACGGGAGTCACCCCTCTCTAGGTTCAAAACACGTGAGCCACACCTCATCCTTATTTGCGTCTCAAATCCAAGGCCTTCTCACGGCATCCATATGGTGCTTCTTGACCTTCCAGCGGTATGACCCTCTAGGCATCAGCCTTTCTCTTCTTCCATGGTTGTTACCTGTAATTAGGGGCAGATTTCGAGAGGGGAATGGTGGGAAGGCAGGAACCAGGCGTTGCCCACTTGCTACCTGAGGACTCCTTGCACTGAGGGTGTGCAGCCCTGGGGAGTTTCGAGCAGGTTAGGACTCCCCCGTGGGTGCTGGTCTCCTTCTTGCCATGGGGTAAGGACCTGCCAGGAGAAAAATGAAGGATTTACTTTGGACATGGTGGTTGGGTTCAACAAGGCTCTGCTGTGGGCATCTGGAAAGAAAAGCGGGGGCTGGATTAAATCTGTGGCTGACTGCACCAATTTATGTGTTTTCTCTCAACTCTCTCTGCAGTTACCCAATAATTGTGTAACTTTTACCAGGGCTGTTTGTTCTTCCTCACAGTTCATCCATATCCTATGTTTTCACCATGTTTGCTTTTCCAAGTTTTGAAGAATGAAAAGACAATTTCACATGGTTTTGTAATACAACAGACTCCAATAGTAAGAAAAAAGGGGTATGCTGACAGGCCAAATTCTGATAAAATGGTGATCTTTTAAGGGGCTGATTCTGCTCTCATTAAGCACAGGGTAAATAAGAAGGAAACTCCACAGTTATCAGGGAAGCTGTAATGTGAAAACATCAGTGATAATAGCTGGATCTTAGATATTTATAAGAAGAGATGTAGTGTTCATGTCTGTCCCGTGTTTGTTGATAGTTTAGTTTGAAGAAGGTGCAAATGAAAATTAGCCTGACAGTGATTACTTAATGCCTATTTTATTTTCCAAAAACATATATGTCTAGATTTTCTTCTACCTCATATTTGGAGAATTTAATAAATTCATTTATAAAAGAGTAAATAAGAGTCTGCACTAAGTAGATAACATTGTACTTTTTGTTTAAAAGCAAGTCCTTAGTATAACAGAGTAAGCTAACTGACATGAAAATAATCTTTTAAGTGAATGTTCTTTTATAGCCTTATCTATAAAATGTTCTGAATGTCCATGTACATCAGAGAAAGTAATTAATTATTTTTAGCAATGGCCCAGTGGTTCTAGATAAAAGGCTTAAAACTGGACTTCGAAGGTATCATAGTTTTCATTAATGGGAGGGATGATCTGGATGAGAGCTGATGAGTCACTGCAGGAGCCTCCTGGAATGTTGCTCCAGTTGCGTATCGGGATCCACAGGTGCACATTTCTTGGCCTGGATATTCAAAATTAATAGGGAGGCATTGAACATTCAGCAAATTCTTACTTGATGGAGAATGTTTTCTCTGAAGGAGAAGGGCACGGTAGCCAAACTGCCAGTACTAAGAGTTGTCTTGAATGTTTTCCTACATCTTTTTGCCATTTACCTCTAGCCTACAGCGCAAGAGAAAGTGAACATCCTGAGACTGGCAGCCAGCCAAAAGCTGAGAGACTTCTCACCTACAAGAGTTTCTTGTGGAGCAGAGGGGAGAGCACATGCAAGAGCTGTGAGTTGTTACTCAGTTTGTAATCTAGAAAAGTTCAGAGTAAGATCCCCTGTGTTCTGCAAAGGACCCTGCCTACAAAATCCAGGTTACTCTACTGGCAACATATTGCACTTGTACTAGTCACTATTGCACTTGTACTAGTATTGAAAATCATGTCTCCTTTTAAGCACCATGCATTTAAAAAATATTTTGTATTTTTTATCACATATCTTGTAAGGTGATTAGTTTTCGTTACAAACAATTACTGAGAGAACTTCTTAGCATGTCTTATCTTGTTCCTCCTAAGCTTTCCTTTAATCCTAAACAAGAAAAATTATAGTTATGTATCTGTAATAAGACTTTTCTGACTGAAGCAACAGGAAAAGATGATTGTAATAATGGAAAATTATGCAATTAATCTGAATTGAGTTTGATCCAGCTCTAATTATTAATATATGATATAATACAGACTTTTGATTACATGGTTTGATTAGTCAGTAGGAAGACATGCTTCTGCAGAAGGACTTTAAAAATTTGTATTTACATACTTTCCAACAGCAATAGCATGCAGTAACAGCTGTGAATGATACATCAAAACTGCCATTCCTGGCACGTTCCCTGGTTTGTTGTTTGCTTTTTAGTTTCCGACATGTGGCCTGATCCTGCCTGGAAATCTTGTCTGGGCAAATTTTGATCACTTTCTATATTTGTCTGGGATTTTCAGCCTTCCTAGAGACTAATTCTTGGCAAAAGGTCAGATGCTGCTTTGCTTTTGCCCTGTACTGACATGTGAGCTGACAGTTTTGGACCTGGCTTATGTAGAGGGGTCCTAGACAAGCAAAGAAGGTGGACACACTGTATGGATATACACCTCACTGGCACAATGCCTCACACTCTGGCAAGCATAGAATAAACTCCACACGCCTAATACAGCCACCTTGGACCCGTACAATCAGTTTGACACCTACAGCAAGAATCAGCTTTGCTGGCTGGGCTGGTATTGCAGAATTACACTGCGGAGGGGCAGTAGGTAGGGCTGGGAAATCCTAGAGGTGTGTATGGCAGTGCCACACAGAGAGAAAGCATCTGCAGCAGATTTCAGCTGGTCCTATCCTCAATTGCATGATAATAGTTATTTAATCAGCTTTAATTCAGTACTTTCAGTTAATTAGTCCTGACTTTTTTGAGGCCTTTCTCAAAGACAAGCTCTCAGTGGAGATAGTCTCATTTCTCGCTTGGCTCAGCTCCACGTTTGTTTCAGGACTACCATAGATTTTAGACACTGCTGCTTCTTGTGACTTAATATATTTGTGAATACACACTAGACATTTAATTATATTTGGGATTGCAAAGAACTCACGATGATCTCCTGTGACAAGATCGTTCATTCTGCAGCCCACCGAGCACATGAATATATGACCCTCTGAAGTGCAGCTGAAACACTGACATATAGTTCCTTTTTCAATTGACTCGTTTTTAACTGGAATTTAGAATAATCAGACATCGTATTTTTTTTAGATTTATGTAATTATATAAGCACTACTAAGACTACAAATAAAGCCTTAGATCATCATGAAACAGCAATAACAGTCCAAGAAAAACTTCAAGTTACCAGAAGAATGTTCACTTATGGAAAGAAAGATAAATATTTCTGAGACTCACATCATAATTTTAGTCGTATCTGAAAGAATTTTTTTTCCAGTTTATCTTTTACCTTTGGTAATTAGAAATCATGATTCTTGCCCTGAGGAACTCCAGTTTTCATTTAGTTTTAATTTCAGTGCATGAATGGAATGCAGACCTTTATGCAAAAGGCACATGCTGCCCTGTGGCTTTCTCATGGCTGAAGATGTGCTTGTCTGGTGCTTGGTGAGCTAGACTTGAGAAAAAAAGAAAGCCCTGCAATTTGGGTTGAGCAATGTCCTTTGCTTATGGATGTATGGGATATATTTGTATATAGATAAGGCTGCTGGTGTCATTTCTATAGATGTGAGCTTGTTAGATAGATGTTTGCCTTTTAATCATGATTGTGTTTGTGCTCATTACATAGTTTTGCTTCATCAACCCATTCATTCAATGCTGAATTTTCAGTAAAGAAAGGATTCTGTATCCATTCTTTTCCAGAAAAAATATGATACAGAAACAAAAATAAGCATTAAAAGAGGAGAATTATCTTTTGCCAAGATTGTAAGTAATTCCTAAGGAATGTAGTCAGCTTGTTTGACTAAAATATTTTATTTAAAATAATAACTACATTTATAACACACCAGCTCCCTTCCCAACTAAGCTACTTTGCAATTTGTAAGAGCAGTCAGAATGACAGATAGATCATATCAATTAAATTTGTTCAGGACCTGTTTTATCATGCAGCTAATTTCATGCAATTGCAAAAGTCAGGCATCCAAAAATAACATTATAGTTTCCCCCCAAATCATAAGATTTTAAGTAATAAAAATGTTGATGCTGGTTTTATTCCTTGATATTAGATACACTCTGTGTGACCTTCTACCTAGTCTGCGTCATACCTTGCGCTAAAACCAGCACATGGTATTGTATTTCACTCTCCTTAAAAGCCCACTGTGTCCCTGGACATTCAGCAGATCTCTCTGATATATCATCAGTTACTGCGCAGGTTTACTCAAATCAAAAGTATTTCTAAGTAAGAATCATTCCACATGTGCATTAAATTAATTAGTGCAACTTTTCTCAGGAATATGGTGTCTATTTACACAATAGTAGCAATAGCTACTATGAAGATTTAATGCTGTTTAAACATAAGCTAGGTACCGTATTTTTTCACTTAGCCTTGCCACTCCCAACATTTTGCAAAACGGGAGTCAAGCCTTGAGATCAGCCTGCAAATCACAATATTAAAGCAGAAATAAAAGTTGCACTCTTTTTTTTTTTTTTCATCTTGTCCTTTTTTGTGTCTTTATAACTTATTTAATAGTACCATGTGTTCATGTTTTTTGCAGCACAGAATTCCAGGATCTAGATTTTACGTGAAACACAGTAGATATCATAGGACTTCAAGTGAGAGGCTATATTGGCAGCTGGACTGCAGTTGTAACATCATTCAAAATTTTCCAGCTTTCTTCCCCTGCCAGCTTTACATAAGGGCATTTAAAGTGATATGGGGAAAAGATATAGTAGCCTGGCTACAAAGGGCTTGAGAAACTGTCACAAAATCAGTGTCTAGTTTGCAAAAATAAGTTTGTCATTTTAAGTATAGATCCTGCATTTTTGCATGTACTTAAAAGCATAGTGAGGAAATCTGTGTAAGGAATGAATAGTTAACTGGAAAAAAAAAAAAAAAAAAGAGAAGGATTAAAGAGCAAAACAATCCATCTTAAATTTCCAGCTTCTTGTATCTACACCATGCTAAGTGAGAAAATAGGCAGAGGGGTAAGCTAGGATTTCTAATACTGTATATTGTTCAGAAACACAAATGTTTGCGGTGCCTTTATGTTGTATACAAACACTGGTAAACCACCCAATTTTGAAAAATACAATAACTCAAGAGCAGATGTGAAAACTACACCACAGTCTGCTACTTTTCAGTAAACTCTATACTTGAAATACATTCAACATGGAATACAAGTGGTACATTATCACAGTCCTCACATTTCAGGCATATTTAGTGTGAATTATGAACAAATACATGAGGAAACAACTGGCTACATTATTCAGTGCCACTTTCAGCATTAGCAACAACTGCAACGTGTCCCCCATCCCATACTGACCCCTGAAAATTGTTCTGTACTTCCTAATTCAGTGAAGGGGTTCCAATAATAAACTAATCATGTCTTCCACCTGAAGCTGCCTAATACTGGCTCTCAGTAGGATCAATGGGCTTTCAAAGAGTCCCATGATAATTGCAGCTGAGCTATTTTCCGTGTTTAAACCAGATCTTTTCAGTTCTACTTGGACGAATGTTTTACATTGCTGCTGCTATCTTTCCTCCTCTGTCCACCACAGATTCACTTTTGGGGGTGGAGGGGCTTCTTTTATGCCAATATAATTGTTTTTCAGCCAGATCCATTCTCCAGCTCACCTTGTGGCTGCCCAAGTATGTGTATTGTACCAAGTAGGGGAAAAATCAGGGCGAGGGCATTAGGAGCTCTGGCCGGGGCAAGATCGCTTCCTCCGGCAACATCCTAGTGGATGAAAGTGTTTGTCAACACTTGTACATCAATATGTTTCATGAGACATAATAGAGCATAAAAGTACAAAACAATCTGTTATCAGATCTACTGTTCATTGAGAAGTCCTACTTGGTGACGTGGTGGTTGACGGCTATGGATTTTGAGAGGACTCTGTGCTGACACCAGTACGCTCACATCACCCACCATGCCACAGCCATTCCTACAGATCCGAAATTGCAAGCCCATGAATAGCTCAGGTACCCCCAAAACCCCATTCCTCAGCTGAGCCCCACTGAATCTACCCAGACCAAGAGTCAGGGCCCCAGATGTGCACCTGACCTCAGCCTCAGCGTTTTAGCCTGGCCTACAGATGGGGTGGGAGGAAGCAGATCATAAAACTGTAATGGGAAAGGCTTTTTTAATTTCTGAGGATTGAAACCGCAGTCACATTTTTGTTGTTAGACAAAACGATGTCCGCTAGAGGGCTCTTCTAATTTTGTCTAAAAAAATCAAAATGAAAATTTTATTAAAACATTAAAATCAAATTACATAGTTATGTGAACTGTTAGAAATTGAAGGCTAAGTCATATCCTACTGAAAAGGTAAGTACTGATATAATACTGAGCAATTTTTTAATCAAAAGCACACCTATTATCAACCAATTATCTACTGATTATCAATTATCCACTAATTTATCCTCTCTGACACAGCAGTGACTTCCATTTTATGCACAGAGTAATTTAGATGGACCAGATTTACCTGACACCAAATTCTGATTCAATGATGTGGTGAAGGTCAGACTTCAAAGTTCTGAGCATGTTGTCTTCCCACTGGCAATTAATAATTCGATAAATTTATATAACTGAGTAAATGTGAACAAAGGTTTTCAGTAGCAAATCTGCATTATAAAGGATAATTTTAAATTAATTAACTACTGACTGAATTTTATCTATCTGACCCCAAGGTCTGCAGCCTTTCTCAGGGAGATTTTCTCAGATTTTCTCAGAGTTTACATGGCTGCTTTTACCAAGACAAGGTGAAGATAAACTGCCTTGTTTCAAGTACATGTTTACTTCCCCCCTTGCCGCAGTCACCACTCCAGGGAACTGCTGCTCAGTTTGTTCACCATTCCATACATCTACATACAGCTGCAGCTGAAGTGAGTACAGAGGAATGCTGAAGCTTAAGCCATTACAGCTTGACCCCAGTAAGAACAATTATTTCAGTCCTTCTACTGTTCACTTTCCAGGTTGTGGATGATACCTCAGAGATGAAGCGTGATTGAAGCATTTCTCCACGGAACACCAAGCTGGGCCCGAGAGGTGCCTCCGGTTTAGAGCCTGTGGCAGGGGCTCAGGTAAGGACACGCAGGGGAGGAAGGGGAACAGGTTCAGATGGAAACGGTGAGTGTGAAGCTGCTCTCCCTCCCCTCTCAGCTCTGACTGCTCAGTGCTTTTCATCGTGTTTGGCCCTTGCAAGGCAGGAACCTCTGACTTAATCACTCAGCAGCTTTATTTGACCACCGTCAGCCTCCCTCTTTAGGAAACATGATTACTGGGGCCTAAATGTTTCCTAGAGTCTTTCATCTTTCCTCTATCTAATTAATGCTAATTTCCTTGATGGTGCTCCTAAAGTACAGTTGGAGCCTGGATGCAGATTACAGAGCACTTTACAATATCAGCATTAAATCAGACAGAGATTGTGAAGCACATATAATATGCATTTCCTGAGGCTTGTGAAGGGTGGGATTTTATCTTGCAGTGCATTAGTGCCCCTGAGATTGTGTAACACTATAAGTCACTCAGTTATCATGACACTTGGTTGCCTGGAAATCCTCTTCCTTTACTCCATATGCCTCTTTCATTTTTGTAGACAAATCAGTTTGACACGCGTTAACCTAGAACTATAACTTTTGCCTTTCAGACAGTTTTCAAGAGTGATTTTTCTCAAGAAGTAAAATATATAATAAACATGCTGAGAGAAATGAAGAGGGACTAAAATCATCTTCAGGAGGATTACGCTCCTATTTTTGAACTCAAATGCATACCTGACACATAACGGAAGAATGTACATTAAAACTAAAAGGTACACTCAACTTGCACTGTAATGGGTATGATACCACTGAATCCGTGAAAAGAAAATTGTCTTCCGTTTTAGAGATGCTTGCCTCCAGTAAGAAAGTTATATGGGTTATTTTTCAGTGTAATGTTAGACCACTTGGCTATATGACCTACGCCAAATCATGCAGTGAGCATCATTCCACGTATTACTGAGAAGTCATTCATGTGGTGATATACGACCGCTTGCACAAGCACATTTCAAGGTACATTTGTGGATGTACATGCAGAAGTGCAGGTGGAATTTGGAGATCAAGTTCTAAAGACGTGTCCTAAATGCTCTAAAATACAAACCTATCCGGCTTTATAACTCCAATAGCCACTGTGCTCCATTGTCTGGTCACTTCCAGTGGTGGAAAGCAGATATGAAATGTGACACTTTTGGCTCGGTAGTATTTTGTCATCACTTCCTACTGATTACCCAGGGATCTGAGCAGCCCAGGGAATTACCACAGATTTTGTCTCTGCTGTTCTGAACAGTATCTCTCTGATGGCAATACATGCAACCCAGTACAGTTTATAACTTAATTCAGATTGCTGTCACAACTCTCAGTTACAGTATTGGGTCAGTTTCTCTGTCAAAGATCAGAAAAACTCCCAGTAGATCTTCCTAGCTAAAGTACACTATCTTCTAAAATCCATTTAAGGAAGGAAAACTCAAGCAAATATATACTTGTGTCCTTAGTAATACCAAACTTTCCCATGTTTTTATCTGAGTTTTTATAGAAATTATAAAATGATAACATGATCAGAGCACATATATATAAATTTTAAAAAAAGGATATATTGAGCTTTCTCCAGAGACATTTTTCCAAGCCATCATATATGAAAATCAGTTTGTTTTTTTCAATAACAGCTTAGCTTCAGTGACTGCAGTGACCCAAACCCAAGTTATTTTCATTGTAATTATGATACCCACATTTTACAAAACCTTTGTATTATTTAGTTTAAAATCCTCCTCCCTTTTAATGAAATACAGTAGCTGGCGCTTCTACTGAAAAAATCATTAAATATTTCCATATTGGCTTCCAGCTTGTCTGGTGTTTTTGCCTGGCAGACTACAGTGCATCTTTGTGTGTTATTAATGGGCTGAGCTTCTGGACAAGACCATGCTTTTTGCCACTGCAGAATTTTCTTACAAACTATGCACTATAAAATGGATAGAAACAGAAACTTTCCTAGATCCAGAGGGGATTCTTTTTCACAGAATAAGTCACCTTCATTAGACAAAAGTCAAAATAGGAATTTCTTCCCTTCAAAGCATTTTTTTTTCATTTTTTTTTCAAAAAATCCTAGGCATTTTAGCTGTTGCAAAACTGGAGGAATGTGGGAGGCTGTTAGCCTGCAGGTCTGGTCTTTGGCCTGTACGAGTCCTCCCCTCCTTTTGACTCTAAGATGAAGGATAACGGTATGAACGCTGCAGATGCAGAACTACAAAGAAGGGCTGCCAGATGTGGGTGGTGCAGACAAATCACTGTCAAGCATTAGAGGAGCCTTTCCAGGGGGATTGCGGGCTCTGGGCCAGGAAATGTGCCATTCCCAACAGCACTAGGAACCATGTGCAATGCTGCCACATCCCCCAGGCACTTCAGAGGTGTCTTGAGACCTTAAGGCTGAGCACTGAAATACAGCACTTCAATATTAGGTACTCTCGCTGCCCTGGCACCCAGCAGTACTCCAGCAGAGCAGCGCAAATGTGTGTCTGAGGCTCAACTAAGACCCTTCGGTACTTCACGGCAGGCTCAGCACAGGTGGTGGAGCAGGAGAGAAGCTGTGTGCGGCCCTGCACCCAGCAGACGGGAGCTGGTGGAGCTGGTTTTTCTCATCTGGAGGAGTTAAACAGAAGGTTTCCTTGGCCGTGCATCTGTCCTTGTAATCCTCACTCCTGTGTCTTCTGAAATGAAGGCAATACACAAAACTGTCTAGGAACTGTCAATGCTTGAAGACCTTTATATGACAAAGACAGTTTTGGGGGAATCTGCCAGATACTGTCACCCCTGGAGCAAAAATAAGCATTTGCATTGGTCTCAGCTGCAATATTTCAGAAATCTGGGTAATGTGTTGAACCACTGGTGAGTTGTGCTATTGAGCCAGTATGCAAGATGTTCGGGAGGTAATGACACACTTTCTCTGTGCTGTCTCCCCCCTGGATGGGGACGGCTCTGACAGACAAGCACGGAGGAATTTTCTGAAATTCACTGATCTAAATTTGCCAAATGAGTCCATGCCTTAAATGACAACAGGAAGGTCTCCTGCAGCTGAATATTTTATTGGCAGCATTTCTGGCTTCCCTCATTTCAGAATTATTTGGATTGGGATAAAACAGACCCAGGCAGACAAATTGGTCCCCTGCATCTCTTATTTATGATGTTTCATACAGTAAAAGACAAGGCAAGAGTCACTCGTTTAAACTGCCTCAATCACATTCACCAAATGTATGTATATAACCACCATCAATCTAAATTATTTCGTGTGCTCCTTTCCCACCTGTCCATTTGCCCCCACCCAAAACCTACCCTCCTACTTCAGGGCTTCTAGGTTTTGAATGAAGAAAAGCAGTGCTCTCTGTAATTTGGCAAAGTGAAGGTCTTCTTCAACTCAGTACAGAATGAAACCTTACAGAGTGTCTGCTGCCTTGACCAGGTCACAAAGGGAAAGTCATACAAAGATGGGAGACCATGTCCTAGGAGTTTCAGTGTTCATTTAGTGATAAGGGGTGGGGATCTGACCAATATGAGCCGGTATTTCCTGCCTGCTCGACAGAATTGAATCTCTGAAAATGATTTTGTGCACAGTGGCTGCCCTGTGCTTAGCAGTCTCATATCCTGGAATGAGACATAAAGAAACGAAAAAGGAAGCAGCGGTGGTTGAGTAAAGAACACGACAAAATATGATAATGTGCATTTTTTTTTTAAAGCAAGAAGAATCTGGAGAAGGTTCTAACATAAGGCCTGCAGTGGAGGGAATAGCATGTCTTTGATGACAACATTGTTCTCTCCTTTTTCTGAGAGTTCTTCCCTCAATATTGCAAGAAAACAGGATGGTTTTTCATCTACTATAACAAGATGAAAATCCACACTACTTTTTTCTTTAGCTGTATGTGCTTTAATACCAGCAGCCACTTTCTGGGAGCAACAACCAAAACTCGGGAACATGCTGCGTGTTCTTCAGCACCATCTACTGGCACTTTCCTTTTCCACCGCTTGGGCACTGCATCGCCAACAGCCCATGAAGCGCTGTTAGGAACAAAGAAAACAAGTAAAATTCTCCAATAGACTGTCCATACATAGTAAACACAAAGACTAGCCTGGCTGAGTTGGTTCTTAAATGGATTTTGATTCTTATGAGAAACATAGTACAAATCAGTAGACTTAGAAGCTGTGAAACCCATCTAATGGCCATACATGTTCCCTAATAAAAGCATAATGGAGGCCAGGGACAAAAAGACAACTCAGAGCAAAACAAAACTCATGAGGTGATGAAAAGGCAAGGAAGTGGCAAGGAAAAAAGAAATCTACAGGAAATGTAAGAGCATATTAACCTGGAAAAGAGCTTTTGGAAGCAGAGACTGTGGATAGTATGTATTTGCTGAGATCTGTGCCTTAACAATGGCATTCCTGAACAGGCTTGAACAGTTATTCTCAAATGCTGCAAAACTCCTGTTTAAACAGAAAACTGATTTAGAGGGAAGGATGACTGTGTTTTTAAAGAAGACTTTAGATAAAAAAGCTCTGACCCGTCTGACTAGAGCAGCTCCTTCAGTGGGACAGATCTGGTGCTGGATTTGTTGATAGTCTCTATTGTCTTGGGAAACAATGACATGAAAACAAAAAGGAAAACAAAATTTGGAGCATATCTTGTAGACACTGTAAATAAGTGCAATTCACTGACGTCAAAAGCACTTACTGATTTGCTGCAGTGGAGGAAACTTTCCTTCTGTTTGATGCTTTTTCTGCCATGGAGTAAACCCGAATTGAAGCACAGCCATGGAGTCAGCCCTAAAATATATTCAATAAGCTGAATAGTGTTCAGGGCAAATGTTCAATATTCATTTCATTGCCAAAGGCATTCCAGATAGCAATGAATGACCTGCTCCAGGTGTTTCTGAGCATGAAATAAGAACAGAGAAAAAAAGACATAACAGAATGTGCTACTGACATATTGAGATAAATACTCATTAAGCCTAACGGGTTGTTGTTGTTGTTGTTGATCTGCAGCTCTGTCTTCACAGATTTGTAACAGTTCAGTGAAGCAGTACAGGGAGAAAAGTATATTCTTGGCATGGAAGTTGATCTCAAAGTCATCTACTCCAATAAAAATGCATTGATAAAAGGCCTCTATACACAACCTTCTATTCTCAACCTTTTTTTCTTAAAAACTTTTTGATTAGCATCAATTAATAATAATTATACTTAATTGCAACATCAGAAAAATGTTGATAAAATGAACATTTTTGCAGTATCAGTTTGCAGGATCTATTTTGACAGCAACACCTTCTGAAAGATGTTTTAGGCAAAATCTCATATAGCATCAGTGCTTGCATATGCTAATGTTGCAAACATAAATGCCTGCAGTTGCTCAAGACAGGATGACTCAGTTATTAGCTGTGTCTAGGGACTCCAGCAAGCTGTAGCTCCTGATGACAGCTATAGAGTTGTGAGTTTTGTAAACCTTTTTGGAAGATGTTACTTCCAAAGGAAATACAAGGACCTAAGATGCCTTCCAACATTAATGACTCCAGCTCTGATAGAAATGGCCATACATGTGAGCAGTCATCTGATAAAGGAAAAGTCAGTGGATGAACAGACAAGGGATAAAGCAAGACTGATGACAAGTGAGGTTAAGCAGACAAAGGCTTGAAATTACAAATGTCTGTAACTTTCTCTGACAAGGCAACAGATAAAGAAAGGGCAAAGGCAGATTCAGAAAAAGTAAAAATGATAGAAAAATTATCCCCAAGAGTTTTTCTGGAATTGATGCAGATCAAGCTGTTATATACTTCTTTAAAAAAACTAAAAGAAAACACTGGAGTATGCTGTTGGGGATATAAAACACCAACAGGCTCCTCCATTGCGGTGTGATTTTAGGATGTTTCCAAATTTAGTCATTTTAGCAACTATGAGCTCAGAAAGTTGCTACTGTACTTAAGATCAGAAGTTGGCAACACATTATTCCATATGGCTTTTAGACAGATCCAGGATGCCCGGATAGAGCTGAAGAGCGTTTGGTGAACATACGGGTGAGTGAGTTGCTTGTAGATTTTTGCAAGACATTGATAGCATCACATTTCTGGCAAAACACAAACTACTTGTTCCCATTTATAGGAAACAAAAGCCTCAACAAGTGTTTGTCTTGGATGACAGAGAGTAGAATATGCACCAAAGAATTTCCTAGTCATATCTATGGCTGAGGTAGGGCAAATCCTACAGCTTAGGCATAGAAACATGAAACAATGAAACCCCACAGCTGGAGTGCTGGAGAAGGAATATGGCCAGGACTTGTAGATGTAACGATGATCGTATCTCCTTCTAAGGGCTGCAACTCAGTGTGTCAGTGTTACAGTTTGGCCTTCAAGTGCAATTCAAAGTGATAACAGATTCAAATCTACTATGTCTTTCATCCTCCAGGGACAAGTCAAAATTCAACCTTAAAGGAAGGTGTCATTCCTTGGTCTGAAGGTAATCAAAGATAGCTTTGGAGGACTCTGAGAGTTAACACCTGAGGAGATGGCCTGTGCTAGTAGTAGTTTTTAGCCCTTATTCCCTTAGACCATTCAGTGCTTTACACATGGCACGTGTATCTTTCGCTGGTGCTAGCACAAAATGTTCTGTATGCAAGTGCAAAGTAGCAAAGCTCAGAATAAAATGAAGGTAAACTGTGCCTCCCACATGCACACGTGAGGGACAGGATTTTTCCATTACATATCAACAAACTTGTCCAAGAACTACAATGAAAAGAATGTAACTTCCTGTTAATAAGGCCAAAAGCTCACGGCAAGGATTCTTCATAAATAATCCAGCGGTGAGTCCTGCGTTCAGTTTGCATGGGGATATCTGTGCACATGGAGGATGTGTATGCAGAAGGAAAACAACTCCTAGCCAGTCCTCATCCCACACTAGGGGCCCAGCCAGCCCAAGGTCTCCCCAGCTCCTCAGCTGCCCTGCGGCAGGGCCTGCAGGGAGGTGTTTGCCCTCCAGCCTCACCCCATGCCTGCAAGCAATTAGACATGGTCCACAACCACTGGATGAGAGTCTTCTTCGTGCATCCCTTCAGAGGAACTCACGTACCATTAGCGGTGAGCACACACCAGCTCTAGTGACAGCTGCTTCCACCGCTGAAGTGGTCAACTGGAAAGGCAGATGAGGAATCCTGACAGAAGACTCTGCTGATGCGTGGGGTCCTACAGTTCAGTAAGCAAATCACTTTAGTCTAGCAGTGAAGTAACAGTGCTAGTAGATATATCCTGTATCACTTCAGCTCTGTTTTAAATGTGAAATAGTGGATGGATCTCCAGAGGAAACAAGAACCACCAAGTATCCAGCTGCCTGTTTGTAGAAGCCTAGCAAAATCCAAATTTATGGGTGATCCACCTACACTGTCTTGCTGCCAAGTGCCTGAACACGGCTTAGTGATGCAGGGTAATTGCCGCTGTGTCCTATGGACACATACATTTTGTTGTAGAGAGACAGGATGCAGGAGCACTGAACAGTTTACCAGTAAATAGCATTAATAAGAGAGTGGTTGAAGAGATCCTCTTGGGAGAGCATGAAAAACACCGTCCTTGGGAAAAAAGTGAAGTTGGAAATTTGTATTCTGAGTGATGTGTAACGGGCTAAGTCTGGACTACTTGTATTCTATTATCTTTACCAGTTGGAATTCAATAAACTAGTATTCATTGAGTTTTAACTAGCAGTTTTGTTGTTCAACACAACAATGTATGCTCCTGTTAGTCTGCAGATCTGCCTCTCAGTTTTCAATAGGCCAAAAAGCTCTCCAGCTCCAAGGTGAAGGAGCCCACAGAAATCCCATCTGGGGCTCGGCAGGGAGAGGGAAGTTAATAAAAAGTGTATGTTATGCCCACTTCAATCAACAGTGCTATCAAGTGTGATTATATGAGGCTGAAGAATATTCCACAGCATTGCCTATTTCCGTTTTAATGAACAGATCATTTTACCCCAGAGGATTGTACACAGTCCTAAAGGAAACTGAGTTTCTTACAGTCATTGCAACTATGCTGCAACGTATAATTTAGTCACAGTATACAATGATGGCAAATATCTCTCCCACATATGGCGTATACAGTAGAAATATAAGTTACCTAACTGAAGTTTTGTCTCACTTGCAATTGTTTCACCTATTTAGGACAATATTGAGGGGAACGGAGGAGAAGTCACCCAAAAAGAATAACCCATTTGTGGAAATGAAGAGTTTAGATTATTATACTGGCATAAAAATTACCTGCAGTAATAGCAATAGGGTACAGGACACCCGTGTCCAGTACAATACTGCTTGTAACTCCTAGAACAAGTATTTGAGCCTGTTTCAGACAGATAATGCTTTAGAGTTATAGAAACTCTATATAAAAAATGAGCCTGTAGGCTTAGCTGAAGCATTTAAACCCATGTTTATAAAACACCAACTCAACTGCAACTTTTGCTTAAGCATTCAAGCACTCCATCCCATGTATAGCTAGGACACACCAACACTAGTGTATCATAGTAACTGCTCAAGATATTTTCAAAGAATTCTAAATTTAGAGAATATTTTGGTTTGCTTTTATTTCCTAGCTACCTGTAAAGATTGGCTTTTTGCCTTGCTTTTGACTGTGCTTCATTAGCTATGAATAGGAGCTTTGCTTTATTGTTCATGCTTCATTAACTATGAATTGGAGCTTTAAGTCTCAAAGGGGTGGCAATCCAGCATTTACTAAGCACTAAAATAAAATTAAAATGTTACCCTAGAAAAAAAAAAACAATAAAACTAGTATTGCTTTATCTGACAACATAACTGCATAGTCCAAAAGGTCTTATTCAAAAAAGTACTATCTAAACTGTCAGAAGCAAAATTTTTTCTTGTTAATGCTGAGCATTTGCAAGACTACAATTTTTCATTTTATTTCTAGAGAACTGGAAAAATGTGTGTAATAGTGGGAGCTACCCTGCTGGGATGGGTAAGTAAACAAATTTTGCTGGACTAGGTTGTTTATTCTACTTCTTATTATAGTCAGGCAATTACAATTCTTGCTAGGGGTGAAGAATGAAAGTCTTCCAGAGGTATTCAGTAGATTTTAATACCAAAGTAAGGGCATGTGAGTAAGTTTTAATGATGTTGGATAGATTCAACTTCAAAGAGCAGGCACACTGAGGTCATTTAATTAAAAACTTACAGAATGCATGGCTAGAGTATGCTCTTGACTGGTTATAAGCCAAGTTAAAATATAGATGTCCAGCCTTCAAATCAATTACAAGAGTCTTCTTGAAATAAACCGGTAGCAAAAATGCTAACGGTTGAAAAATGCAGTCAGAAGGAAGCTATTTGTCATTGGCTACTTCTGTGCACATTATAGTTTTATCTGAGAAAATAACTTCTGATATGGTCCATGTATCTCAAACACAGACTGGAGAGCTAAAAGCCAGTTAAAAGGCTGCCTTTCCTGAGACAGGAACCAGAAAGAAACCTGGGCACTTGCAGTTTGGCTAGGAATGTAGCTGGTGAGGTACTCTGATAGAGACTGGAAGGGTTGGACCTATACTGCAAACCAGAAGGGTACAGACAAGTTTTCCAACTGTGACTGATGTGCCTCTCCTCCTGCTAACTGGAGGATGGAGAGACACTGCTGCATTTTTAAAAGCAAGGTGTCATCTCTCTGTTTTACCTAAAGCCCCTCTCCTAGCTATAGCAGTCATCTACTGCATCCTAAGTAGATGATCTGACTTTCTCTGAAATGTTCCAAAAATTTTGCTTTTAAAAGATGCTTTTGGATGGAGGCAAAATCACATCAGTGTCTCCAAAGGGTTCTTTTCTGTTGCTTCCTGAGCACCACAGTGGAGTCAGCATCTTGTGGAGCATCTGGTGAGAGCAGGAACAGGCTGAAGGCAATTGGGAAGAGGAATATGGCACAACTCTGCTGTAAAGACAGAGGTTTTGCAGTGCTGCATGCAGCAATAAATAGAGAAAATGGATTTCTATTAAAGAAAATGAAGGGGCTGGGAGAATTAGATGCTGTGGGACATGAGTGCTTACTGCAAGTTCTCTCCCCTATTCAGAGGCTGGAAGTGGTTGGACTCATTGAAGGAGCAGTAGAGAACTAGTACAAGTAGAAATGTAGGGGTATCCTAGAAGTAAACATCATCTTGTGCAGTATACCAACTGATGGTTTCAAGTATATGTGTAAGATAGAAGTTTGAAGTGTAATATCATCTGCTTAAAAATGAATGTAACTCGTCCTGCTAAGCAGGTCTGTAACTGGGTTAACAAATTTTGTGTGCCCCCACCTCTCACTTGCATGGCGGTCAGATGAAGAGCACGGTGCTTGTCTGACCCTGGGCCAATGCACAAGCACCTGCATGAGCTAAAAGCTGAGTTCCAGCAGATGTTGGCTGGATGTTTGCAGCAGATGTTGATCACACAAGATCTTGGAAGATGTATCAATCAGGAAACAATAAAACCAATATATATATGTGAAATGTTCATCAGCAAATACGTGGAACCAGATTATGACTATCCAGAGAGGGCTTGTACATCACACAGCAGCTTGGCTTTCTGAGGCAGACTGCTTGTTGGGTTTGGGGTCTTTGGCAGTCTTCTTTGTAGAAGAAAACAAAAACTGCCCAGAAGAAAATGTGGTGAAGCGCTATTTTCTAACAGCTCAGTGACTCCACAGAAGCCATTTGAGGCTACGATTTCTCTCATTTTACAGCATTTTTCTGTTTAAACAAAAACTTACATTGTGTGTCTGCATGTGGTGAACTGCAGATGTGCTGGAGTGGAGGAAAAGTTCATTTCAAACTTGCATGTTGAAAAGCTTCATGCAGCGTGAACTTATTTTCTCTTCAAACTAAACATATATTTGTGTACATTTAAAAAGTGCTAATTTTAACTGGCTTTGTTTCTGATCTGGGAACTCAAAGGGCAGTCATCTGAACAAATTTTGGCTCTTACTGAGCTATTATTACACCTTAGAGACCTGAACGGTTCCAGTGTGTGAATTTGAAGATAATTTGACAAGACATGTGGAATCTAAGGTAGCAGAAGTGTAGATAGAGGCTCATTTTCTTGTGGAATAAAGGATTTCAGAGTATAACCTGACCTGAAATGCTGACTCAGCAACAGGGTGCCACAAAAATTTATTTCCAAACATTGTGGCATCTGTTAATGCCAGGAAACCTCACAGAAGTTAAAGAATGTGATCGAGATGTTCAAAGTAAGATCCTGAATTCTACTTCAAGCTTGATGAGGACCGCTTCTGCTATGTCTATGCAGGAAAAGGAAAGTATCGTTGTTATACGGGTAGGACTACCTTCCCAGCGAAACCCAGTTGCATGGGTGACAATAATAATGAAGACTCAAAAGTCCAACATGTGCAAGCACACAACAGGAATTACAGTAAAAACTCTCAAAGAATCCAGGATATATATTTTGCTTTCTAGTATGTCCCAAAGGCCAAGCCACCAATGCTTCTTGGCTGTTTTCTGTCCTTGCCTGTTGATGCCAGCCCAGGTCTGCCAGCACATCCTCCAGGCTCACTCCCTCATTTTGCTGTGATGTATCACAGTGGGACTATTTAGACACGTAAATTTAGATATCTAAAAGAGGGAAATAGATTTGCATTTCAGTTTGATGGCTATCTGAACTGACTGCCATACCCTGGAAAATGAATCGCGGGTGCTTGTTTTGGCAGTGAGCAGCTGTGCACTCCCCTGCTCTGTCCCTGTACCTTTCCCTGTCTCAGAACATGCTCTGTGGTCGCTGGGTGGCCCAGCGGTGTTGGCAAATGAAAGGAGTGTTTCAGACTGAGTACACAGAGATGAGGAGGTGTGATGCAAATGGCTAATTTAGAAATAAAAACTAGGTAGTTGTTGTGAAGTAATAGTTATGATTTATCATCTGTAAAATACTTTCACCACATCTAAACCAAGGAGTGTTTTGCAACACCTGTGCTTTGCTGTTGGAAGCTCATTTGAGCTGGAAAATTCTTCCTCCGGAGGCAATTTATTACCCATGTAACGGATGCTCTTCTGTTGAATGTGTAGCATACTGAGGTTTGGCTACCAGTGTCACTCTTTCAACACGAAGTGAAAATATGGAGCTTGTGGGTTTGGAAGAATTTCTCTTATTGATATGGAAAACTGAGAATCAAACTTGGAAAGTCTTTGATTAACTCCTGATTATGATTATACAGGGAAAAGGCTGTTAATGTTGGAAATTAAGTTCAAATGTATTCAATAACAAACTCACTCCTTCAGAGGTGGCTCGTGTTTCACCTTTTGATGGGACACCAGTCCCTGAGCAAAAAGTCTACTTTTCAATAGGCTGCTATCATGATTTTGCATATTTTTAAATTTTACAAAGCTGTATATTTCACAAATGGGAAAGGTGAAGGTCTGGGAGGCAAAAGGAGAACATCTTCTCTGTCCAATTGATGTGGTTTTAAATTGTTCAAAACAATTAAGAACCCAGTAACTCTGAAAAAAAAGCACATTGAACTGTGTACCCTGAATAATTTTAAGTCACTTGATTTATCTACAAATGACTTGCAGTATATTTCCACACTTTTAGAATGCACTTCTCTGGAGTGTGTGCCTACCAATCTGATTGACATACAAGATCAGAAAAACTCTAAAACTAGTCATCTAATCACTTAATCTTTCCTTCTTAAATCTTCTTTATCTGAAAAGATATTTTTGTTTCACAATGTATTTTAATTGCAGTAAGCATGGGAAGAGAGGTATAACTGTATTCATTTTGTGTGTAGGATTGCTAATGAATTACCATACTACACTGCTCACATCCATCTGGTATCTGATGATCCAAAAATATATCCAAGAAATTCTGAAATGGCTAATCACAAAGTGAAATACACTCCTGTGAAACAGTTGTGAAGGTGTCACCAGTCTTTGAATTTCAAATGTTTCAAAGTGACCAGAATTTTGTATTCCTTGTTCTAATTCACCTCAAAATGATAATGACAAAGATGCTTCTATTATATGCTCCACAGTGGCTGACCACTTAATTATAGCAGTTTTGATACTGTTCTTAGATTTGAACAGGACTAAGGTATGCTTGTGATTTATTTTTTTTTTTTAGTGTAACGTAACATTTGCTTTGTGTTAACTGCAAATTAATAGGAGTTAGTAAACAAAACTATAGCTTAAAGAAAATCAGTTTAATACTTTCCTGGTGTGGACAGCTGTAGCTCAGACAAGTTTTTGTCCTGAGGCCAATTCTTTATCAGTCCTAAAGGAAGGAACAGATTTGTCTGTTCTCTCCTTACCTCCTCCTGTGTGCATTTGTATTTGGATTAATGTCTTTATAAATGTTCTAGGCAAGTGTCAGATCTGCGGAGACAAAAACCAGGTGTTGCTGCTTCTGCTGTGAAGGTCAAGTTTATATAATGGAGAATGACAGGCAGCTTGTGCAAGTGCAACAGTACAAGTAAGCAAAGTGGAAGGAAATATCTCAGAAGCCTACACCAGTCCTTGCATCAGATAAAATTAGCCACAAAAGGTCTGGAGAACAATTTATGGGCTCTTGGGGGTAAGGTTTGACTGGGCATTGGTGTATGCATATAGTTTGTGGCTATTGGGACGAAAAGAATAATAATAGTACACAGTACTGATCAAATCCGTTCCTTGAAGGTGGTTATTAAGGCCAATACTGAAAAACTATTAGCTTAAAGGGCAGGCATGTGGTGACATGGAAGTGGTTTATGAGAATCATACTGTTCTGTGAACAAAGTTGTGTATCAGATTTCACAATGACAGTTTCGGATGCAGCCTTTCAACTATGGTACAAACCCTGGTAGTATGAAAGAGACAAGTTGCCCTTCAAGAGCGTTAATCAAACAGAATCAAAATGCCAAGCTATAGGTTTGTTTTGCTTTCTTTCTTCCTTTTTTTTTTTTTCATTCTTGTTTAATGCTGTATTTACAATGCCAATTCTATGTTGGCTAAATGGATACTCAGTCATTCATACTTGGATTATTCAGGGTCTTTTTCCAAGGCTTATTATCAAAACAACTGCAAAAACTACAATTGCTCCCAACTAAGATGACTGCCCCATTGCTGTCACTGAGACTCTCTAATCACTGGCTTCCAGAAACTTCAGTCTGTAGATAAAAAAAAGAGAGAAAGAGCATGATATAAGCGGCAGGGTTCCCCCTTCCATACAAGCCTCTATCTGTTTCCTGACTTAGACAAGAGTGGGGAGAATTAAGTCTGTCTGGATTTTTCTCCTCCACTCTCCAGTTCTTATTTTAGCTTCTTTCATCACCTGTGCAATTGAAAACACTCTTCTCCCAGGCTTCCAGCATGGACAACAGGAGGTATGAGAATCCTAACTCATGATGATGCCAATTAAGTCTCTATCCTGTATCATTACCTCATCCGTCTTTAAGCTGCTGTTTCCCTCCTGGCTGTGGGTTCAAAAGCCATCATCTTGCTCCATGGAGCTCCTAGCACAAGGCATAATAGCTCCAAGGCCAGTTCAGGTCTGGGACTACAGCCCTGCTCTGGGGATGGCAACTGGAGCCACCCCACCTCCTCATGCCTGAGGTGCACAGTGAGTGACTTTGTCTTTCTCCACTCAGCATTGCTTTTTCTGTTGCCATTCAACTCTGCCCTCCTGCTCCCGTGGTGAGGGCTGCCTTTGCAGTCCTGACCCATTTGCACACTCTTTTGGGTGTGGAGGTGGCATTACCCCAACTTCCACCACTAGCCCTGATGGGTGCAGAGCACTCATCCAGGCCTCAGCAGTTCCCTCAAGGTTGGACAGAGTAAACACTGTACATTTGGGATCAGTTTGGGGTTGAAATACAAAATGACTAAATGATATATCCGAGGCCACCAAAGAAGCTGGTGGCACAGTGGGGGCTTAAACGCACAATTTCCACATCCTTTCAAAACCTACTTGGGGATTTCCTGCAGTACTGTTCACAGTACTGCTGAGAAGGAGGTGGTGCTGGGGCTGTTCTCCTGCCTTACGTGATGGTTGTTCCTTCACTGCAACTCCATCGTTGCCTCATGCACCTCTATGCAGGGCTGGGTCTTACCTTAAATAAACTTCTTGGCATTTAATGAGTAAATCTCTCTGATCATCTTACAGTCCTCTTGTGCAATGACATAAAACTTGGTACACATTTTTTCTCTTATGAGCTTACCTCCAGGAAGATGAGAAACCACAAGGAATCTGGGTGCTTTGAACATAGGCTTTGCATGGAATTCCTACCCTTTTCCCAAGTAAATCCTTGGAAACAAAGTTGTTTTCAGATGTCCCCAAAGAATCTTTTCATCACATTTCTGAGATCATGAATAATGGCTTTATTGATGAGAAATGTTGATTGCCTGTTCAGTGGTGAGGAAAATTATGATAGCACTGGTTTTTGGACAGATCTTTCAGGTATTTTTTTTCCTCACCATGAAACCTTCAGGCTTCCCTTTAGCACACATGAATGAATTAACTGTGCAGCCCTTTGCCACTGCCAAGATCCTTCTTATCCTGTTCTGTAGATGAAAGGACGAGAAACCCATGGATCTGCTTTGCATCTTTCACTGCAGACAAATGTCCCCTCTATCATCAAGAAGCACACCATGACTTGGTTAAGATTTAAGGCACAGACTTGCTGTGTTCAAGCTCAGGTCAGAGCTCTGCAGGCAGTCAGGAGCTGGATCTAAACCTCATGACCACCTGAGGCCAATAGGTGGTATTTCAGCCCTGAACATACTAAGTTACTGTGACACTGGCATGTGTGCCTATTTCTGGTGTCACTGTTACTGAGGTAGTAAATACAATTGCAAGTCCTAGGTCTTGAGCTGGATTTTAAATTCCACAGCTAAACACCACACTTGCAAAAGCTGCATCTTTGGGTATTGAGGTATTTTTCTGACAGTGGCTGGAAAGTCAGCATTTTCAGCAGGTTCTGTAAATTGGGTCATTCCAAGTACCTTAAATGTGAAGGCATCTGTACTTAGTAGGCTCTTCTCAAAATTTGGATCAGGGTCTTATTTTGAGAAAGTAATGTTTGATCCACTGCAATGTTAGTGGCATGCATAATTTTAATGCAGACAAGGGGCTGGGCTGAAGACTTCTTAATACTAAAAGAATTTAATTTGTACCCAGTGGAGCCAAAGAGGGGCCCCATTTCTACCCCTGCTCCTGTGTCAGTCGGCTATTTACTTCCAGTAAGATTGCTTTGGTCTGCAAGCTCTATTCAAAATTAATAAGGATAACAGGACCTAATATGCCAATAGCAATGTATTAATGATGTTTTAGACTTAGAAGTGTGAACTTTCAGAAGTAATTCAGTTGTGATTATGATCCGTGTAGCACTAGTATTTTTGATCTTGCACTTTATATATGAGAGACTATTATGATGGGGTTACTGGAGTTCAAATCTAACATGATTTAGGATAAGAAAAGCTCTTTTAAAAAGGTTATGGAAGCTACTCCACACTTTTCTGTAGAATCCTCTTTAAAATTACTATTCTATTGTAACTTAGATTTGACTTTTGTAGACTATTGTGGAATGAAACAGTAAACTGAAAATAATACATTAATTAAATTTAAAAGCTGAATCTTGCAAATTCTCACAAAATTTTTCTTAGGTCCCACCATTCCTGACCATAAAAGCATTCCCTCCTTTTCCCTTAGATATCCATATCCATGCTATCTATATCCATGGGGACAGACTTTTTAGAAGGGCGTGTTATGACAGGAAAAGGGGCAATGGTTTTAAACTAGAAGAGGGGAGATTCAGGTTAGACGTGAGGAAGACATTTTTTACAGTGAGGATGGTAAAATACTGGAGCAGGTTTCCTAGAGAAGTGGTAGATGCCCCATCCCTAGAGACATTCAAGTCCAGGCTGGACGGGGCTCTGAGCAACCTGATCTAGTTGGAGATGTCCCTGCTCATGGCAGGGGGGTTGGACTGGATGACCTTTCAGGGTCCCTTTCAACTCAAACTAATCTATGATTTTATGATTCATTGCTGAAAACAGCTTTTCTCTTTCACAGCTTGCTCTTAATGTGAAGAATAACTCAGAGGAAGGAAAGACGGCAACTGCTTTTAAAATACATAGCATTTGAGACTTGAAATAAACAACATGTATTGGAGCTCTGGCATTACAGCATCTCACAAAGAGGTGACGTAAGGCTTTGAAAGTAGCTGAATTCTGAGGCAATAACTGAAGTGTTCAGGAAGAGCTGAATCCTTATTTAACTGGGAATTTCTGGGTGATGGACAATGCGCTGTTTCCTATCTGTCAACTTCTCCCTGATTCTTTATGTTTCTCATATACATACAAGACTATCTACAGGCAAATCTGACACAAAAATTGCACTGAGTTTTATTTTGTTTTGTTTTATTTCATTTTAAAGAAGCTTCTAAGTGGTCTTACTGGAACTGGAATAAACTTGGCTGACTTTTAAGAAAGTGTCCAGACAGTTTAGTTTCGCTATAATAGGTTAAAATAAAATCCATAAACTAGTTTGTCTGAAAGTGTAGGCTCTTGGCTGCTCTGCTGCAAGGATTGTTCTTTGCTATGTAATCTCTGCTAAATGCAGCAGAGATGATTCTGTGATTACTGAACTAGTGGGTTTCAAGAGCCCAAAACTTGTTTACATTGAGAAGACATGTTTCAGCAGAACTGCTTTTTACCTACTGTTTAGAAAGCCACTTCTTCACAGAGCAGCAAAAAATAGATATGTTGTAAATACTCAGCAGGTCACAAAGTATTAAGTAATTCCTAATTTTCTTTACTACTTTTTACCTCTGACTCTACATGCAGTGCCAGTGCGTACAGACTCCAGCCTTAATAGCCATGGTCCATTTCCTACTGCTGAAGAATCTGGCCCTACCAGCACTCCATTACACTGAGCAGGAAAGAAAATATCCTGAAAGGTGCCCCAGCGTAAGGGAATGGGAGAGTAAGTGTAAAGAAAGCAGAGGCTGGGCAGACCAACAAGAAATGTTTAACATTCCACGCTCTCCACAAAGGGCAGGTCAAGGAAAGGGAATGAGTGGTTGGGATGAAGCACATGCCACAGATATTTTTCAAGTACTGTTCAGCGGAGCATATCTGGTCACGTAAACATCCACAACAAACACAACAGTTCTGCTCTTGAACGTGGCAAACCTCCTGAGGTCCTTCTATATACGCAGGAGATGGGTCTCACTATGCAAGGAAGCCGCAGCTACTGCATTCACAGTGGTATCTTTGAATTCAATGGCACAAACAATACTGAGAACTGTACCCCAAGTGCCAGATGTTCTCAGGTGCAACCAATTGAGCCCTTGCTTGCTCATGTCCTAGTCAAACCAATATACTGGCAAACTGTGTGTGCACTGAAGAACTTGGGGCAGGTAGGAGATAAAAGAGGTGAAGCTGTCAAAAATTGTAATTCGGAGCTTGGGGGAAAGTTAAAAAACACCCCTTAAGACAAATGAAAGTTCCAGATGTGGTGGGCAAGACTTCTTATTCTTCCTTATTCTCAGGTGCAATCCAAAGTAACTGCATGAAGATCAGAGATATTAACCCTATCTTTAAATTTATACAGATTTGAAGCAACAGGCTTGGATCTATTTACAGCTCAAGTAACTTGGCTTCAAATTTGTGAGTCTGTAGTGATATAAAAGTGATATGGGAAGAAAATGAGGTTTATTTTTGCGTTGTATTGAAACAATCCACACAAAGATTAATAGCAGTTGGCTACACAGATACAGGTCTTCAGAAAGCTGCAAAACACTCAGCAGTGGTAAAATGTTTCTATGAACCAAATCTTCATCCCTCCTGAATCTATGATGACCCCATCCTGGAAACTGCCATGCAAATATGTAGAAACAAGAGCATGTCCCTAAAATAGCAACACTCAATAGGGAAAACATACCTTGTGCTCTGCACTACATGATGGTATGGAAAAGAGTACTGTCAAGGTCATGGATACCGATGAGGAAGACACATGTCCACTTGCTTATCTGGAGACTGTTTTGTTAACATTGTTTGCCTTGCCATGGTATGTCCACCAAGGGCTCTTGAAGGGACAAAAGTAATTCCCAAGTGTCCCATGAGTTCACACTATGCCTCAGCTGCTGCAGATATTCAGTAGTGGCCAGCGAGGATGCATTGATTGGCAAAACCGTTTATTTATGGAAAAGGAGGGAGAGGTAACTGCACTGGGCCTACAGATCTCAGCTCATAGGAATTGCAAAGGGATGGAAGGAATGGAAGGGCTTTCCTAACCTCACTTTGCAAGACTTGAACATGTCCCAGATCAGCATTATTAGTTGTCTAGAATACTGTGAGGTTTGGGGTGCAAGGCTTACAACTACCACCTTACTGCAGAAGAATGATGACTGCCTGGGACGGTCACAGTACCCATTTTCCCTTTCTTTTTTCTTCTTTTTATAATTTAATAGTTTGTATTAACAGCTATTTTGCCTCATATGCAGTTTGAAACCCCTTACTGCGTAGTTTGCACGGTGATCCAGAGAGAGGTAACCCTCCTGGAGCTTTAGAGTGTTGCAGACGTGATTTTTTTTTTTTTAAGATGGCAGGGTTCAGAAGTCTAGCTGGAGTTCATGAACCTCTTCTTCCTGTAACTGAAACCCATGTTTTAGTCAGGGTTGATTCAATTTTTAAAATAAATGTTTTTCTAGTTACAGGGAAAGCCAGTGCTATGTATAAGGGGTAGAATAACACCCTTCCAAAAGCCATGTGTCATGGGTGGGTGGCCTATATACAGGATATGCACACACACAAAATCTAGAGTAAGAGATTTTTCCTCTCTCCCCATCTGTTCTCTCCCGCCTACTCCCTTGCCATAATTTCTGTCATCTTTCTGCCTTCTCTCCGAGCTACTTGCATATCAATTGCCATATTTTTAAAAGTATGTTTGTGGTGATTATTTTTAGTTTCTCTACATGGAAATTGAGCTCAGTACCATTAGATTTCACCAACACAGGAATTTTGTCCACAGTATCACAGTATGTTTGGGATTGGAAGGGACCTCAAAAGACCATCTAGTCCAATCCCCCTGCTGGAGCAGGAATGCCTAGGTGAGGTCGCACAGGAACATGTCCAGGCAGGTTTTGAATGTCTCCAGAGAAGGAGACTCCACAACCTCCCTGGGCAGCCTGTTCCAGTGTCTGTCACCCTTACGGAGAAGAAGTTTTTCCTCAAATTTAAGTGGAACCTCTTGTGTTCCAGCTTGATCCCATTACCCCTTGTCCTATCATTGTTTGCCACCGAGAAGAGCCTGGCTCCATCCTCGTGGCACTCACCCTTTATATATTTGTAAACATTAATAAGGTCACCCCTCAGTCTCCTCTTCTCCAAACTAAAGAGCCCCAGCTCCCTCAGCCTTTCCTCATAAGGGAGGTGCTCCACTCCCTTAATCATCTTTGTTGCCCTACGCTGGACTCTCTCCAGCAGTTCCCTGTCCTTCTTGAACTGAGGAGCCCAGAACTGGACACAATATTCCAGATGTGGTCTCACCAGGGCAGAGTAGAGGGGAAGGAGGACCTCTCTCGATCTGCTAACCACCCCCTTTCTAATACACCCCAGGATGCCATTGGCCTTCCTGGCCACAAGGGCACAGTGCTGGCTCATGGTCATCCTGTTGTCCACCAGGACCCCCAGGTCCCTTTCCCCTACACTGCTCTCTAATATGTAATTTCCCAACCTATACTGGAACCTGGGGTTGTTCCTGCCCAGATGCAGGACTCTACACTTTCCCTTGTTAAATTTCATTAGGTTATTCCCCACCCAACTCTCCAGCCTGTCCAGGTCTCGCTGGATGGCAGCACAGCCTTCTGGCGTGTCAGCCACTCCTCCCAGCTTAGTGTCATCAGCCAACTTGTTGATAGTACACTCTATTCCCTCGTCTAAATTGTTAATGAATATATTGAATAATACTGGCCCCAGTACTGACCCCTGAGGCACTCCACTAGATACTGGCCTCCAACTAGACTCCGCGCCATTGACTACCACTCTCTGGCTTCTCTCCTTAAGCCAGTTTGCAACCCACCTCACTACTCTATTGTCAAGACCACACCTCCTCAACTTAGCTGTGAGGATGCTGTGGGAGACTGTGTCAAAGGCCAGCTTTCAGCTTAAGTCATGTTTACTTTTCCTTAATAGGACTGCACATCTGAACTTGTATTACTGACATAAACACAGGGATAAGAGGTTCTTGGTGCTTGGACATGTCATCTCTCCAGCCTGAGTTACCAACAGCACCTACTGTGCTACACATGGAATATGAGATTTCTCTGCAGAGACCGAAATGTGGAGAGTAGGGACATGCCGCGATAATGTCCATGACTTAACTCTTGAAGGCGAGGAAAGATGGAAGCCTCTGTGTTGCAAGTGCTCTACAGTCTTTATGTCTGAGTCCTGCAGCCCTTCTGCCTAGTGGAGTATCACTGGTGTCCCATCGCTCCGCAGGAAAAGCTCCCTGAGAACAGCAGGATTTTTCCCTTCCTGGACTGTGGTCAGACATGTTGTGTGAAATTCCCGTTCAGACTGGAGATAATTCCATGTATGGATCAAGGGCAGCACAATCTTAGGTATGCAGTCATCTGCCAAGAACAGACATACTGATTGTATTTCATAAAACCATGGAATTACCCTTTGCAAAAGGAAGATAAATCATTAAAACTATGTTAGGATATCAGACAGGAAAACGTAAATAACTGTACATAACAGCATCTGTTCCTGATCAGGTTCCATTCTTTGATCTTTAGAGAAATGGTTATTAATTAGCAAGGTCAACATTAAGCTTTTTCATGGTAAAAATGTTCTTTTGAACCACTCAAATAATATTACAGATAGCTGCTTGTAGTTTTGCTATGCTAAGCTTCTCTGGGAAGGATTCTTCAGATAAATAGGATAACAAAATCACCTTAATATAAACAGTTTTGAAGTTAGACCATGTCTGTAGTAGACAGAGGAGCCATTTTATTGACAACCATCTTTTGAAATCCTAAATGAAATGGGTTCCTATCATAGTGAGATTGCTGGTACTGCAGATGAGATTGCAACCACTGCTGGAAATTTGGGCATGTATCTGCTGTGCCACATTCCATCTGCAACATAAAAGCCACCACATTACAGGCTCCAAGATTGCTGAAACTCTCCTGTTAAGCTGCTTTTCAGTCTTGCACTACTGGCTGGGTTGAAGAATTTTCATTGGATAAACTGGATAAACTGTAAACTGTAAAGTCCTACTGACGCCCACATGACTGGACCCCGCGATGGAGTGCAGTATTAGACCCTAAGGCTGGTCTCAAATACAGAACAGGTGAGTCCTAAAGCCTGGTGCCAAACTGTATGGCAAGAGCACAACCCCAGATGCACACTGTGTGCTAGAGGTGGGACTCACTAGTCTCCAGTGTGCAGTTTCTGATTCCACTTCTGTGGAATTCAGCAGCAAACTGGAACATGTTACACCTGCTATTTAATTGTGGGTCATCAAATTTACAGGCAACATCTTTCTTCTTGACATACTATAATCAAGCACCGCTTTTTCAATGAAAGTCATAGCAACCCCTGTGGTGGGATTCTTCTGAAGGAATGGGCAATGACCTGGATTTCTCCTGCTTTTCACACAGCAATGGGCATTCAGAGTCTGTGGTTATGTCTCTTCCTGGCACAAGACATGCAGAAAACTAGTCTGTGTGAATTCGGACATAAGTTGGAGATGGGATCAGTATGACCCAACGCAAGTAGTATTAGAATTACTGTTTCACAATTTTCAGGGCTGAATGTCAAGAAAATCATGGACATGCCACCTTGTCTAACTGCTAACATGATTTGACACCAAAATAGCTCATCCTCTCAAAAGCGATGTGTACTCAAATATACAAACACTTCCTCCTTGCTCAATCCAACAGATGCTTGGTATGATAGAAGCCAATCTGGCCCTCTGTTCATGAAAATGTGTGTGACAAGTTGGGCTGTTTATCCCTACCTCTCTGCTTTAACAAAAATAGAGAGGGGAAAACTGCTTCACATGAAAAGCTTGCAGCCAATGACAAAATGGCTGGCTGAATGGTGAGAGAAGAGTCAAAGTAATACACACAATAGCTGCAAACATTTTGAAAATATGGGCATACGTGTCTGGGGCTTACCTTACAACAACTGAAAAGTCCCGGGTCACTGTTCATGTGTCGTTACTTGCACAACCATAGTATCTTATGTAAGAGAATTCGTAAACTAAAATCATAATTCACTCAGTCCTTGTGGAAAACACTGCAATGAAACTGTGGCTATATCTGACTGGAAGAGTAGAAAAAATATAAACCCAGCTGTCACCAGTGCATTGTTAAGGTCATGGTGGTTGCATAGTAGAAAACTATTGTATTGGATGTTGTGAAGGGAAAGATGTGGTACTTTTAGGAATGATCCTCCCTGTTCTTTATTGCACATTGCGAAATCATACCATTATGTCCCATTCTAAGTATGTGAACCGGCCTAGAGATTTCAGCCAGGATTTCACCAGTCCACACATCCATCTTGTTCTCCAGAACCTGGGAGCATCAAGGCTGAAATGCTAATGGCCGCTTGCAGCACCAGGGAACCCCAGCTAATTGCAGTATCTGGCTCCTTGCTCCCCACTCTGCTGCTGTCTCTTCCCTTCCATAGCCACACTTACACACACATTACTTTTGGGCATGACTCATTGTCCACCTCTCTCAGGAAGAACCTCCTATGAAGCTGGGGCACACTGGGTTGCACAATGTTTGTAACTGTACTGAAACAATTGCATCATGTGTTTGATTTGGTAAAGAAATGGGGTACATAAATGCCTCAGCAACCTGAGTGGTACTTGCTCAAAGAAGAGAGCTGGAAACCAGCAAATGGTGGTAGGAGATGTTTATCCTGATTTTTGCAGTTCATAACTAGCATGAACAGACTTGAGCTTTAGGTGATAATTAGATGCAATGACAGAGCTGTATCTTACTTTTGAGTCCTTTGTGGATAACAGCAAACTATTGACCTTAATAACAGTTGACATGTATTTTTCCTAACATGTTACTTTTCTCCTCAGCCTTCTCCATGTCTTTTGTGCAGACCCATAAACTGCTCTTTTAAGAGTTCAGGAACTGAGTAGCAAAATATTGCCAGCTCAGATTTCTTTTGCTGCCCTCCCTGCTGTGATGTTCAGGTGCATTACCAGTGGGAACAGAGAGGAAATATCTAGAAATAAACTCAAGTCTTTTCATGAAGTGTGTTCCCTCTGTGCTGGAGTGAAGGCGATGGGTTCCTTTCTTCTTCTGTGGACCCAAGCCCTGAGTTTATAATAACTGACTGTGCAGGGATACAACATACAAATATTTTGTCTTTATATACCTTCCCTGTTCTCCCCTCCATCCATGGCTTATAGGTAGAGCACTGTTCAGCCCTCTACTGGGACTCTTAATTCTCCATCTCCAAATGGCTTTATTTCTTCCTAAGGAAAAGGAGGCTAACAGGTAAAAAATGTGGGGTTGTATTTGTAAGAGTGATCCTTGAAGTTCTTTCTGCTGGCTACAGTTTTGCACACTATTACTGACTAGTCCATAGCAACAACTCACAACAGGGACTTCTCTGTATCCCCTTCTGTCTGAATGCTAAGTACTAAAAACAGATGCTAATTGTACGGTTCCAGAGAGAAAGAAAAATAGTGTGCTGGGGTGACTCAGGACATAATCCCGCTGTTACGCAAGGAAAAACGGTATTTAGATATGTGGAGATTTGTCTGTGGTTAACTGTGGCTTGTTGGGGGCAGGGGAAGGGTATGCAAGTATATGCAAAAACTCATAAGCACCACCCTGAACTATTTTTAGTCTTGGAGATGAAACTGGTAATTATCTACGGTCTAAGTTGTTAGCAAATGTCTATTCAATGCCATGGTGAGACAAGCTGAATTTAGTGACAAATAAAGGATGGGATAATAAACAGAATTTTATGTGCTTCCTTTGAAGCATAAAATTTGCTACAAATTACATATCATTAAACAAAGGCATAAAAACTTATTGGAAAACAGAGGGTGGCAACACTCAGACAAAAATGTAAATGTGACTCTGGTGCATATATTTTTACCTGAGGGAAATCAATGCCTGTGAAGACACTCCAGACAAGAATGCCTGTGAAATGAAAACACTAAAGGCAAGAATTTATTACCCTACAATTATTTTTTTTATTGTGTGCTTGAACATCCAGCCAAGCGATAGGAATGCAGTGCTCTGAATATCAGTCACCCTTCTTTCAGTGCTTGACTATAAGCACTGACAAGGAGCTTAGGACAGCATTTTACACCTCAAGTTAGACACTTAAGTTTATAATTAGACACCTAAATAGTTACCATTGTTATCTTAGCTAATGAGCACATGAATGGAAAATTACATTAGAAAAGTTAACTGAAGGTGCTTATTCAGGTGATTCACAAGTACCGAAGTCTGACAATGCTGTCTATAATCTTGCCATGCCTTCCCTTAACTTTAGTTGGAGGGATTGTAACCCTTCACTTGTCACATGACATGCCATGCTACAGCTGGTTTTTGCCATTGTAAAGCTCCACATGCTGGAGTAAGGTTATTAATTAAGAAACAGTTTTTTGGCACTCTGCTGTGATTTACATCCATAATGAACTTGCAGCAACCACTGGTTCCAAGCAGTTAGCTTCTCCAAGCTCTCTTTTAAGAATCTCCTTGAATATTTAAATAACAAAAGCCACCATGAAAGGGTACACCTGTTTTCCTTGGTATGGTCCTTCCTTGTCTCACTTGATCTAAATTTTGTCTTCAGGACATCTTCCTCACCTTCTGGACAAACATAATTCTTTCTCAATAATGCTCTAAGCTGCTAATAAGATGGTTTATGCAGACTATAAGTGTAGCAAGAAGGAGAACTAGTTTTACAGCCACCAAAAATGAAAATTATGGCTCATGACACCCCTTTACAACATAAGCCTTCTGGTTATGAAGTCTCATTTGTTGCAATGAACTATCAGGTTAATTGCTAAATGTTACATTACTCTCCAGTTCCAACCTTCAGGCTGCAAAATCCTCCAGTAACGCTTCCAGACAAGACAGGACTCTGCTGTCAGGATGAAGCCAGGAGTGAAGGAGGAACAGTGGCGGTACAGGAGGCAGCTCTGCAGGACTCCGCAGCAGTGGGAAGCAGTCTGTGGTGGCTGAGGCCAAGAAGAGCGGTAGTGAGCAGCTACTTGCCAGTGATCACCAATGAGCTCCTGACAACAGGTGGCCACAGCTTGCTGGTCTGTGGCTTTGCACTCAATGGTGTAACTGTCTGTGGATGGAAGGAGTAACTTTTGCATTGGGCATGAAGAGATGCGTTTGTTTTCCTAGAGTGCGCTGTCCTGCTGGGGCGAGGTAAGAATGTGTCATCTGCGTGTTTACATTAATTCTTCAGGCAACTGTGCCATGAATATATGTATGCAATGCCTCTGGCAGGCCTAAAGAAGATCTTCAGTTTCTTTGCCTGTGTACATTTTGGGCACACCGGTGTAGCTGGAAAATGAAGAACCTGATGTATGAAGAAACCAGGATAACTTTCTTCCAAGCTTCTTGCAAACTCACGGCAATTGCAGGCGCAGAGCCAACAGTGGCATCTCACTGTGCTAAAGGCAGAAAGGGCTCTCTGCTGATAGGTTCCTCTGGTATTTGGGGCAGTATCCATATTGTCCTGCTTTTTTAAAGCTCCATATGTTGTTGTCGGGATAATACTCGTAAATGTGAGCTTGTATTAAAAGGCAAATAGTCATTTAAAAGCAATAGTCTTTTAAATGATAACAAGAAGCTTGAAAATGTAAACTCTAAATGCCCTCAAACCATGAAGAAGTAAAAGCAATACTTCTGGGTTTTTTTAGATCTAGAAATTTTAAACCAGCTTTTGGTGGATGCCCAGCAATGGGCTCAGTTTCACTCAGTTGTTTGGCTTTCCCTGCACTTGTCCCATCCCTGGAGAACTGCCTCTAACTTTGTTTCTCTTACCAGTGATGCTGGAGCAAGGTTTGCCACCGTGAAGCTCATGTTTACACTGGCTGCACCGTGGCTCCTTTTTTGGTCCTTTACCTCATTCTTGCCAAATACTAAAGTTTCCACTGCCGGAAATAGGAAGATGGGGTTAGTTAAGGGTTTGGGGGTGTGTGAAAAGCAAAGACAGGGTGTGTGATGACAAAGGGAGCAAAGCTGGTAATTGGGGGGTGGAGGGATGGAGAGGAGGAGGAAGCCAAGACATCAGGAAGGATTTTAAGACTCAAATGTTTCTGTCATTGAACCTCCAGTACTTCGAAGACAGAGATCTCCTGAAGTTCTAAACAACATTATTTTTGTCTGGTTACTATAAACCAATAAACAGGAAATGTGTTATAGTAATAAACAAAGGGCAGGAAAAAGGAAACACTACTAATCAAACAGGAACACGGCCTGGGAACGCAAAAAGGAACAAACAAGAGTTACGTTTTGCCCCATTCTCACTCAGGATTGAGAACAATAACGAATATGACAAAGCACAGGACAAAAAAGAAAGAGACAGTTGGAATAGGACAGAAACCAAGACCAGCATTATTTGAGAAGTTTTGGGGCCTTGTTTATTGCTAGGAAAGTGGATGGGTGCTCTTGGCTTTGTGCAAACTATCTGCTGTTCTGCCTCTTACACGCGAGAGTTTTACAAGCTTGTGTATGTATGAAACTCTAACTACCCACCTTAGGTTTGTCTCTTGACCTTTGCACACCGGTTTGCATCAACAGAATGGGGCTGTGTTAGCATGAAAACATGTACCATACGCAGCAGTTGCCAGACAGGCTATGCTCATGCTGGATGGAAAGCAAAAATATAACTAGTTTCATTTGTATATATGTATGTTATATATATATATGTATGTCTTTGTGTGGGAGCATCCTATTTACAGCATTTCTAGGTTTTACTTCATGGCTAGGGAGTATCCTGTCATGTATCATTTGTTCTTTTTTGGTGTGTTTGTTCTATGTTTCAGCCACAAAACCCTCTTTAGAAAACAGACTGTTTCTGTAGAGGAACTTTAGTCAAAAATAAGTCCTAGTGTTCTTCTAAATGTTGTTCCATGAACTTCATCCTGAAAAGAAAACTAATTTCTTGAAAATATTGTTACAATTTTTATTGGATTATGATTCACTTAATAATCCTATGGCTTTATGCTGCACCTAAAACATGAAGGTGAATAATGGAGAATCATTTGGATTTACTTTCTACAAATAAGATATTCATAAATAAAATGTTCAAATGAGACAATGAGCTTCCAGTGGATAAAAGCATTTCAAAATCCGCTTGTTCTTCATTAATGACCCAGATAACGAAGTTGACTGCACCATCAGCAGATTTGCAGATGATACAATACCAGGAGGAGTGGCTGATACACCAGATGGTTTTGGTGCCGTTCTGGGGAACCTTGACAGGCTGGATAAATGAGCCAACAGGAAACTTATGAAGTTCAAAAAAGAGAAATGCAAGGTCCTGTCTCTGAGAAGGAATAACCCCATGCACCAGCACATGCTGAACACTGACCAGCTGGAAAGCAGGCCCTGGGGATCCTGGTGGACTAGAAGCTTGCTGTAAGCCAGCCATGTGGTGGCACCACTGAAAGGACAAGAGGCAATGGGGACACACTGAAATGCAGCAAATTCCATTTAAACCTGAGAAAAAAAATTACTGTAAAGGTGATCAAACACTGGTACAGGTTTCCCAGAGAGGTTGTGGAATCTCCACCCTTGGTGATATTCAAAAGCCCACTGAACGATGTCCTGAGCAACCTACTTTAGCTGACCCTGCTTTGAACAAGGGAAAGTTGGACTTGATGATCACGAGAGGTCCCTTCCAGTGTCAACTATTCTGTGATTGTGTAAAATTTAAAAAAATTAAACAATAATGACAGGTTGAAGATTAAATGACTGGCTATTCACAATGAAGGACAAGAATGGGAATATTCTGCAGAGCGTCTCTGACTACTTTATTTCTGAAGGTACGCAAAAAGCATGGGGATGGTGCTGAACAGTGCTCTGGAGGTGACTGCAGAGCTGGCATGAGCAAGGACCAAGCATTTGAAGGAGTGCTCTGAGGTTTCCTCTACCAGACACTTACAGATGGCTGAACCAGGAGGCAGTTGGTGAGGAAATTCATGGGTTCTGGGATGCCAGAAGAGAAGTGCAGGTGGAGTCTCAGCATGCCGTTTGGAGAGGGGTTACATGCTGGCACAGTAGGTGTAGGGATGTGTCTGGCTCACACTGTGTGCATCAGTCCTCTTAGTGCTGATTGAGTACAGGGTTGTGTCCAGCCCAGATGGATGCTGTGTTTCGCCTTGAGAAAAGTCTTGGGTCTGGCACGAATACTTTCTCATTCAGCTTTGGTCATCACCTGCTTCTCTCACCTTTCCTCCCAACTGGCTTTAGCTGATCATCCAAGTCCTGCCCACCCTGACAAAATGACTTAGATACTCCTCAAGCAGTGCAGCAATTATAGCTTTGGAAAGTACTATCCAACATAAGGATGGCAGAAGGATGGGCTGAAGCAAATCCATCTCCCTTGTCTGTTTTGGGTCCTTGTGCCAGAAAATAGCACCGCAGTGGTCTGGAGAAAAGGGACTAGAGAGGGTTAACATACATACTCTATTTGCATGAACTTCCCATGTTGTAGCTTAAAGAAAGAAGTGAGATACCACTCCACTAGAGACCAGGGTACCTGCAGCTTCCAGTCTAACTAGCAGTGTACTGTACCTGTAGCTAAGAGCTATATTTCTCTGTCAGGGAGGCATATGTGTGTTTACTTTCCTCATAGTCAGCACATCTCCTAGGTGTGCATCTTCCCTGCAAATGTTGCAGCTTCAGTCAACAGATGTGCCTGCAACTGTGGGAACAGCAGGATGTGGGGTTCCAGCTAAAGGGCTTTGGACAGGTTATACAGAAGTATGTTTTTTATGAGTGTAAGGCCAGTGAGAATGATATCTCGGGTAGGAAAACTGCTCCTGTATGTATGATGTGGGAATGATGGGCCCGGGCGTGTGAATGAGTGGGTCAGAACGCCTCCCACAAGATATGCATGGGAAGGTGACTGAAAACAGACACAACATGAACATGATGTGTTTGGGATAACAATTTTGAAAAAAACAACCTGTCTGACCTCTTGGTGCAGGCCCATATCTGTAAACCTATAAATTGAGAACTGTTAATTAAAGTCAGCTCAGCTCTGCTCAGCTCTGCTCAGCTCTGCCTAGCTCTGCTGTCACTGCTAACAAGAACTCTGTGCCTGTGCATCTCTGTCTGTGTCTGTACGCATTGTTATCATCGCCCCATGCAACTGGCATCAGAAGATGACTCCAAGTGCTGACTGGCTTCAGCACGTTTAAGCTGTCAAATATGGACCTTGTTCCTTGCTTTCTCTCGCCACTGCACACTCTGATCACCATCCCATTTTGTGTTCCCAATACAAGCAAAAGCTGTGGCAGAGCAGCAGGAGTGGAGAAGTATCAAGTTCAGAGCAGAGAGCAATTCCTACGTGACAGACCATTTCATGAGGCAAAGAGCCCAGTCCAACCAGGCCCATATTACGCAATTCAGCTAAGAAAAGGATATTTTTGCCTACTAAAATGGCAGCAAAAGTACAAATCTCAAGTTTTTCCAATATGAAACCATGCTGAGGTCACAAGCTGAACCATGAAGTGTCATGTGTGGGACCACCTCTGCCTTTGGGCACACAAAATACTGCACACAGTTCATCATCATAGCACATAAGGGTATCAGCATGTATCACCAAATATGGCTGTGGTTTAAAACATTGGCAATTATGATTCTCAGACATATCAGCCAGTTCTGCAGCTTTAATAAAGTGGCATATTTTCCCTCAGGCCATAGTTTGAAGCCATGCCTAAAACTTCTGATACTTTATTTTTTTTGCACCCACCAAGTGCTGAATACAAGTAAAAAGAATTTTGGTAATTATGGTAGAGCATTCACACTGGCCAAGCTCACAGCAAGCAAATCCTTTATGCAGCCCATTTCTCCTCAGTATTATTAGTAAAACCATTTAAAGTTTAATCAGTCTTTTCAGTTCTTGGCTAGGCTCTCATTCTGATGTCTGAATGAAAATAAAGTGAAAAATCTCTAATGGAAAACTTGCTAAAGAAGTTTTGTGCCACTAAGCTGATACAGGTGCAATACACCAGCTCACTAAAGCAAATCACTCCGACTTTGAAAACCTGAGACATTTATTCTTGAGTCCAAATTTTAAAACCTTTAAAACTCAAATGTTAGAAGTAGAAACCTGGGAGTAAAGGAAACTGAAGTCTGCATAAGTTAGTTTTGGCAAAATTAGTAAAGAAAACAGAACAAAATAAAATATGATCAAGGGAAGGGGAAACCCACAAATATAAAGGCGCTCACGGTGTGATTTTTTTCAAAGTGGATTTTCAGCAAAATCTTTACATAAACTGAAAACTTCATTAAAACATTCAGCTTGAAAGGGTTTAGTGGACAGGGCTCTTGTTTATCATGTGAGACTGTGATGTCAGTTCAGGTGGAAGCTGTAATGAAAATAGTTACATGAATTCAGTCCAGTTTCTTTGAAGGTTAACCCAACATCACAAACTCATCATGTCATATAACACCCATTGGCAAGGCCAGGGTTGATTCCATCTAGAAAGCCCTAAGATTGTATGGAGGGTATGTAAACTGACCTACAAATCATTTATGGGACAGTGGGTCAGTAAACATATGGTTAAAATCTTTTGATGCTTATTATCAATAATTTGGAAAAGATGGAAGGGCAGGTTTTCCAGAAACGTGTGTGTCTGTCCTGAGCGTGGAAAACATTCTCCAGGTGTAAACGGGCTCATTGTTTGCACAAACAAATAACTGGGGGCACCGGACTTGCAGGTTACCCTTGAGTGCTGTGCATGCTCATGTCACGTGTGATGCAGACCACTTAAAAAGTAAAGCAAACAGCATATTTTTAGGAAATATGCTATGACCCCAGAATGCAGAAGAGGAAAGAGGGGAATTCAGCTGAGACAGGAAACTGGCCCACCTCTCCTCTCAGCTTGACATGATTTTTATGAGAAACTGAAGAGGACCTCTGAAACTCCTCTCAGGAGGTTCCACAAAGGGGCTGAACAAGCCTCCAAGATCCAAACATCTCATGAACTTCTTTGCATAAGCCTATTCCTAAAGAATATACAGGAGAAGGAAAGAAAGTCCTGGTTGTGACTTGGGAAAAAAAAAGGAGCATTTTTTAAATGACAGAATAGTTGTGATATGCCACCTCTGTCTGTTGCTGCCTAGGAAAACAAGTGTAGGCACAATCTCTTTTAATGCTGCTGTTATAACCTCACTATGGTTAAGGGAATTGCAGTGGACCTTTATTGGGCCTCGACGGCTCTGCACCTTGGTGAACATCACACACATGTACACGCAAAAGGCTGCATTTGCTCATTACGGTGTATGTACCACAGCTTTAGCAAAGTACTTGCATCAGATACAATCCATTGCAAAGAAAGTCTTTATTCCAATGTTGCAGGAAGGAAATCTGTCTTTTGCAAACCATGCATTTCAGATTTCTCACTCAGGCTGCCAAACGGGCTGGGAAGGGTACTCTCTGCTCCCCCAGCTCTCCGTGCTCGCATGTCCCTCTCGTGTCTTGCACTAACCATGGAGGGGATCCACTGTTCCCAGCTAGTACCTGGATACCTTGTCAGACACTATGTAAGGAATGCTGGGAGTGTCCTTGAAGTCAAAATGCTGATTGCGAAGCCAGCGGAAGATACTGAGGGATAGGACAAGGCTCTGGGGCAGGTGGGGACCTAATTCCATGCTGGCTGGATGCATTTACATCTCTATATTCTTTACCATGTGCCTTTTCCTCAGCACAGGTACCAAAAACAAGTCAGCCCCTTTTCGTGAGAAGAGGGTACTGTCCTTCTTTTTCCCTTTATGAGAAGGGTGCTGGCTACTCAACATACCTTGAATGTCCCTTTTTTGTGGGTCAGACTCTTGTTAGACGAATCAGGAGGAAACACCTTTGCCAGGAACACTGTGCAACAGACCCTGCGACAGTGTGAACAGAAAATGGCTGGGGAAGCAGACCTGTAGGAAACAGATCTCCTAATAGCCTGTTTAAGAAGGACTTAAACATGTAACAGCATGGACATATCAGCACTCCAGTCATGCTGACAGGCAACAGTTTAGGCAGGCAAATAACCCCAGTGCCTCCCTGGGCAGATGCATTGGAAAAGCTGCTTGGGGATTCAAGGGCTGAATTGAGGTACCTCAAGCGGCAGGTGAGGGCCTCAGCCTTTTTGGGGGCTGATCCTCTCATGGTCTGCTAAATATGGAGTAGGGAACTGAAATCTTTCTGCAAGAGTGAAAGAGAAACGGCTCTGTAAGTGAAAAACAAACAAACAAAACAGTTACAAGTCTTTTTGATTTCTGCAAGGCAGACTTTGTCACAAGCACAGGCAGCAGTCTCCCAGCGCAGCCTTTAGAGGCAGCTTTATTCAGCTCTGCCACTGCACTCAGGAATGCAACTGCTCCCCGTGTGCTCCCGCAGTAGTGTGGAGCACATTCAGACTTCAACTAGTCCCCCAGTCAGTACCCAACTTCAGTTTTCTCGTCACTGTGGCAGTCTTTGGCTCTGGCTTGTACAAATTAGCACCAGAAGCAAACGTTTTTGTTTTGGTTTGTGGTTTTTGTTTTGGTTTGTTTTGTTTTGTGAATCTGTTTGGAGGGTTTTTTTGTTTGGTAGGTTTTTTTCCTTCTGCCAATACCACCCTGCCCTGCAAAGTGGCAAGTCTGAAAGAGTTCTGTTAAATGCTTGTCTAAACCTGCTTTGACCTAAGTTACCAGACAAGTAGCAAACATATCTGCAGTTCTAAACCAAAAGTGAAATTGATGTAATTTGCAAATAACTTTCTTAATTATTATTCATAAACAAGAATTAATGGCAAAATGTCTCTCGTGTCGTGGTCAGCACAGGATGCAAGTGGAAAGGAGAGAGCGCTGGGCACAGCATATCTCTACCTCAGAAGTTCTCTGAGTCTCAAGGAGGCCCGCAGAGCTCCCCTTCTCTGGAAACATTCATTAAGTTGTTGTTGTTGTCATACATTTCTTAGCATCTAATAGCAGATATGCATTTGCTATCACATCCTTGTTGGGAATTTAATAGCTTCTGTCCTTACACTGAACTATTGCTTTCTTAGTCAATTTCAAATAAATTGCTTTAAAAAAGAAAATATTTTTTTTCTCAAGATAATTTGTTATAAAAAACAAATACAGTTTTTTAAATGTTCTCTATGTTTCTAACCTCATTTTTATATTTCCTTTCTTTGAACTAATTGATTTCTCCTGAGCAGTTCTGTTTCCCAGTATCACATCTGAACATCATTACAATGTGGATGTATTCAATCACCTTTTTATCACCTCAGAAGGAGGGGCTAGTAACATGCTACTTTCTCTAGCTTACACTTAATCAAAGAAAAATAATATATTACTTTAGGGACCAACTTTCATTCTGGTTATTAATGCTATCATCTGATATCCATCAATAAAGCTTTTTATTCTGTATGTGTCTATGTATAATACGGTTGTCTGGAGAACCAATGTGAACTTTAAAAAAGACTTAATGTGCAACCTCTGTATCTGATAGCAAGTGAAAGCCTTGCTACCTTGGTTTGTTTTGCAGATGTGCATGTTCCACCACTCCCCTAACTCTCTAAAGACCTCAATTTGGTCCAGTATAGCAAGTCCACTAAAAAACTCCCCTGTGACATCCATGCTGCAGCAGAACTGCTTGGCTGCTTGAAGCATTCTGGAGTTTGAATGTCTTCCTGTTTGCGTACTGAAAAAAGGTGGATGCTCGGCCATGACATCTCCTTCTCCCAAATCCTATCTTTATGGTTTCAACTGCTCTGCTTTCCCATGCTTACCGCAGTTTGAGCTCCTCCAGCAGCTTGTTGGTTCAGTGGAAAAATTTTTGACTCTTTCATCCAAAGTCTAACAAGCAAACATTGGTGATGTAGCATGAGTGGAGTCTGCCTCTCAGGGGAAGTTTATTGGCATATTTGAAGAGCTGAGGATGTTTTTGTAGTATACAAGCCAAGCTGACCGCAATAAGACCCTGTGGGGTAGAACACCAGGGTATTTTCTGTGTTTAGTTAAACTCTTATATCTGTGAGTAATTGAAAATGTTGATTGTATTTTATTGAAGATTTGTGATTCAGTTTTCTCAGGAGGCCTACAAACATGAGGGTCTTCTTAGTCTATGAACAACCCATGTTGCAATGCCAGGATTTAAAACAAACAAACAAAACCCCCAAAATCTCTCCTAAGACAATAGTCAAGATTCTAAAGGCCTATAAATTCATTAGCTTTCCAAAAGGAAGAGGGTGCAGTCTAGGGGAGTCACTGACTTCCTAAACTAACGTGCTAGGCAAGCCAGAGTCTGATCCAAGGCTTGTTGAAGACAATGAAAGGAGTCCTTTCACTCCAGCTGGAGCCTGAGGACTCTGCTACATCCAGTAACACCATGAAATACAGGGAATTGTGACTCAAATTTTATAACATATTATTGTCATTTGGACACAGGGTATTTGGAAGGAATATCTGCTTTATGGAAAAGAAAAACACGGAGATGGAATTTTACATATGTGAGACTATTTTGACATGAATCTGTGGGACAGTTGAAGTTACCAGTGGCCATTGTGAGCTGAATAGTAACAGGATTCTTTGCTTTGGTTTATCTGGCCAAGACAAATGGAAAGAGCCCACAAATGTATAGGGCAAAATTTACTTCCAAATCCCTGTCTTTCCTTGCTGAGCTGATGCTTATAGAGTACGTGCAGTAGATACAGTATCATGTTGTGCATATCAACCAGTGTGCTGTCACTGCTACCCTGTTAAAACTTGCTAAGAAATATTCAAGCTAAACATTATTTCTGTTGGAAACAACCTTCGATATTTATGACAGTCACTAAAGAATTACAAATACAAAACAATTCCATACACTTGGAATCTGAAATACTTCACAATTTACAAAAATATCAGTTCCATCATTTCCCTGGAAATGTGCCCTGCATTTTCCTGTTGACTGACATGACTGATTTTCATGACCCAGCTAACCCAGACTGTTTTCTTGTGACACAGCAAGCAGGTAAACACAGAAACCTCTCTAGTTTCTGTAGCAGAGATTGTAATCATCCACATAAGTAAAGCATAACAAACCAAATTAATAACCTCCATAATATTTTGCTACTTGTATGTTGGGTCTTTTCCTGTGCAAAGCTCCTCGGTTTCCGTAGGAGTACAATTTCATGCTAGCTGTGCATCTGCTTAAAATAGCCACATAAATAGAGATCCACTGGGGAGAAAAAGAAGGGACTGTTGCAGTTGATGGGATTTTGACCAAATCATCCACAGTGAAGAAAGAATTGCAAGTGGTTATGAGACAACAGGACAAATTTGGGGGTTTAGGTTTGTGGTATCACTCTAAAGAGCCTTTTATAATTAAGACAGCTTTAAAAGGCAAGTTATTCAAAGTCTTGATTTTGCAATATCTTAATCAAAACAAAAATTAAAAACCTAAATGTCTAAAGATGTGCTTCTGGTTTTCTCATATTTGTATCTGAATTAATGAGCATACATCTGCTACTCTTGAGTACTAACAAAAAATACATCAACATAATGATATTAGGAAAAGACAATTTTGTTTGGTTTTGAAAATGGAACTTTTACAGTATTCTGAGGTACTTTCACCACATAAGCTACATAAAGGATTCTGAAAACTGTAACTTCAAGCACCAGGTTTTTTTCAATTCTAGAGCTGAGGGACCGAGGAGCCAGCCAAGAAACACCGCAGAGGAATGTGTTGAGGGAATAGTAGTTCAGGTAGATGGTTTGGCATGTTTCCTTCTACTACACCGTTAAATTCTGGAGGACTGGGCTTGCCAGGACTCAGTGCAGCCTTCTGCATAAGTTACAGCCCAATGGGGCTCCCAAATTCACTAGATTCACACACCAGAAACCTGCCAACAACACTGCTGAAAGTGTAACTCTTTGAAAACCAGATGTGGCCTGCAGTGGCAGAGAGGCTGGTATTCACACACTCACAGTACGTCCAGATAATCCCACCCCATCAGCCTCTTGCCGTCAGCATCTTAAGAGACCTTTCTGGAGTCTCCTATAAATTATTATTTTTCTAGAAAAACACAGGTTTTGTCACAAAAACACAGACCCTAAGAGATGTGCATTTTCTTTTAAAATGCTTCAGAAGGTCCATAGTAACTTGTTCAAGATTTTGATAGCTTTCTGGCTTTATCTCTATTGAATTTCATGAAATGCTTTCATAAAGGAAATAATTAATTAATGGCGGTAGTCCTCAGCACAGGCCTAAACAAGGAAGGGAAGTCTGAGCTCACCATTGCTGGTGATGGCAGTTCATAGGAAATCCTCGCCCAATCCTCCCACCCAGTATTTGGCACGGGATGTGGTTGCAGAGCAAAAGGTCTGAGCCTGGGGAAGCGCTATATCTAAGGTGATTACGATTTATTAGGGCTATACACAAACAAATCCTCTGCACTAATTAGGGAGACGGGCAGAGAAGGGAGTACATTGCAGCTGAAAAGGAAGACAGGAAGGTGAGGCGATAAAGAGAGACTCCCTGACCAGAAGCCCGTGGGCGCTGCTGTCAACACTGCCCCTTCTTAGTCCCGCGGGGAACTGCAGACCAAGTTATTAAACCCATTGCTGCCCACTCAGTGCTGTGGTCTCAACAGGACCCTGATTTCAGCTCTCATCTCTTTGCTCAAGAGGAATGAAGTTGATCAAGATAAAGAAGAGAGGAACAACAGGAGGATTCTTTAGAGCTCTTAAAAAACTTGTTCAGGGAAGAAAATAGAGACTGTGTGGCTCTGAAGTCCTAGCAGGTTGTCTCTGTCAACTGCTGCTACAGGGAAGAACCAGGACTTTTCAAAAGGGAAAAAAAGATCCTCTCTTTGACTCTTTCATTTGACATCTAAGTATTACTTTGTCTTTTTTTTGGAGGGACTTAATTGGGCTTTTCCTACTTTCACTGAGCCTCAAAACTCTTAGTGATGGAAAACTGTCTTGTTTAACCTCTTCACAGTGGCTTACTTGGTATTTGGCTTTACTGGTTCACTCCTGATTCTATAGTCTCCATCTTTAAAGCACACCTAATGTAGAGCTGCCTTAATTTTGTCTGCTGTTCTTATTATTAGGAGCATAATTTCAGATATGAATGTTTATAACACAGCTTGAGGAATTTCATCCTCCCCTGTTAAACTGTGTAGGAGATTGCCTTAATGGACAAAGAAAAACGTCTGCTGGACTGTAGCCAGAAGCTTGGACTTGCTTACAAAGAAGAAAATACGTGTTTAACCTTCTGGTATTGTGTACAAAAGACATATTTTTTTAAAAAAAGTCACCTCTCTTCTCACAATCTAAAATGGAACCAGTGAAAGATTAATGTTTTTCACTATTTTATGGCCAATCACTTAGCTGTGATAAATTTAATTCTGCCTTTTGACCAGCTGTCTTAAAAGGCTGTCCTATTCTGTTTTCTTCTACAAATACCTCTACCTGGAAAAATAAATTACAGATGACTGTGAAAAACTGAAGGCATGAAAAGAGAAAGTGATAATGGGCTTTATGCACAGGTGTAAGGATTCTGACTTGAAACAACAGATTCAAAGCTGCAGCCCAGTTTTAACTTCCCTGAATAATTTGCCTGAGCCAGACTTGGAACTTAAATTCAGCACGCCATTATGTTAGTTAGATTTATGTTTGTGCAGTTCATTTAATCAGGACCTGAATAAAGACTTCAGGATGTGAGCTGTTCTGAAGTCTACGTAACAGAGGTGTTCTGAGCTCAGGTTAAATTCACTGTAGAACACTTTCTAACCTATGCTGAAGAGAAGCAGAAACCTTGTGTGGCATCTGGCATTTACGGTAAAGAAAATACACATGCTCGTGCTATATTGAAGAATGGTTACTAACAGGTAGAGAACCTGAAAATATTCATGTCAAACAGCTGTTGAGCATTTCACCGCTTGCTTAAAAACAGTAGATGTCTAGCAATTAAAAAGGAGCTTTTCAAATAGGACCTAGGCATGGCTGAGGTAGCAGCCAGGATGCACTAGTGCCTTTCTCAGCAATTGAGAACTATGAATCGCTCTCTGTGTTTTGTCACCGCACTCACTGGTCGAGGTTAAACGTCTGTTAACTGTATCCCCATGGACAGCATTACGTGCCAGGAATGGAAAAGCAGCGATAGTCCCATGTAACTGATGGAGCAATTAAAATTTGATAGGTCCCTTCTGCTGCTGCATCTCAAAAAGGGAAGAGAGGATGCCTTTTCTTCCTTTGAGCACCTTATCCCTGCTGCTGCCTCTGGGCTGGAGAAGCATGGATGCTCTTTCTGCTGTTGGCATTGCTTGAGGCGCTCTGGAATAGGAGAACAACTGCTCTTTCCTTCATTAGACCCCTGGAGAGCCAGGATTTCTCTCCCACATTTCTGGAAAAGACTATCATTCTAAACTGAGATTACAATGGAAAGGTGGGCTTGATCCTGGCCCCACCTCTCAAGTTCACAGGCTCCATGACCCATGGTAGCTTCCCTACCGAGCTGTCAAGAAGCCCAGAAAGCATGCAAACTGCTGAGAGAGAGCCAAGTAAGCCTGCAGGGGAAGCAGGCAGCTTGGGCTCCTGCCTGGCTGCTGTCAGGGCCAATGTGCTGCCCAGAAATCTGTCAATTAGTTGGTGTTTTGTGTTATTTTTCCCAACAGCAAAACTTTCTGTCAGAAATTTCCAGCCAGATCTGCTCTGTGTTGCTACCACTGCTCCAAATGAGAAAAGCAAAAAGACCTAAAGGGCTTCACACAGGGAAGGTGCAGGGCCCAGGGAGACCTGGCATTATGGCAGGTCTGCAGTCCTGGCTGCCACAGCCCAACCACAAATACACTTCCGAAATGTCAGATATTCCCTCTAGAATGAAGTATGTGTATTCACTCTAGTATGACTGCCAAAACAATGCACGTGCCTTGCCAGAGACTTTAAATAAAGGGGTTTATGCAACACTGTAGTCCTCTGATTAAAAAGTTCTGCTTCTTTTTAGAGTTCTAGTCCTGATCAAAATTCTCTGAATTTAAGAGCAAAGGGAATTCTCCTGCTGCTTTTATCCACAAAGAAATGCATGCTTTTTTTATTAAACACCCATAACTTCACAGAATCACAGAATGTTAGGGATTGGAAGGGACCTCGAAAGATCATCTAGTCCAATCCCCCCACTGGAGCAGGAGATAACTTGCACTTGTTACCTTAACTGACTGAAATGCATCTATAACTAAGCTGGACAATGGTGTCTATCTAAAGTACATAGAACTACCAAAACTACTGGGTCCAAAACTACTACTACTGAAGCCAGGCTCTTAAAATGAATCGGGACATTGCTCCTGATAAGTAATATTGTTAAGCTGTTACTGTGACTTCACCGGCTCAGTTTAAGCAGTAGATCAATTATGTTATTTCTTTACATTGCAGGTCTCCATGTACTACTCTTTTCCATATATTAGAAGGTGAATCATGATGAAAATAAGAAACTTGTGCTCAGTGCCAGTTTGTTGCCTTCTCATGATATTTAGATGTAGATACTATGAAGACAATGAACTATAAGCAGTAACTTGACTTGTTACACTAAAGTGCCTATAAGATGCTGTTTTCCAACTCAGCTTGAGCTAATTCTTATTATGCTTCATGGTGAAACACTGATTATGGTCAGAACCATCACAGATAAAGAATGCTATTGTCTCAAAGAGATTAAAGTATTAAAAAAAAATGCAGATAAGAAAAAATGTACTGAGAAACCCATGTTTGTTTAGAAACACTGGTCAAGCTTCTTTGCTGCACCAGACTGCTGTTCAGTACAACTCTTTGGGAGGAGGCAGCCAAGATAAACAGGGAAGCTATCACAGCTTCGTGATTTTCTGCTCATCCTCCTGTTTCAGTTCAAAATAGATTGCAGGACATCTTGCCAAAGGCTGAAACTGAAGTCAGCCTTTTTAAGGCCAAAGAGACAATGATGATAACACGGGCTGGCCTCCCATATAACACTATCTAAGTATCTGTCTCCAATAACTTCCATGACAAGGATGTCTTGAAATAGGCAGAGGTCGGTGTACCCTAGGCATGTGAGAGCAAGATTCAGCAGCCTACAGCAGATGGACAACTGCAGATAACCATCCTGAAGATCTGTTCCCCTCTGAAGGGGCCTTTCTCTCCACAGAAGTTATGGGAAACCTATTTGTATGTATGCTGGTTACATACTTATAGTCAGAAGGAAGGAATCCATGTCATGGTCACTTTTTGCAGAGACAAGCTCTTCTGGCATGTGAAATTTTACAGACTTTCTCCATCTCCATTTATTTCTTGCTTATTTGCTTTTACCTCCCATTTTGTGATTATTCCACTTTTCTCCTGTGCATCTGTTCTGCTGCTTCAGTTTCTCTTTGGTATTTTTTTTCTAAGACTCAAAGGACACAATGCTCTGAGCTGATTCTTTCTCACTACGCGTCAACTTACACAGAGACACACCGTGAGAATAACTCTCATTCAGCTCTACACTAGAAACAAGAATAACCACCACATAGATCTCTGCTACTTTCTTAATTGGTCCTGAGATATCTGTTGCTCTCGCCCTGGTACAGGTACAGGATACAAGCGGCTAAGTGTTGTCTTTCCTTTGTCCATTTGTGTCTTATACCCTTTCTAATGCAACAGTCCCAATTAGTGGTGCAGTCTCAAGGTGGTTTCCAGGAGATGAGTCACTTCAGTCACCTTTTTCCTCCAGCTCTTGGCCATGTGCTCCTGCCTTTTTTCTCACACTGAGCTCTGCCCCGAGCTGTTTCAACCCACCAATCTATCAGAAAATGAAAAAAAAAGTGGTTTCCAGCCAAGTCAGTGAGCTGAACAACCTAGTGAACACTGGATTCAGTGCAAGAGTAAAAGCACAGGGAAAAAGAGGATACCTGCTTTGGGTGGCAGCATGCTGTTGTCCAAGAAGCTTTGTTTTCCACTGACCATTCTTTCCTCCCTCATTCTGTTTTCCTTTTTCCTGACTTCCGATCTCTCTTTCCTCACCTCTTCTTAGATAAAACTAGTGAAAATCGAAGCCTAACATGGCAGTTTGCTCGTATATCAGCCTCCTGAGGTCAACATTTTAAAAGCCAGGCTCCTAGATTAATCCAAGGTACCTCCAAAGTGACCAGCAGCCACTCCCTGCCCCCTAGCCCTCCCTGCTGCTGGGCACCACAGCTGCTGCCACTGCCCAAGGGGCGCTTGCAGAAAGGAATCATAGAATCACAGAACCCTTTCGGTTGGAAGAAACCATTAGGACCAGCCACAACCTAACTCTAGCACTAAACCATGTCCCTAAGAACCTCATCTAAACAGCTTTTAAACACCTCCAGGGATGGTGACTCCACCACTTCTCTGGGCAGCCTGTTCCAATGCCTGACAACCCTTTCCATGAAGAATTTTTTCTTAATATCCAATCTAAACCTCTCCTGGTTCATCTTGAGGCCATTTCCTCATTCTATTCACTTGCTACTTGGGAGAAGAGACCAACACCCTCCATGCTACAACCTCCTTTCAGGTAGTTGCAAACAGTGATCAGGTCTCCCCTCAGCCTCCTTTTCTCCAGGCTAAACAGCCCCAGTTCCCTCAGCTGCTCCTCATCAGACTTGTGCTCCAGCCAAACCTGCAGCTGGCCATGAAACACCACAGATGAGTATCTCTGGCCAGTTCTGCCGGGACTGACCAGGGATGTCACGACTGCCGTGAGGCTTCATGTTCATGGCTGGGGCAGCAGGAATGCCGGGCCCTCTGCCGCCACCTCCCCCCTGCTCCCGAAATGCATGGCGAAGAACTGTGCAAGTAAGGGACAGCGGGCAAGGGGAGCGTGTGCACTTTCTTGCTCATCTTTTCCTTTCCCAGCTTTTATGGGTTCTCTCTCCCTCTTCCCTTTCTGTGCTTTGTTTTCCCCTGGTATCCCTGTCCGTGTTACTCCAGTGCTGTGACTCTGTCACTGTGCACTGCTATGAGTTCCCCACCAGTGGTCGCTTCCTACACCCTTGGCAGTATGAAAAACAAAATTAGGAGTAGGTTTCTTGTGCTCTATATTATCTTGTCTTAACGGTATTCCAAAGGATATGTGATAACACTTTTTGACCAAGCCCAGTGAGCGGGAAGGGAGCTGCAGCTGATTTGGGAGACATCTTTTGTGTGTGAAGAATCTGTCTGTAGTTAGATCAGAAAGAGAATTCCATTGAGGCTTTTGTAACTATATTTTTTTAATTTGACATATTCTAGGTATTTATTATGTCCTCTAGTATAAACGGGCTCGTTCCCGGGTTCACCACGGGCCTTTCTCGGCCTCAGAAGAACGGAGCCCACCCCCCTGCGGCGCCCCCCCGGCAGTTTTATTAAGACGGCGCCGCGCAGCGGGTCTGCTCGGGCCGGCTTCGGCGGGAGCCGCGGGAAACCTCCGGGACAGCGCCCAGGCCGCGGGGCTGCCCCGAACCCGCGGGACACGACCCGGGGCCGGAGGGAGCGGGAGCGGCAGCCCTGACGTCACCGTCCCTCCCCCTTCCGTCGCACGGCGGCGCTCGCGCGCCACCCAGTGGGGCCGTTGCGCGCGGGCACGTCCTCAGGCCCCGCGGGGCGGCGGGAGCGGGAGTCTCTCAGGTGACAATAAATCGTGTCGCTTCCCGGTGGCCTTGCGGCCCTGTCTGTGCCAGGAGGGCGAGTCCCTGCTCGGACCTAGGGCGTTTCCGAGAGCCTGTTTGTGAGGGGAAACTCTGGCACCTGGGGAACCATGGAGGGCTCCGTGCTCCTCGTGCCCGGGGTGCGCAGAGGGTGAGTTTGGCACAATGTGTCGTGTGGAATTAGAAAGGGCCTGGAGGGCCCATGCGCTCCTGTCCCCAGCTTCCTCACGGGGATATGTTACATGCCTCTGCTCTCAAATGGGTCATACCCCTCTGAAAACCAGGTGGTGTTGCTGCATTTCGCACTCCGTCACAAGGCTGCTTTGTAACACAGCTCCTCTGCTAGTTGTCTGCAGGCCGTGTCTGCCCATGGCCCGCACACACCAATTTGCCTTTGTGCTTAGTGTCTGCTCTAGCACTGGCGCCCCTTCTCGCTGCCTCCTCCCCCCGGCATGTGGGTAGCGTGGTTTTTTTTGTGGTGGTACTGTTCTGGGCAAAGAGACAATAGCAAATGACAGGATGCGGTGTGGTTGTGAGACAGGTATCGTACCCAGGATGGTGCCTTGCGAAAATCATGTGGGCCACCTGTGCCTTATACTACCCCTGCAAAAGGTTCTCTGTCAGGGATGCAGGGATCCAAGGCTGGTTATGGGGAGGCATTTCATTCACACATTGCCTTGGAACCAACCAGTACCTGACTTGTGCCCCGACCTTCCCAGCCTGGTGCCTGCTCATTGCTGTGCAGCCTCACTTCGCCCTCCAAACTCCCACTTGGAAGCCCTCACCAGCAGTTCCAAACATCGTGGGCCAAAGGCATAATTGAATCATGACACTTAATACTGCCATGATGCTGTTTTTGATAAAAATATCAAGGAAGATTTAAATGTTATCGCCCAACATTAGTTTGCAGCCTAACACAAATGAATAGAGAGTACCATGACATCAAGCAGATTTCCTATTCTTCATATTTACATATCCCATTTTCACCCTCATTGAGGAAATCACTGCAGTAAGTTAAAAAATAAGCACATTTTTTTAGCATTCTTTCTGAATTTTTGAACCAGGATCTGATGTAAAATAGCGACATCTATAACTTATCTACATCATTTACTGCCTCACACACTGTTGGCTCTTCAGAGTAACTCTCGATATGTATCAGACTTGTTCAGTGTAGCGCTGGATTTTATCCTTCAACCTATAGACTCCTTTAAAGCTTTAAAAGCATTTTAAAATTTAAAAAAAAAAAAAAAAAAATCAAAAAGGATTGGTTTGCATCTCAAAGGTGTACCATGTTTTGCCATTGTAATACTTCTGGAAATTGTTTTCTTGCCTTTGAAACAACTGTAAAACCAAACCAATCTTTATACTCCAATTCTATTTAAAAGGTGACAAACACAATCTTATTGAAATGAAAGCAAGTTAATCAAATTTCTTTGACATTATTTTTAATTTTGCTGGCTCTGGGGCAAGCTCTTCCATTTGTGCCTTTGACTTTTCTAGGTGTTTTTCTTGCTTAAGTCCTGCTTTCCTAATCCAAGGCTATTGAGTAAAACACAAAGTATCTCCTTTACGAACATGGATGATCTTGAAAACCTGCTTAGCAACTTGCTAAAGTGGATTGTATCAGCATGCAATAGAAGCGTATAAAGTATTTTATGTGCCCGTTGACATACAAAGCTGTATTTGCATGTGCACTTGAAAATTGGAAAAGAAAATAAGAAAACAGAAAAACATGCTTCAGTTGTCGGTACCATTTATTTTTAAGGCTGGAGTATTACTCTGTTGTTCTCAGAACTAACTGATATTTCAGTCTGAATATAAAAGCACACGAATGAAAATGCTTCTAAAACAACTACTCTGACCAAAAATCTGCCTGTTCAAGAAGAACAGCATAATGTTGCCTGAAATGCTTTTCTGGCTGTTTGTTAGGTATGGAATTTTGAAACTACGTATTGAGTAACTGTGCAGTAGCTTTAAATAGCATCTATAAGAAGTGGCAATAGAATAGACATTTTCACTGCTTTCACACACAGCAGTACTGTTTATATTCCAGAATGTACTAGGCGGGATGTTGTTACTTCTGCTAAAATACAGTACAATATTCCAGGCAAAGAGCCCAAATCTCAATCTGGACCACACTGAGTAATGATTCATCTTATAACCTGCTATTTTAATCACACTAACACAGGCTGGGTGAAATATTTCTAAGTAAGAAAAAAATTATAGCAGCAGAAACATGCAAACACTTGAAAGGCCATCATTAGCATTCTTACAAGAGGGCTAATTCAGTGTTGACGCTGCTGCAGCCTTTTTTTTCTCCACAAGGCTGCAGCACTAGAACTATGAATGAGCAAGAGGCTTGTGAGCTCATCTCATCAACATTCAGAAAGGCTGCCCGGTTTATTTGCCTTTTAGTCTTTAGGAGTCTGCAGCTCAGAATGAGAGAAAAAGCTTCTTAAACACCAGGAGTGGGTGCAAACAGCAATTAAAATAATAACATGTACATTTACATTTTACTTTAACAGACCTGTCTCCTACTGAAAAAGCACATCAGGAGACTTGAAACAGTCAGCAAAACTAAAATGCTGCGTATACAAGTATATTTGAGTGAATATGTGTGTGTGCACTGAATACAGTAGAAATCCTGTCTTGTTATTGTATATAGCAAAAATCTTGTGAACGATTAGGAGTTTCTTTCTGCTTCCCCTTAACTCTCCTGGTTTCACCACTTTTCTTCATGCTTTTTGCTGCATTTATCGATTGTCATTGTCCAAAAATAATCCTACAATAAAGGAGGAACCCCTTTGCCAGCACATAGTAACTGCCAGGGGGAGGTGACCTCCTGTCCTACATTCATTCTGTCCTACCCGAATAATCATGTAACCCACATCCTAGTACATATATTATGTACAGGGTAATGATTTGGGTTGGGTTAGATGTGCACTTCTGAGGCAGATCTCCCAATCGTCCCAGCTCAGCAAGCTTTTCTTCACCCCACAGAGCAGCCTTGGGGCACACAAGTTGCACTTTGGGAAGATCCATTGCAGAAGCCCAGCCAAGGTGCTGCAGCCGCCCATGAGCATGCAGCCCCTGCCGTCAGACTGGAGCCAGTCAAAAGTTAACCTGGGGCATGGCGTGAGTGTCGTGTCCTCAGCACCAGCTCTTTTGCCTACAGGCACATGCCTGTCAGTCCCTGCTGCTTGCTAGTGTACACATAACTGGAGCAGCCTAGATGGGAAGTTAAAATCAAAGGGAAATTTTTGATAAGCTCACATACGCTAGCACAGAACAGGGGCAGAAATGATGGAAGAACACACCATGTCACCCAGATGAAGGGTTTTTTAAAATGTGAAATTGCAGACATCCCAGAACCATGTATTAGGCAATATTTCCTGGAGTGGCCAGTCTGTGGAGTTTAAGAAAGGGCACTTTGCCATTTGCAGCCGGAAACAGTAAAGCTCTTTAAAATACTTTAATATGCTCTAAAATTGCATATGAATAGGTAAGCTGAAAAAAAACCCCACTGCTCTTTAAATAGAAGAAAATACAAAATACGTTGGGTGATGGGGAATGCATGTGTACATACACACACATATATATATGTTTACAAAGAGTTTAAATCTTTGGGTTTTGACTCTCAAGGAGTAGATACAATATACATAAACCACACATTTATACACATATAATCTTCTGGTTTTTTTATGACTATTAGTATATTTTTCCTCTTTGGAGTATACCCAGGCACTCCCAGGGTCATTTCTCTTTTTGAAGGAATCAGGCAGCGCTGTGGAATTACGTCTAATGTAGCCTTGGATATTTATTCTTATTGTTGTCAACACAACATACACAAAGTCTTCTGTCCTGCCAACTCTCTCCTCTTACATCAAGAAGACTGAATCACGTACCTTGGCCTCAAAAATTAATGTATCTTAAAAAGTTAACATAGCTTGTATAAATATATTTGATAATGTCCTTGAGCTTCCTGGTGAGATGAAGACAAAGGCAAAGAAGTAGGAACAGCATGTACTTTTTTTTTTTTTTTTAAATGCTATAACATCAGTGACTATTTGTACTTAGCTGACGTTGCAGCACTGCATCCTATCAACACACTAAATAAATAAACAGATGGTTGTGTGCTGCTGAACTAATGAAGCCAGGTTTCTTATCAGGTTATATCTTATAGTTATTTCCCTCACATCTAATAAAATGTAAGTTCTGCTTTAACTTTTCCCGTACTTGCAAATTATTTTTCTCTTGTGTGGATTCTCAGTCGTGTAACAAGGGGTGAGCAACCTTTCCCATAGTGGGGGCACTAATTAAGGTCTTTCTCTTTTAAAAGATCAACTGATTCAAATAAACTTGTCAGAAGTTAATTCCTCTGTTGAGTTTGACTGAGATTGGCCAAAGATTCAGAAATACTGGAGAGGATGCAGAGGTATACTTACACTTGCACACATAGAGACATGAAAACAGTGCAGCTACAATAACTGTTCTCCTCTGGGAACTATGCCAAGCAGTATATCTGTATTTGAAGAAAACAGAAGAGATCACTGTGCTATTACCCATCTCACATTAAGTCCAATTTATTAATTTTTCATTAAGGACACCAGAGAATTGTTCAGGGCAAGAGCAGCAGAAAATGTTGACAAGTCTGACAGTGAATGCTTCTCCTCCCTATGAGGTAAGATACAATTTTGTTTATTTTTATAGCAAAAGATCCAGGAGAGTTCAATACAACTTGACAGAACAGTAGGATTTCTGACGTGCTGGTTGCAAGTCTGGTCAAAGGTATTTAAGCTTTCACAATATTTGGTGATTTATTAACAATGTTTGATTATACGCTTACTAGACAACTGCTGAAGTAATAAGTATGAAAGGTAACTAACACAATAAAAGTTTCTGTATTTGTTACAAGCAGTAGATTAATCTCTAGTTGGGGGGGCATTTCAGAAAGAACAGCACACCACAAGAGAAAATTTACAGAAGAATTACAGCTAAAGAATTTTATGTCAATTGTAAAACACCAAAGTCTTCCATACAGAAATGAAAACACCAGTAAATTAAGCTACAACTTGGCTGGAAATAGCATACATCCATCACATTGTAATGATTCTCTCACCCGTTGAACACAATTGCTCAATAATAAGCTAACTTTTCTAATATGAGACAAAAATACTGTCCAAGTTCAAAATTTCCCAAAAGATCAGTTAAACTACATGGCCTGTTTTTACCCAAATAGTGCTGTAAGGAGGCTGGTGCCTTGTGCAGGTGTGTCAGCCTTGCAGCTCTTGTGTGCTGAGCTCATCCCTGAACATCTGCCTGGGGCCAGGGGTGGAGGGAGGCAGGATGTTCATAGAATCATTTCAGTTGGAAGAGACCCAACCAATTTCGAGTCCAGCCATTAACCTAAGACTGGCACTAAACCATGTCCCTAGGAACCTCATCTATGTATCTTTTGAACACCTCCAGAGATGGTGATTCACAAGGTCTTACCACCCCAGAGCTGCTGACTTGCACGAAATTTGTTGGGCCTTCAGTATCTTGACATCTTTCATCTGTCAAAATTGGCTAAAATTAAGCTACAAGTTCAGGAGCTATTATTCAGTGGAGAAAGTGTCATGGCATAGCCTGACAGAAAGACAGCACACAGACAACCTGGAGACATAAGCTTTGTCTTCTTAGGAAGTAAGGATTAAAATACACCAAAAATACTAAAAATACACGAGGCTAACAATTTTATAACAAATGGTGCTCTGGACTTGCATGTGTTTTAGACTTCAGGTACAAAGTTTCTTTTGAACTAGCAAAAAAAATCCACATGCAGAAGAACAGCACTTTTCTTAAAACAGTTTCAGATTTTTAGAACATATGTCAGATTTAGGCAAATTTAATTGTGCCAAATCTAGGTAAATTTGTATTTACTTCCATAGCTTGGAAAAAAGCTCCTGTGTTCTGGTGGGTTTCTACATGCATGCAATAATTGTATACTTCTGCATTGGTCTGCCTGGGTAAAATGGCCATAGCTGAAAAAAAAATAAGGAGTTTGGGACCAGACAGTGACCTGATTTTCACTGTTGCTACATGTCCAGGCAGCTGTAGGCAGCAGTTCTCCTGGGCCATTATTTCTAAAAACTGGCCACTTGTCTGAGGCCTGCAGCCTGAGACAGCCACTTTGGAAAACTCTCTTTGGTTTTTGCATCCATAATCATTTGTTTGAGCTTTGTGCTGTGCTTGCCCTCTGATTCATTCTCTTTTAAAAATCCTTTCCTGTTTTAGTTGGCTTATAGACAGAGTTTTGTCAGATAGTATTGAGAAGAGAAAGTAAAAATAAAGGTTTTCCAATAAATTTTTATTGCTGTTCCTGAACATGTGAAATACCATCAGCATGGAGATTCATGTAGTCCTGTTCCATTTTAAAACACCGATGGATTACATAACTCACAACAATTGCTTATAGTGAAATTTGTTCTTTAAAATAATAATATTTTATTAAAGTTTCCATAAAATTGAACATATTACCATCCTCAGTTTAAAAACCTCAAACTGAAAACATATGAACAGATTATACTTTTTTTTGTAACTAGAGAAACTACAGAATACTGAAACTGTATTTGTTTTTCCATCTTAAATTTCTGCCTTTCCTTCAGGTTGTAGTTTGGTCTCAGGTAAGGCTAGTTTCATCCTCAGATTCTTAGTAGAGAACTAGTTAGCAGCCGTAGTTATTTTAAAGGAAGTCTTTGAAGATAAATAGACATCAGGCTGATTTACATTACTAATTTACAGTAAAACAGAAAATTCTTGAGTTCTTGGTACCTGTTTCAAGTACCTTTTTTTTTTTTTAACAGCATTTTGTTCACTTTTTAAAGGTAAGTAGGATTTTTTTAAGAATGACGTTGTGTTCCTTTGTTTCTGAGTGATATGGAAAATTCCGATGGTTGAAAAGCAGTTTCTTTCTTTCCACAGATATAGTGGTTTCCTTAATGGTTTCCTTGAACCCTCACATAGAAGACCACAGGTTTTATGCTTTTAAATTCTGGCAGGATGTCGTGCATGGGCACCCTCCAGGAGCCTTTAGGAGGACAAGTGGGCACAGCAGGTTGTCTGTGATGATCCTTCTTCCATTCAAGGCCAGAAATAAGAGGCATGGGAGGCAGATGCAGAAATAAATAGTCATGAGGAGAAAGAAGAGTCTTGTGAGTATCACCGTTAAAAGTGATGTCTCAGGTGGGACACGTGCAATACCTCCTGCACCCTGTCAACCTCAAGTTGCTCCATGACTTCAGGCACTATAGAATGGCCTTGGGTCAAACCAGCTTTGGGCCCTTAGATGGCTAAAATGGCAATGAAGCTCTTGTGCCAGCACTGCTTCTCCTCCTGGGAACTGGGCAGCAGTTCTCCATGATTTTGCAGCTTCAAGTGTCCACTAAGACAGTGGAAATACTGTTTCTCTAGGGCCTAGAAGCAGCAAAGGTTAAGTTAGAGAAAACAAGTAGCCAACAGACTAAAGAGACACACATAAACGGGTAGATTTGCACTTGACCAGCATATTGGAGAAAAGTCTGCAGCAAGTGCTAGAGGCGCCCCCCAGCAGCACCGTCTGGTGGGATTCCCAGAGCTGCGGCCCACCAGGGCTCACAGCCGGACACCGCGGGTCCGGCCGCTCTGGGGCTGCCTGGCTGCCTGGCTGGGTGGCTGGCTGGGCAGGGCAGGGCAGGGCAGGGCAGGGCAGGGCAGGGCACGGCACGGCACGGCACGGCACGGCACGGCACGGCACGGCACGGCACGGCACGGCACGGCCGGCCTGCCCTGCCCTGCCCTGCCCTGCCCTGCCCTGCCCAACGCCCTCCCGGCACAGGGCAGCTGCCCTTCACCGGGCCGGCGTCTGCGGCGGAGGCCCGTCCCCCTCGATCCGGGTATCGCCGCCCTGGGGCGGCCCCGCCGCCGCCCCCGCCCCCTGTGCCGCGGCGGGAGAGCTGCGGGGCCGCGCAGTGCTGCGCCTGGGCTAGACTCGCTCCCGGACCGGCCCGCCGGTACGTAACGGGGGCGGCGCTGGGCCCGGGGCTGGCGCTGCCACCGGCGGCGCCCTCGTGCCGGGGCGGCCGGGGCTGGGGCGGGCTGCGGGTCGGGCGGTCCCCCGCGGGGAGGTGACCGTGGGGCTCCGGCAGCCCTTAGCGCCGTGGGGCTGGGGGGCGGCGGGACACCCCTCTGAGCGGCACGGGCTGCGCCGAGGCCTGACAGCTGGGTTTCCGCCGCTCCACAGTTGCGGAAAACCCGATTTTAGGAGTTTCTCGCGGTAAAATCAAAATAAAAAACCCCCAAATGTGGAGAAGTTTAAAAGTGAAGGCTGCGCACGTGCCGATGCAGAAGTGTGTGCCCCTCATGCCCCCAGCCCCCCCAAACCCACAACCGACTTGTTTTTGCTGTCATAGCACGTAGCCTTTTATTGCAGAATTTGCCAGAGTTGTAACTTTCAGTCTGCAGCACGCGCTAGTTATTCCAGCCTTACACTTCTGTGACTTAAAAGCGAGGTAATTTGGGTAGAATAGGAAAAACATCTCTGACTGTTATTGTTTTCTCACAATTTTAGGAGAGTGCAGAAATGTCTCCCTTCGAAAATAAAGGACTGATACTGGGCATAATGGCAGGGACTGCTGGAATAAGCCTGATGCTGATTTGGTACCGTAAGAGCCAAAAAGCCAGTGCAGCTATGCATATACCTGCGTTCCTAGATGTAGGTAACAGGCTTAATTCTGTGGGCTTGCAAAATGAAGTTCCTAATGAGCAAGGAGTAGTAATGGTTTTACATGGAAGGCAACTGCAGATACTAGAAAAACTGAATGGCTTGCTAGTAAGTGTGGACGAACTGAAGAGAGAGGTGAAATTTCTGAAAGAAGCAATTCCAAAGCTTGAAGAGCTTGTTCGAAATGAGCTTCAAGGGAAGGGAGATGTTCAGAGAGTTAGCCCGTCACACAGAGCAACAAAGCGGAGAAAACCTGAGACAGCTTCTGGTGCAACAGAAACTACCAGCTCGGAGGAGGCCGAAAGTGAAGGAGGGTGAGTCGATAGTTTGTATATACTACAGTACACATACAATGCAAGTTGCATCACTACCTATGTGAAACTTTGTATTGTAAACAGGAGCCCTTTTAAAGCTTTATGTATATTTTATGTCTCTCTCTATTCAGAGGGGAAAAAATAAGATTCAGATTAGTAATTTTTATACCAGAGAAAACTCTGGGTTACTATCTCTGAATTTGCAGTACAGCTGAACTTGGGTCAACACCAAGTGTAACAGAGATTTTTAAGGGTGCGTTTGGTAACAATCTGATACAGTATTGCTACATAGCTGTGCAAAGAGAGGCAAAGTTCACAATAATGGTGTGATTTTAAAAGTGCTTTTAGTAAGAAAGTACTCCTGTGTCTCTAACAAAGTTTGTCCAAACTGTATGAATGCTCTTTGGCTTTTTGTGATATTTGTCTTCTGTGGGCCTTAAAGATGAGTAATTACAGTGTTCTGCATAAAGGTGTTACGTGCTATGAAAGCTATGTCCAAATGCAACACGTGTATGAATGGCGGTATGTTTATGTGTATTTGCTGTTGTAGACACTTTCTGGTGGCTTAAAAAGTAATTGTGAGGAATTTAGGGTGCTGACTCAGTGGCAGAGAAAGTTCCTAGTTTTGAGCACATCTTGTAGTCCCATTCTGGTTAATGGGATCTTTTATATGTGTGACTTGAAGAACGAGCTGAAGGATCAGATGTACCTGGAGTCCAGGATAGGGACTATAGTTTTATCTCTTTATATGTTACCTAATTTACCTTCCATTAGTAATGTAAAAATGGCAATGACATTGCTCTCCTATAATTTCCACTTTGGTTTGATATAATCAGATTTAGATACTTACATGCAATTTAATAAGGGTATGTTTGTAGCACTGAGTTTTTTGAACCATCTCCTCAGTGTGTTACACACATCCATGTAGGCAGCCTTATGTCTGTAAATTGCCTATCTTAAGTAATTTTTTTTTCTTTAATATTTCTGTAATATTCTGAAGACAGCAACATGCTTCATATAATAAGTAATAGAATTCTGTTTTTTTAAGAGTTCCTCTAAATTTATTTTCAGTTAATGGGGCAGAATTTCCCAGCTCACATGCTTCACAAGTCTTACATTTTGATACCGTGTTTTGAGACCTGACAGTTCTATTATGAACCAGTTATTTATTTTAACTATTCAATATTGGCAGAGATATTCAATGATGTTCCCTGTTCATATCATGTAGAAACATTTCAGTTCTATTAGTTTCTCAGATTGTTTTAATCATTAGTTGATTTGCAGAGGCATTTATGCATGAAACATTGGAGATGTAGATAAGGCTAAAGGACCAGTTTATGAATAATCAGGTTCACAGATTATATAGGGGCTATTCCACACCTAGCATTTGAGAAGATTGCATTTTCTGGTCAGGAGAGATGCATTACTGTTTGGGAACTAGCCAAGGAAACTTGTCTGTTCAGGTTCCTCTGTGTGACGAAGAATATGATAAGATGATCCAATACAAGTGATTATAGAGTGCAAGAGATTTGATTGTGTCCTTAAGAGAGGTCTTCTCTAACAAGTACTTGTATGCAGTCAGAAGGAAGGAAGATAATTCAAGGTTACAGACAGTGTTAGTTATTTGGATGTGTGTTTCTCCCATGCTGTTTTTAATCCTCTTTGAAAAGAGGTGGTTTTTTTCCTTGTACTTGTGCCTCTTTTGGATATCTTATCTAAATTTAATACAATTTTGTTTCATTTAAGTAATTTTCTTTTTGTATTATTTTTCTTCCTCTTGCATGTGGAAATAGGTTGTTAATCCTCATGTGTGTACAGTTACAATGTATATAGCTTTTTCTGAGGTCTTACATAATTTTATGACAGTGGTGCTTGTTCTATTAGAGTTTGCCATTAGACGCAATAACAACACAGGTATTTTTTCCAGTTAATGTGCCTCACTACTTCATGTGCTGTAGGTGTAACACCATGTGCATTGTTTACATTGCTCCTGTTCCTGGCAAAATCGTGGAGAAGATTGTTCTGGGAGTTATTGAAAAACATCTGAATGACAACACAGTCATTGGTCCCAGCCAGCACAGGTTCATGAGGGGAAAGTCTTGCCTAACTAATGTAATTTCTTTCTACAACAAGGTTACCCACCTAGTTGACCAAGGGAAGCCTGTCAATGTGATCTTTTTGGATTTCAGTAAAGCATTTGATACTGTCTCTCACAGTATCCTCCTGGACAAGATTTCCAGCATACAGCTGAGTAAACACACAGTGCAGTGGGTGAGCATTTGGCTGATGGTTTGGGCTTAAAGGGTTCTAGTAAATGGGGTTATGCTGGGATGTCAACCAGTCACTAGTGGGGTTCCATAGGGATCCATCTTAGGGCCAGTGCTCTTCAATGTCTTTATAAATGACTTAGACTCAGGACTTCAGGGCTTGCTTAGTAAGGTTGCCAATGGCACAAAATTGGGGGGAGCTGTCGACACTCTCGAGGGCAGAGAGGCCCTGCAGAGAGATCTGGACAAATTGGAGAACTGGGCAATCACCAACTGCATGAAGCAAGTGCTGAATTTTGCACCTGGGACGCGGCAACCCTGGCTGTACATACAGACTGGGGGGTGAGAGGCTAGAGAGCAGCTCCGTGGAGAAGGATCTGGGGTTCTAGTCGATGGCGAGTTGGACATGAGCCAACAGTTGTGCCCTGGCAGCCAAGAGGGCAACTGTGTCCTGGGTGCATCCAGGACAGCATTGCCAGCCAGGTGAGGGAGGTGACTGTCCTGCTCTGCTCTGCACTGGTGCAGCCTCACCTGGAGCACTGTGTGCAGTGCTGGGCACCACAGGATGAAAAAGATATTAAGCTACTAGAAAGTGTCTAGAAGAGGGCTACGAAGTTGGCAAATGGTTTGGAGAGGAAGCCATATGAGGAGTGGCTAAAGTCACTTGGTTTGTTCAGCCTGGAGTATTTTCGTTATCTAGAATATAGGATTTTGCTTGTGTTAAGCACTTCTGGTTTTAACTGACAAATGGCTAGATGCCAAATTGACAGATGAAGTAATCTTAAAAGTTTTATGGACTTGTGCTGGATGACTACGTTGGTTTCAGATTTGTAAACTTCTTTCAGAAAAACATTTAATACTCCCTGTCTTTTTCCATAAAATATTTGAAGCTGAAATTCTCTGATATGTTCCTCACTGCTTTGATCTACTCTGGTCATATTCTCAATGTCACTGTCGGTATTCAGCCTTGGGAAGAGAACCTTTCTGTTTTGCCTTTCAAAAATTATGTATGTCTGTAAGTGGAAAAATATCACATGCTTTTTAATAAATGAGTTGTGTTTTTTCATTATAACAGCCTGAATGGAAGGCACATTGAATGGATCAGACATTGAATGCTAAAGAGCCTACGGTTTCTAGTCTGTGCTTTTCTGTATTCTGTTCTTAATAGTTTGTTTCAGTTTCCCTCATTTACTAGTGAAAACCGCAATCTTTAACATTCAGAATGTGTAACAAGCACTCATTCATTTACAAATACAATAAATTGTGTCTAGATGATCACCTGGGATGGCGAGTGTCAGCTGTTTCCTCCCTGATACAGCAGTGATGAACCGTTTACATTGGTGTCATGTTTGGCACCAGTCTTCAGCTGGCCTGGCATCCAAACTTAGCAAATTACATTTAGCATCAGTCACCAGAAAGATTTACTACAGTAAATACGTTTCTTACAGATGTTTTATTTATAATTTTTCCTTGAAATAATTTAAATATTCAGCAGGAGGAAACATTTCTCTTGCCTGCTTCTGAATATGACTTCACTTACCATTTCTTCATTTATTTTTGCTGCCCATTTCTTTCCAATGCAACCATCAGTTGACCTAAGAATCTGGTTTGCCAAACTTTTCCTCGAAGGCCGCTTGTCATTACTGATGGATATGCACTCTGCTGGGTCATACAGTGCAAATTTGATCCAGACCAATTTGTGACATAAAATTACCTTTCTACTGAATTAGCTGGAGCAGATGAGGCTGTGTTTGTGTCAGCTTGTGATTTTTTTAAGTTGGCAGGGAGACAAGAAGTGATATTTGATCTGAGTAAAAGCTGAAGTGTTGTGAATAGATGATAGCAGCAAAACACTTTTATACAACAGTGGTGTTTTATACCTTGTAGCTCAGTTTTTTCTTAATGCAGTACTAGGTACCTGGACTTACTGAACAGCTCAACCACAGTGGGGTGTGTGTCCAGCACAGTTCCCATTTGTTCTTTGAACTTTGAACAGTCCTTTGTGATCCCGCTCAGTCCTGTTGATTGATTGTTGCTCCTCACATTCTTACCAACTGTGTTTCTCTTTTAAATAAATTCCCTTGGTAATAAGCATGAAAACAAATTGGCACTGACTGTAGACATTTTTTAAGTTCTTCCATTTTATCAAATATTGGTCAATGTGCTTGTCAAGTGTAAGTACTCACTTTTCTATTTATCATCTGATAAAACCTCATGCACAGAAGTACCAGATAAAATCACAGATGTCAGTATTGTTATAGGAAATATTTGTAAAACAAACCATAATAACTCTTCCTTGTTTTTCATTAATTTTCCTATTGGGTTAGCATCATCGGTCCTTAGACTCTTAGAGTTTTTAAACTGCATTAAAAAGAATCTCCATTCTGTTTGTGTTAGTACTGTGTTTGTGTTTTGATGTTTTATTTGTTTGGTTTTGTTTGGTTTAGTTTTTTGTTTTGTGTTTGTCTGTTGTGGGTTTTTTGTAATATTGCTCTTCATAACATGCTTTTTTAGTAGATGAGTAAGCCTGCTAGCTGCTTTGTTGAAGTCAGTTATCAAGCTCTTCTAGCAGTTTGATATCAATAATATTGTTACACGCATATTTTGTACTTAAGTAGATAATAGGACTTCCTATCTTGTAATAAAACTTTTTTCAGTTCAAAGTATTAAAGTACAGCTTACCTGTGTTGTTAAGAAAAATCCTAGCTGTTTAGTTTTTAACAGTCTATATTGCCTTCTTAACATGTTATGTTTCATGCTTAAAACATTGCAGCTATGATAAGAATATAACAGAGAGCTAGTAAGAAAATGAGTGTCCTAAGAAACAAAACAGAAAAACACTATTTATGCTTAGCTTGCCACAATGTTTGAAGTGATACTTAGTGTTTTATACTTGATTAAAATACCTTGCTGTCATTTTACCCCATGACGTGAGCAGTGTAGGAGCTTGCCTGGGGTGCATGACTAGTGAAGTGGGAGCTCATCACCAATAACTCTTGAAGCCTTTGGCTGTCACCTTGTTGCTTTTACTGTGGAAAATGCTGGGAAGCAGCAATGTCAGTTCTGGAGCCAAAAAAGAAGATACAAGGAAGAGAGCACCCTCTGAAGGCACCAAGACATTACTTTTCTGAGGAAAGCAAGGAAAAGTTTAGAAGAATGCTGATGCATGTCAGGGTAACTAGCATGCCCGTTCTTAAGCACTAACAATTGTTGATACTCTCTTGGACATTTTGGTATCAGGACATTTAATTTCTCACCTTCCAATGAAAAGCACTATTCACTTCAAATGAAAATTGGAGAAGATTTTAAACATTTTGTTTCTTTTGTCTGAGAATAGCATTCTTCTCTGTTTGTTGTGTAGAAACTCCTGCACCTTAGTGTAGCTCATTGTCTTCTCATCTATGTCAGCAGGTGCAGGGCTGTGTGGTTTGTTACAGTGCCTAGGAATTACTGGCATTACCTTATTTAGGTTGGTAATTACACAAACCTTCAGTGCATGTCTTTTAACTGGGTGTGAGGAACGGTACTTTCCAAACATACTTCACATCATAGGATTTCATATTGGAGCTAAAAGACCATCCCTCTCCCCACCAAATCCCTTTCACTTTTGGTCAAGTTAGCGCTCTCACAAATGCAGCCTGTGTATGACGTAACTCTGCACCCACTTCAAAATAACTATGGAAGAACAAGATGGTCTGTTTCTAAAGATGCTTCAGAAAACCAAAATAAATGTGTGGTGACTTACAGAAAAAGATTCTGCAGGATAGAACATAGGATGTGTCATCAACTTCAGCATCATCAAGATTATGTAAGAGAGATCTCTAGGAATCTGTGAGGTTTCCCATCTCTGCTCTATGTTGTTTTTCAGTTTTAACATGCACACATGGTTTATTTATATATTGTTTTACCCAAACATTTTTGACTCCTCTTTCCCATATTACCGGGTTAATTTTGCAGTGAAACTGTCATACCACATCTAGCACTTCTGTAGCTTGATAAGCAGTTGTTCATTTACAGGCTGTAAGTGTATCTGCTCATGTTTTAGTTCTGGTCACTTCTGAAAGCAAACTATTGAAAATAGAATATTTAAAAGCCATTATTATTAACTTCCATTTATATTGCTAACATTCTATACTGGTTACATTTCTGGAAAAAAATGTATATATTTTGACTGTCGTGGCATACTTTGATTATTCAGTTGCTTAATGTATATAGTACATTTCATAATTTCTCTGCACAGTTACCATTTAAAAAATCTCTGAACCTGACAGCTAATACTTCTACATTATTATTTCTCATCAGAACAATATTTTCAGAAGTGGAAATGCAGAAGAATAGGCTTTTCTTTCAATTTTGAGTACATAAGCAAAAAGCTGCTTTTTAAAACTAGTGCCATTTGGCTGCTCCTCTATGAAACTGGGGGACCCTAATGTATGCTCAGCACTTTGGACAGTGAGGCCACCTGCTTATCTCTGCATGGTATTTATAGCTTTTGTAGATATTTCTTTGCCCTTGATTGCCTTGTGCTGAGTACTTGTGCACTAAGCATAATAAATTAGTGTAAGTTTTTTCCTGGTTTCAGATATTCTGACCTTCAGAGTGTTCAAAAGAAATAAGTAAAGGACTTGATAACAGTGGTGGTGTTGTTTATACCTAGATCTTAAAAGTGTTTAACAAAGCATGTGTAAGTGATTCTTATAGTACTATAGGTTTTGGTTAGCAAGCTCATTCCTATTTCAAAAATTAGGGAAACTGATGTAAAGAGTTGAAGAGGCCTATTTGGGTTTACAGAGCATGTCTTAATGCACATTAATGATTTAAGGTGTTATACATTTGAAACACAAGGATACATGTGTTTCTAATATGTATCTGCATTTTTTTAAATGCAGTATTAGGCAGCAGGACAGTGTAATTACTTGCCTATTATGTTTGGAATACGACTGTGCTGTCCCTTTGAAGATGAAGGTTTTGTAATAATAATCATCATCTTGATACCATGAATAAAAACTCCTTTAATGTTGGACAACTGGAGGAAATCGTGCTCCAGACTTTTTTGTGTTTAAATTCAACAATGCTTTACTACTATTTTTAGAATAGTTATTATTTTCTGTGATTTTAGTTATCTTACAGCTCATACTGATTCTGAAGGAGACTCCGAGGAAGAAAAGGGATGTATGAAATCACCCGATGCCATTGTGAAAACGGAAGAAGAACAAGAGTTATTTAATCTTTTACAGCAGGCAGACAATTTGCACAAGGGTTCAGAGGATGATAAAAAGGAGGGCTTCAGACTTCTACTTGAGAACGATGAAAAGGTATTAATGGGTAAACTTAATATTAGATTCCTATTAATTTATGATTTGTGTTGCTTTTGAGAACTTCCTTAATCCAAGCATTAAAATGCAGACAGGAATGGAAGGTGAAATTTCCTGCATAGTTTTAAAATACAGTGAAAAATAAATATTTCAAGGTAGTGCTAATATTTGTGTTGGGTATGCATAGAAGTTTTATTATTTTCTGTCCCATCCAGGCTCAGTAACTTTGAGACTTTGTTTGATGTATCCTGTTTCCCTGAAAATAAGGCCTATCTCAAAAATAAGCCCTAGTATGATTTTTTCAGGATTTTTGAGGATGTTCAAAATATAAGCCCTACTCCAAAAATAAGCCCTAGTTACAGTTCATAACAAAAAGTCAATTTAAATAGTGACCAGAGAGCTATGCATGTAAAAATATATGCATCTTTTGCAGCAAAAATTAATTTAAGACCCTGTCTTATTGTTGTGGGAAACAGAGTATGTATTTTTGCATGAGACAAAGAAAGATCATGGGCTTTTTTCTATGTAAATGATACTTTTGCTGGTTTTAGAATGGTCTGTGTGAGAAAGTCCTGTGGAATTAAGTATTATAGTAACCAGAACAAGTGTCTTCAAGAAATCAAACTGTGAGCCTGTGGTCTGCTTATACCTTTCTGGTATACTTAATGTGAATTTTTCCTTTGGCTTTACTATGCATTTATGTAACTCCAGATAAAATTTCCAAGTGATTTGATGTGCAGTGCTTAATTCAGTGTATCAGTTTCTTCTGATTTGGTAAACAATACTTCTGATTGTAATTTCATTCACATATTGAAATACCCAGGAAGGTAGATGAGATACTGAGTGAATGTGGTGCTTATGGCATACCTAAAGAAAGTATAAATCACATCATTCACGGATCTGTTTTGCTTTACTGGATTACCTTTTTATTTTTTGTAATGAAAGAATTTAAAAATTGAATTATGAAATAAAATCTCTTTAGACAGCCCAGGGTGTTTCCAAAAGCTGTCTTCTCTTTTGGTCATGTAAACTTGGTCATCTGGTTCTCACATAAACTAAAAGCAGTATGGAAGGATGCAAAATAACCAAAGACTTATGGCATGTTCTGATAACCTCCTTTAAGCATTATGAAAGGAAACTGTTTAAATCACATTCTGATCAGTTTAATTACCCAGCTGTCCTCTAATTTCAGTATGAAAACTGTGCAGACTTCCTTTGGAGACTTGCACGCGCTTATGGAGATCTCTTTGAGATGACTACTGATGCTGAGGAGAAGAGGAAGTATGTTTCTGATGGTAAGCAGAGGAAAAAATGTTTACATAGAATGCCATCTGAATGTAGTGAGACATGCTTTGAAATTTGTTTAAGTTTTCCAATCCAAGGAATTTCCAATACAATGAGTGGGAGCATTTGTACTTTAATAATAATGTTTTCTGCATTAAACTGCCACAGCATACAACTTCAGTTCATTCTTTCCTCACTGGAGAGATCCAAAATTGGCAAAGACGTAGTATTGTGGGTCACAGTTGAAGGCTATTGACGCTGGATGGTGCCTTAAAATACGGTATTTTATTGACCATCAGATAGATCCAGAATGTGAAAAAAACACAGATTCTCTCTTTGAGAGAGCGAGAGGAATAAATAAATACCAAGGCAAAGTCAGGGTTTGTTTTTCTGCTTTCCTGTGGGAAAGGAGGGCTCCTGCATATCAGTAGCCACTGTTGTGATGATGGTGGGAATGAAACTCTGTGAATCTGGAAGAAACTGTTGACCAGAAACAGAAGTAATGTGTGGCAATTGATCTTGCTTCCAGGAATCTCTCCCCATGTGTCCTGTCTGACAGATTAACCTCAACATGGTTCTGACTGTCTTCTTCACAGCACTTTGTTGCTTTTAAAAACATTGCCTTTTCTTTCACTATCTGGATGCATATTGGCTAGCAGGACAGTTTACATTCCCCTATGTGTTTTGGGGACTTCTTCTCTTTATTTCAATAAAACCTTAATCTTTTCTACCGGTGTCACTCTCCTTCAGTCAACATACTGTTCTTATAATAATGCTTTTTGCCTGTAGCTGGGATTATCTCTCTTTCCTTTGTTTCTCCATTGCCTCTCCTTTTTCACCAAATTCAGGTTTTATAAGTGTATTCCAAGTTCAGGTTATTTTGTCTTTTGTGACTCTTTTCCCATTCTCTACTTTTTGTTCTGTCAGCAGTGACAGCATCACTGACAAAGCAGTTTTGACTGCCCTTTAGGCAGTTTTGACTGCCCTTAAAGGCAGCGTTGTGCCTTTATTCTGTCATTACATATTCCATAGCCAACCTCAGCTTGTCCAAGATCCTTGTCCCTCTTTGTTTGTCATCTAAATACTAATGAAGTATGTCTTAACTACTTAATTGATACAGTCTTTGCTTTAGTAGACCTTGACGTCTTTGTATGGAAGTCACCCAGAGCAGTGAGGATTATGCCAGAAGCTAAATGGCAATAGTAAACTGTTGTTGGATCCTTTGCCAGTGACTACATGTAGCCTCAACTGGTAAAAGACAATGGCATAGCGAAAGACAGGGAGAGATGAAGAATGATAGAATGAAATTGGGTTTAGGTGTTGAGTAACCAGCCCAGTTTGGCACATTCTCATGAAGTGGTGGGTGGCAGCAGCAGCCTTTTTCATCTCAGCTTTTATAAGTCATGCAGAGGGGTTGAGACTGCGGGGGAGCTGGCAGCAGTTTCATGGGCTTTTTTCATTCCACTAGGTTAGGGGACTGTATGTGCTGTTCTTTGTTTTTATGAAGTTAGCTTGCAGTACAGAAATGTCAGTGTGGCTTAATTGGTTGCAGCTGAGGCTTTGCAAACAGCAAGCATCTCATCTGAACTTCTTACTGGGAGCATGGGTTTGATCAAATCACCTACTGTCATCTTTATTCAGTTAGAAGTGGAACTTAATGGAAGTCTTTGTGCTGGAAAGGAACATCAACTAGTTCTTTCCTCTACCCAAAGCAGGAAACAGCTTTGCTGGTTCTTCTGGCAGGTGCTTCTCCAACGCGTCTTGCAGACAACATGGTCTCCGTTGGCAGTTCAGTCCAGTCCTTTAGCTGCATCTGAATTTGATTTTAAGAGAAAATACTAAAATTGCACCCATATATACTTATGCATATATTTATATATGTATATTTGGGTATGTAAATGATATAAAGCCAGGATGCTATATTGCCCATCTAAATGTTTACAAGAGAAAGAAGCAATTTCTTCTTTGCAGCTAGAGGATATCAGATTGCTTTATCCTTGGGAGTTGCCGAAAATGTGGAAGAGTACAATAAATCCTTTGATATATTGTATTCCATTTACAGGGAAGATTAAAGCTGAAAAGGCTGTTCAGCTGGATGCCAGGAGTGCCGAGAGTCACCAGTGGTAAGTTTGAGAAAGTGTGCATTTTTGGATTGTTATAGTATTTATTAAATCCAACAAAAAAAACCCAGCTGTCTTTGGCTTTGAGTAGTGCCCAGAACAAGTAACATCATGCTGCAGTTTCACATCAATTTCGTAAATATTTTCATAACTTTATGGAACTCAATTATCATCAGTTGCAGCTAAAAACTACATTGAAATATTCTGTGAAGCGTTTACTATAGCATGTGAAACAACTCAATAACAAACTTCAGTACATACCGTGAAATGTAGAAGGGAGTATTTGTGTAACGCAGTATATTATTGCTCAGAGAAGTCATAGCTTTCCATTTACCTTCTCTTTCAACACTTTGCGAAATAATGTCATTTGACCTCGTATTTTGTCCTTTCTTCTACTTGTAATAATCTAAATTCTAGTAATTAAAAATACACAAGGAGAGGACTACGGAAGTTTCAATTAACTTCTCAGGTTTTGTTTTATTGTATCATTTTCCTCAAAGCTTGGCACTTGAATTAATTTTGTAGACCTTGCCAGTGCTAACAAACACTTTGCAAATGTTAATATTTTTTATCAAATCAGTGTTGCCAGGTAAAAGATAATTCTGCTGAATTCTAGCTTACAGTTCCTCAGCTTACTATTTTATTTATCAATTTTACTGAGCTCCTGATTCCTTTTCTAATATTAGTAGCTTTTCCTTTCCATTTTTGTTTCTATATTCTTCATTAATTTTGTCATTACACATGTAGGGTGGGATTTCACTTAACTTTTACATGTCTAAACCAAATCTTATTATATGATTCTCCCTTCACAAACTAAAAAGAAGTAGCCACTTCTGGAGTGCAGTTCATCTGAGTCCATTTTGCCCATCTGCATTAGAGTGAGATGAATTTCTTCTGAGGTTCATTTGACAGCATTTCCCTGGCCAATAAAGAGAGCACATGTCAGCTAGTTCAGGTTTAGATGCTTGGTTAGGCACAGATGTTTCCATTTAATTAGGTGACACTCTGGCTTGGCCTCTCCCTCCTGAACTTCAAAGATGGCTATGTTATTGCTCCACCCTGTGTTCCTGTGAGCATTACCATGTTTCTGTGATTCCTTTTTTCCTTCTATTTATAATAACTAGTGATCCATACGCCTGCTCTGTAACAACAAGGTGCTAGAAGTGGTGTGCTGTAGGAATTTTGACTAAAATTCACTGTCGCAGATGGATTTGCATTTGCTCGCTCTTATGTCTTGGAAGCAATGGTGATGCCTGCCTGAAGGCGAAGCCTAGGCCGCAGGTGGCCATAATGTGATAGTTGAAGACAGGAGCCTTTGTTTTTGGCCTTAACCTGCCTGCTGGTTAATTCCTATCAGCTGGAGGTTGCCCCTGTGACAGTGAAAGTAACAGAAAAGGATCCTCTGAGCATCGCTCCTCAGTACAAGGTGATTTGAAGCCCATATAGATTGAATACCTGCTGAAAGCAATTTGCAGCCATTTCTGCTGTTTGCCTGACCACAGCCGTGGTCAGTTCTTTGGGGTAATGCTGCTGTACCCCTCTCAGCTAGAGCTATGTATATAAACAACCACAAAATCACAAGCGAAGCAAAAGTCCTGCCCCTCCCTCTCTTCCTCCCCCATCCACCAGACTGACAAAATCTCTTAGTGTGAATACAACTTTACTGGCAGAATCTATGCTGATAAAAGCTTACATGCTGTTCAGGGAGATGTAGGTGGTCTGCTGGACTTAAGATGTGAGATCCTATACTGGCAGGCACATCTAGCAAGGGAGAAATTATGAGTGTAAGGAGACATGTTCCACAGGTTAGCTCAAAAAGCCTATTTGAGAGGTTTAAGAGGAAAATCTTATGTTTTGTAAGTTACTGCTTGTTGTAACAGACAATGGATTTCTGTATTGTTTACAGTTTTCATCCTTTTTGTACCTGGGTTGCAAATGAATGTGAAGGTTTTATCACTTACTGTTGAACTGATGGAATTTTAGTTATGTAGATGTACACCACAGATTTGAAAAGTTCAGTATAATATTTTTTTCTGAAGATTTTATCTACTTGTCTTTGTTTTCTGAACTCTTTCTGACTTGATGCATCATTTTTGAAGTGTTATGCCCCATACTGATTATGCCAGTCCGAGGCTCTGAATTCTGGGCAGAATGGACTTCTGTGCTCCAGACACACATTTGTATGTTTTTGTGTAGCCTGCCAACTGTTGTTCAGTCTGTGGTTCCAGCAGATCCTTTTCTACTGTGCTGCTGCTTCACCAGATGGACTTGTTTCATAACTGCGCATTTCTTTTTCTCCTCCTTGGTAGAGTACTTTGTACACATTTCATTGATTTAATGTTTATTTCAGACCATATCTCAGGTTTATTGAGGCCATTTAGGTTTGTAAGTACTTACATCCCCTCCCAGATGACCATTTTACTTTTGAAGTGTTTTGTTTTTTAAAATATTTGACTTTATGAAATTACTGGGAGATAATGGACCTGGCACAAATGTTTGTGGAACACCTGTAATGCTGCTCAGGTTCATTTGAACCTGATTCTGCAACCATCTAAATTATATTTCCATGATTAGATTTTGGTGAACATCTGGTAGGAAGAAGTCAAAGGCCACATAAAGTTCAAGCCGTATCCTGTTTGTTGCATTCCTCTAATATTCTAGACTTGTTTATGTTGTCAAACATGAAAAATATTTTTGTTTGATACCGTTTGTTCACGACAAACTTGTGTTAAGTGTTTTGTATGCTTCTGCACTTACAGAATAATTTATTCTGGAACGTTTTCAGGTTAGGTTGGTTTGTCCAAACTCCTTTTTTCCTTTCCTCTTTCTGTAAATAGCAACTATATTTGCCTTTTTCCTTTATGCTGGGACTTTCTACATTACCAAGAAGACTTTGGTAGTCAGCTATATGTCATATCTGGATTGTTTGAGTCTAACTCATGCTAATTTATCCAGTTTATCTAAACATTATTTTACATATTAATACCCATGAACAGGAAATAAGACTTCAGGGAATCTTCCCTGTAGAAACTGTGTGCTCAAAGTTGTACACAAGCAGAAGTTTGCCTAAAATCATAAATAGGCAACACTGTATGTGGACAGAAAACAGTGCAATACAATTAAGGCATGAAGAAATGTTATGTGAAAGTAATATGAAAACCATAGTTTAAAGGATAATAAGAGAAAAAACAAAACTTAAAAGAAAAAATAGAATAAATATTTGTACAAAAATACTAGGATCACCAGTAAGTGACCACTTAAAGACTAATGGTGTACCAGTTATACCTAAGTTGAGAAGTGAAGGGCAGTACCCAACTCCAGATTGACACCTAAATGTACTGTATCCGTTATATATATGTTTACATGTGAGTGAGAGCCTTGTCCTCCACTTCGAGGGGATGGAGAGTTAACATTTGATAGGTAACATGTGCCATTTGACGAGCCAGGATGTTTGCATGGCATGGCAGATATCCCACCAGACCTTTGGGGGTCTGTACGCTTCCAAGCCAGCAGCTAGAAGTAATAGGAAACCCTGGGACACCTCAGATGGCAGTCAGCACCTGCGTCCAAGCCGGGATGCTGTGAATGGATCAGGGTCTCCATTGACTGTAATAGGAGATGAGATACACAGATGAGAAACTCAGCATGAACACAAGCTCAGTGTGGAAGCAGTGCTGGCTCAGAACAAAATCCTTTTCATCTTACCACCAATGTAAAGTTTTCTGAAGTTGTACAATGTAAATAATCCTAGCCTGTGTCAGAGAAGCCCATCTGTTTGTTGGACAGTTTTCTCATTTTTCATGTAAGGTTATTTCATTCTGTATTAACTACTGATGAGGATGCAGGTTTTCTGACCTTGCCTAAGGAAAGTTTGGTTGATTTCTTACTAATCTGTACTTTCTTATTTCTGGGGGGTTTTGATATTTCCTGTCAGCACAACTGAGGTTTTAACTCACGTTTGGTGTATTGTCAACTCATGCATTATTTCTAATGTTCTCTTGAACTGTTTAATATATTATGACTATATATATTAATATATTATGACTTACTAAATGAGTGAGGATTAAATTACAGTCCTATTCTTTTCCTGGTCCTGTTCCTTGCTCTCTACTTACAATTGACCCTTGGGGGCTAGGAAGAATGTAAGCAAAGAAGAAATTTAATTCAGCCTTCTTGCTTTCATCTTTTGTCTTTTTTGCTCATTGCTAATTGTTCTGTACTTTCATTTATGTTTCTTTTCCTTTTGCTGTATTTGTAGAACCTCTTCTTATCGCCTCATATGTCTCTTGCGAGTTGCAATTCAGTTTGTATTTAGCATTTCTGATGTATGTATCTTCAAATATGTGATCCAGTTCTTTTATATAAATATATATATATATTTACTACCCATCCAATATCTGTAGCTTGGCTGTGTGCTCTTATTTTCACTTTTAGGGTCAGTTACTTCTGGATTTTTAAGTCAATAGAGAACACCTCACTGGAGCTGAAATAGCCTTTAAAACTGTTTCCTGTCTTCTCTGCATCAAGAAGGTTAATTTGCTCCTGTGCTTGTGAATTTTGTCTCTCCATAATTCTTCTCTAGAACTTTTTATAACGTGGCAATTTTAAATGGTTTTGTTTTCTTCATTAGAAATGTACACTGTGCCTCTTTGAAAGTTTCTTTTGGAAGCTTATCCATGCTGCTTGAAAGCTCTGTTTACTGCTTAAATACATTTTTGTCACACTCTGGCTGACATAACTGTTCGAGTAAAGCCCTAGTGTAGACAGAATTATACTGGCAAAAGCAACCCTTTTTCAGAGCAGGAGTTTTCCTGTTTCGTAGAACTGCTATAAGCTGTCTGGGAAATAGAATGTATCTTTTGTCTCCATTAAGAGAATTAAGTGGAATGGTCTCATGAGCAAACTCTCGCTAATGTTCAGCTGTCTCTTTTCATATCTACTTCAGTTAAGAACAAAAAAAATGCCATATATCTTCTTACTAGATCAGCCATATTTTTAAATAAAACTGTATCATAAAATACATCAGCAATAAAACTGGCCAATTTACTGATCAGAATACTGACAAGTAACCAATATTCATCCTCCAAATAAATTTCTCCATGCAGAAAGAACAGAGCAAAATATCTTGAAGTAGTCAGACAGTTTTGGTAATGAACTTTTGCAGCTGCGAATAATTTTCATACCAGAATCCAGATTTTTGAAAACGTGTGATCATTCTTAATATTGTAGGTTCCAATGAGATCAAAAAACCTTCAGATGTATTTGAATGGTGACCTCTGAAAAACTGAAATGAGTGGAAACACTGGAAAGGAAAAACATAGCTGTAACCTTTTATTATTTGTATGGCCACCCTAAAGAGAGGCAGAGTAAATATTCTAAGTGACTTATTGCTTTGTTCAACTGGTGTCAAATTACTCAAGTTGTGAAGGAACTTGCATGCAAAATTTGGCATCAGCCAGTTGCGGGTCATCTTGTTTTCCACAGGCTTCAGGCAAAATCTTTTTGTGGGTCAGTGTTTCCCAAATTATAGCTATGAATCCACACAGTTCCTACTGGACCATGGAGCGTCTTTATTATCCAGCTTTAATTTGAAGTGCTATGCAAACAATTCAGTGCTATAGCTGCTACATATGGCAGCTTTATATGCTTCAGATGACAACTTTATAATTACAAAAACCACAAAAAGTAGAGGCATATTAGTAGTGCTTTTACTTGAAACTAAACAATCAGTTTTAAGTTCTTTTGCAAAACCAGTGAGATTTTATGTTTGTGAGGGTTTTGTTGCTGTTTTTTCTTTAGGAGTTTGGAAGATGTCCAGAAGGCTTCTCTGCTCTTGCTCAGAACCCGACACCTCTTTCTTTGCTGAGGAGGACTTCTTACAGGCTTTGCAAAGTGTAGAAATGTTACCAGATGCAGCCAGTGTTCATAACATTTACTTAGAAAGATCATGCTTTGCATTGAAATTTGATTTGTTTGTCACAAACAAGCTTAGCGATGCCATTAAATTGCGGTTACTCTATAGGACTTACCTGCTGATGGGAGTCATATAGCATGTCTTATTGAGGCTGGAATGAAGTTATGAAGTAAAACCCTAGTAATTTCAAGTGAAGACTCCTGCTGAACCTCTGCTACCCTATAGATTTTTCTCTGTTGTGCGTATATGAGTTACTCGGAAGTGCAGAAATAAGTTTCACAAGTCCAGGGTTGTCCCTGGCAGCGGGTTCCAGAGCTGATGATCTTTCACTGAGAGGGAACACAATGGAAGAGAATGGATTGACTTCATCTGGGACGTAAATAATTACCACTTGGGTGTTTTGACTGGCCTGTAAGCCAAAAAATGGAAAAGGATATAATCACAGAAATTGTATTAGCTTTTGTTAGTTGTAAAGATCTGTTATTCACTTCCAGGACTAATTAAAAATGTTGACCCTTATGTTCACAAATAATTTGGTGCTAAGCTTTTGTCTGGGCTAGAACTGATGCTTAGGCAATCTTTGATTTGCTATTGATTTATATGTCTGAGTAGACTTTCTGTACTTGATACACAAAAAAACCTCAAAAGAATTGATAGTCCCGGGTAGAAAATATTTCATTGAGGAAGTCCAGAGATTGCAAAGATACTGAGAAGCTTGTATGTAACAGTGGAGTATCTAGCTAGAAGGTGTTTTGTATTATTTGAGAGGTACAAAGTATTCAGAGATGTAGAAAGTTGTGTTTCTGCACAAAGAAAGTATTAAGAAATGTACAAACTTTTAACTTGCGTGACTTGTGAACAAAAGATGGTAAACTCACTTATAATAGGATAAAGAAGGAAAAGGTGGTTCCGAAGAAAGTCTACTACTATTTTGACCCAGCCAGGATAAAGTTTCTCCTGGAATTCAATCAATAGATTAACTTTTAAGATTAAGAGATATTGCTACCCAGCATGATACAGTCAAGTTCTTAAAACTGTGTGACTTGGTTATTTTTGCAGAAATGTGGGGAGCTGTGCAGAAGTAGAAAAAGCATTTTAATGGAAGAAGAGCTGCTATATTAGGTGGCGTATACGTGCAAGGAGACTTTGCATGAACTTCCCGCAAAAAAGTGAATGTCATGTACTTTCAGTAACAGAATGATAACAGACAATTTGTCAGATGTGTGGGGTGCAATGGTATAAAATGATTATCTAGTAAAACAAAGTTCTTTAAAACTATAGAGTATTTTGTGGGATATTATCATACTACTGATAACTTTAAAATTGAATCCATACCATGTTTCTAAATAAATACTTACAACATTCTGCCCTTAATTATCCCTTATTTGAACTTAGAAGAGACAGATAACTTAGAAGCTACAACCATCTGTTTCTATCATACAGTCTTATTTTTAAGGATACCTTGTGCAGAAATACTTTCAGTCAAAACTTGGTATAACAAGGTCTCAGGTTAGTAGTTGTTTGCCCTGTATTTGATTCATGGGAAGACCAAAACACTTTTACAGCAATCTTTGTTGTTAATTGTGCTTAATCTATGCCAATGATGTCTAAATTACTTATTATTTTGGTAAAAATAATTTAAAATTTCAAATAGAGAAAGGCGAATTCAGAAGCCATTTCTGAAAAGCTACAACATGTTCTGTATTATGTGGATCAGAGGGATACATAGGTTCTTGTGTATTTCTGGTCAGAGCATTTAAATGACAGAATGGTGGAAAGTCACGTGTATTAGGACTGTGTGTTTGCTGGAGTTAGCGATTAGATCTGATAAAAGTCACTTTGTGTGGGGAAAAAAATCACAATATAGTGGGGAATTGACAGGTTGATGAAATATTTCAGTTCAGACATGCTGCAATGCCTCAGGGCATTTGCGGTCCCTTCTCCAAGTTCTCTGCCTGTTGATCTTTCTTCTTGGGGCGCATTCCCCTCCTCGGTGAAGGGAAGTGGCAGATGGCAGTAGCCCTTCACAAGGGACTGAGCTCAGGTTTGCAGTCCAGACTGAGGAAGAGTATGATGCATCCCCTGGAAAAGCTTCTTGAAATAGCGGTGCATTGGTGAAACACTGCAGCATCCTCATGCAGGTGCGAAGGAGGTACATTTGAAATGTGAAAAGAACTATTTACTGCTTTTTTTTTTTTGGTCAGAATGGTCGCAGAGGAAATAATACTGGTAATCTAGTAATCTCTGTTACATTTCTGTCAAGGAGAGTGGTTGCGTTATTGTCTCTGAAAGCTGTTGTTTCACTCTGTTTCTACATTTGTGAAGACTATATCCTGCTAATTTATTCAAGATTGTGTTTGCAGCTATAATGACTAAAAAAGTCTGTAATAAAAATAAAAGGTAAATTTCTGGAACACAGAAATCTAACACAGTTCCGGGTTCCACAGCCTCAGAAATACAGAACGTGGCATCCACATGTCCTACTGGTGAATTTCTGTGAACCTGCATTAACATCAGCATTTTTCTTTGGTTTTGTATATTGGTATGTATTGCAGTAATTTACAAAGCCAGAATTTCAAAATGTCCTTTTGTGCTTTTTTTTTTTTGCCAAAATATGGGTTTGTTTTCCATGTTTTTGCAAGTGTCACCTATGCAAGTGCGTGCTACATCTGATGTTTCCCTGGAGCTCAGCTTCAGTGCTCTGGTGATTTTTTAATATAAAAACAACATTTCTGCCAAGTTCTACAATGTAGATTAAGTTGTATTCCAAGAAGAAGAAGGAAACAAACAAACAAAACCATCATTTTGCACTTTGATGCATTTTACTTTGTATATTGACAGTCTTTCACATTCTTAGCCACTGCTTCCATGCCTGCACTACCACGAGGAAGGTGATATCAAACTGTTACTTTAATTTTCCATGGAGGCTTAATATCAGATGCATTTTTATAGATGATATATTATGGTAGGAAAGTGATACAATTTTAAGTTTGGAAAACTGTGATCTCTGGAAGAGTATCAAAAATAGCGTAGTCAGCAGGACAAGGGAAGTGATCCTTCCCCTGTACTCTGCATTGGTGAGGCCACACCTGAAGTATTGTGTTCAGTTCTGGGCCCCTCAGTTCAGGAAAGACATTGAAGTGCTGGAGCAGGTCCAGAGAAGAGCAACACGACTGGTGAAGGGACTTGAACAAAGGACCTATGGGGAGAGGCTGAGAGAGCTGGGATTGTTTAGTCTAGAGAAGAGGAGGCTTAGAGGTGACCTCATCACTCTCTATAACTATCTGAAGGGAAGTTCTAGCCAGGTGGGGATTGGTCTCTTCTCCCAGGCAGTCAGCAATAGGACAAGGGGGCATGGGCTTAAACTCTGCCAGGGGAAATTTAGGCTGGATATTAGAAAGAAATTCTTTACAGAGAGAGTGGTCAGGCATTGGAACGGCCTGCCCAAGGAGGTGGTGGACTCGCCGTCCCTGGAGGTTTTTAAACTGAGATTGGACATGGCACTTAGTGCCATGATCTAGTAAACAGACCAGAGTTGGACCAAGGGTTGGACTCGATGATCTCTGAGGTCTTTTCCAGCCCAGTCGATTCTGTGATTCTGTGTAATGCAACTGGAGTCATTCATAGTTATATAAGTTGCAAAATCTGGCTACATAGGAATTGATATCTCATGGAGTCATATTAAAGAGGAAGCCCAAGGGTCTGGCTGCATTGCAGAGACTGTCAGAATATGCAAGTGCATGAAACTGGTGAGCGAGAGAGTCGATGGCAAAGAAGGAAGATGGGATGCACAGGGCTCTGAGCCTGTACAGAGATGAGGAGACACAGGAACGCTTTTAGAACTGGAATGGAAATGAACTTTCTTTTCACTGGGCCTCTCAATGTTAGCAACGCATTAGCCTGTACTCACACTACCTTACATGTCAAATGTGTCTCAGGTGAAGAATAGGGAGTGAAAAATAGATATGACACAAATGAATTATAGTAAGTTCTTCAGTATTAGTAAATATGACAAACTTTCCTCCCATTCACAAAGTCATACCAAATACAGTTAAGAAAAACTTTCCTTTTGACACTAGACAGCTAAAAGGGAGATCTAGGCTGCTAAGTGCAAGCCCTGTACCCATGCATTTCCAAAGTCTACATGAAATAAAAGGAATTTTTTTTTGAGTTGGGATACATTGGAGGCAATATAGAAGAACAAGGCACAAGCCTGGGAAGATGAGTGTTATTTCTAATTTTGGCCCTGTGAAATTTACCAGGGAGAAGGTAAAACTTGCTGTAATTTGTGTTCTAATGTGGCATAATCTTGATTTAAGACTTTAAGTCTTTTCTGTAAATCCGTCTCGTATTGGAAGAGCTGTGGGTGCCAGAGTCTAAGTATTGGTAGCATCTCTCTGCATTTTTTGTATGAAAATTCAAGTTGCTTGCAAACATGCTTGATAAAACTTGCTGTATCGACTTGCTGTTCTTCCTTTTGCAGCAGGTGAGGTATACACCTTACAGTTTTATCTTGTCAGAGTACATATAGGAATTTTGGAGCACCAGAAGGAAAAACATTAATCCACTTTGACCTAGACACCTCTGTGTGAGAACCACATAGGCACTTGGCCTTCATCTCTGACAACGGCTGTTTCTTGTGAGTCTGAGTTTCAATGGCATTGTTTGCAGTGAGTTAGTTTGCTTGTGTTTGTGCTTAGGAAAGGAGTGTTAATTATGAGTGACTAACGTGTATGCTTCTACACTCTTCTCAGTAACTTTTCTTCCACCTGGAAATAACTTTTTTTTTTGGTTTTAACAGAAGCACTGTTTCTGTCTCAATGAGGTTATGATCTTTATTTAGATGAACATGTCTGTGGCTGTTTTTTTACATCATCCAGGAGTAGCATTAGCTCAGCAGTTAGGTCACTTCCTTGCAGCACTTGGTACAATTTTCTCTTTATTTTTCTCTGTGAAGGTACTGTCAGGGGATATTTTAATCTTTATGTTCAAAAGGCGTAAGTCAGGCAGTGGTTGTGAGGAAAAACAGTATCGCTCTGACAAAAGATATGTACGTTTTACCCATTTCGTAGGATATTTGCGCATTACTGTGTGACAATATTTTTAAAATTTATTTCCCGCTTCCTAATTTTTATAATAGTGCACAAGGTGACGATGCACGTAACAAAAACCCAGTTGCAAGCGCAGGCTCCGCGGCTGCCTGCTGTGTCCGGGTGTCACCACCAGGTGGGGCGGGTGACAACGGAGAGGGAGCGGCCGAGGCTCCGCGGAGCGCCCGGCCCGGCCCAGCCCGCCCGTGCCGGGACCTGAGGCCGCCACCTGGAAAGGTGGCTGCGGGACTGAGTGACCAGAACCAGACGGAAGCATTTCCAGTTAGTTCTTTCCTCGTTTCCTCCAATCATTTTCTTAATGTTACCCTTTGTATCAGGGAAAATAAACTTTGCTTTGTTTTTTAAACTATTTGAAAATGTTTTAAAATGCATACGAATTATTTTCGGGGGTTGAGGGGGGCAAGGGAAGAATCCTTTTTTTTTTTTCCTTAGAAATGAAATGAATATCTGGAATGCCATACAACTAAAAAAATTAAATAGTTGATTTATGCCGATTGCCTCCCTATCCCAATTCAAAAGTATAAATAGAAAAGGGAAAAAAAGCACTAAAACATGAAAGACATTAGTATTTTTGTTCTTGGGGAAAAAAAAAAAAAAGTTAGTAGGTTGGCTTATTTTTCATTTGTTGCAAATTTTACTGGGATTTCCCCTCCCCAGAGATTTGAGCTGTAAGTAGAAGTTTTTCTTTGAACTGGTTTAAACTGAGGCCCTCTTTCTTGTCACGCACAGACAGGGAAATACTGCAAGATGCTGGATTAGCTTGTTCGCTTTTCATTGTTTTCTTTTGTAGCAGCAATCCGTTTAGCTATGGTATGCTGAGTTTATCTGATTAGCACTTAATGAGTGAAGGGAGTAGGGGAAATGTTGCCTGAGTTACTTAAGCCTAATAAAGTTTTCAGTACCTTCCCCCTCTTTCTAAATACCTGAACTTTCCTGACCCTCACCCCTGGCTTTTTCCCTCAATTGCAGCTCATTCACCTATGAAATGCGCTCCCCCGGCAGCTTTAACTGTCAGAAGTGGTGGTGCCATTAGCCGGATTTTGTTTCGTGCACCTTGGTCACAACATCCATCCGGCTCAACAGTGTTTGACAGTCTGTCTGGAGCCCTTACCAGTCCAACTACTGTTGTTCTGCCGACTCGCATGCCCTACCTGGGAACACTAACTGACCACAGACACAACAAACTCCAGCACGAGTGTTTCTAACTTTAAACCATTAGGTATAACTGTAAGCAGTAATTTCTTTAGTTATGTTAGCACTGACATTTTAATGAGGATTCACTGGAGCTCAAATAATTACATTATATAAAGAAATTCAAGAAAGCTGAGGTTAAGTAATGCTTAAAAACTGTGTGTGGCATACAGATTGTGGGTTTGTTACCATAATTAACTCGGTAAGTTTCTTGCATAACTCTCATGTTTTGCTCTGGACTTCAACTTGATTTCCCTCTTTTAGGATTAATTTTTGGTTTAATTTGATATTGCATTGTAAAGTTTTTAATACAAAAACAAAATTACGAAAAATTTAGAAAACTAATATATATTAGTTAGTGCCACTTAAATATATATAGGGTGGTTCTGCTAGTTTTATACAGAAATGCGAAGTTATCTTAATGCCAATGAAAATAGGTCTGAGTAATTACAACTGAAGTCTGTACCAGAGATTCCTTAAGAATAGTAGGTTCTATAGCTGTTGAAGTAATAAGAAAAGAGCAATGGAAGTTTAGGTGGAGTGTCAATAAGACAATAATGTTGCTTAGGAAATCTGAATCTTCATAGGTAGAGACCTCTGAAAACATTATCAGTTATACCTGCTTAACAATACAATTTTTTAATAGAAATTATTTCACATTCTTTTATCAGTCCCAAATTTATAATAATAGTACTAGTAATAATGAAAATCGTAACAACAGGCAGTGAGTAATAACAGTAGTGATCCTTTTAGAGCAGAGTGCGTGTGTATGTTTTTAAATAATTTTAAAGACATTAAAGGAATGCTAGAAGTGCCAGAATGCACTAAGATGCTTGAGAAGGGGAGCAGATAACTGTGAAGAATTTTTGAGCAATGCAGAGCACAATGTGTCCAGTTCAACTGCTGTCAAAGCTGGAACCAGTCTGGAAGTGTCGCACTCTGGTCTAACTGGTAGAAATTTTGGAAGAGTTTTTTCACTTCACTGACAGCCCAAACAGTGTCATTTAAAATTCTTGTTTCCATTATTGTTTTATTTTGTTATTTTTTGTCTAGTCCTGAGTATGTACAGATCATGCCAAACTTCTATCCAGCCATCAAGATGAAACAAAACCAGTTGGTAAACTGTGAAATAGGTATTGAAATATTTTGTAATTTGATTCAAAGGTTTATTTCAATCATGAAAAGTATGTGTCTGTGTTTTTCTTTTCCCCTCTCAGGTTTGCAATTATGTGTGGCTATATGTCTCAGTTTGAAAGTGTACAAAACAAAATCAGGAATGGTTATCTCTTCAAGGTATGTTTTGGTAGGGTTTGGGGTTTTTTAAGCTATTCCTTTAAATTATTTCCTTATATAGTGTCAAAGACAGATTTTTTCCAACACAGCGATTCAGCCTCACAGGTCTATTTGGTGCCAATGTTAAAGTGAAAAAGTTATTTTTATGTATGCAAATAGATCAGATACTTACAAAATAGAAGAATTGAGGTAGGATTCTGGGAACAGCTTTAAGATTTCTGCTTTATTTTGTAGTCGAGGTAGGGGGTGAAGGGAGTAACAATTCCATTTAGAAAATAAAAACATAGGAAATACTAAGTGATGAACTAACACAGTTATGCAATCATCCTTCAAGCCATTGTTAAGAAGTAATATTTGTTTTAACACTGTCCTTTCAAAGCTAGTTGTGTTTTTTAGAGTTAGCAGTTTGTGTTACATGTGCTACTCTCCTTGTGTTCGGCATTACTTAGGCGCTTTCCATCCCTTGCCCTCCTGGCCGGCATCCCCCCTTTCTGGGTGTCAGTGAGAGGCAGCAGACATGTTCAAGTCCTGGGGAATGCCTGAGATGGGTCCCTGTCACATCATGTCTGTGTCAGGGCTGGGAATGTTGCAGAGCTTTCCTATGAGAGAGCATTTGTTACATCTGAGCTGAGCCCCAAGCACGGGAACAAGTGAAGAATGAGGGGAAAATGGTTAACAACACAAGTGCCGCAGTTGTTTAAGGACGGAGTTTAGAAGAGCCCGTAGTGTTTGCAGTAGGCTTTTCAGGGAGGTTTTCCTCTTCACAAGTAATTGCTGAAATCTGTGTGAATCATTTTGAAATGTTACGAATTCAGGAAAATAGTGGCATGAAAACAGAGCTACTGTCTCAATAGTTCGTGGACAAAATGATGAAACGATAGGCTCTTAGATATGTATAACTCAGATATTTTAGTGACAAGGTTAATTAGAAAAAGAGATGGGGAGGGAGGAGAAGAAACCTTATTAGTACCTTTTGAGAGGCAAATGGTAGTTAGGAGTCAAATAACAGATTTATTTTTTTTTTCCTTCAAACTCAGATTGAACAATAAGAGCTTACTTTAGTAAATTAAAGAGAGAAATAAAAATACTAATGACCTGTAATGAAAATGGTTTTGGAAGAAGCACCTCATTAGATACTTTATATGTTTTATGGTTTCGGTATAAACAGAATGATTTTATTTTCTGAATTTCACACTCTGTAGTAACGATTTTTGTGTCATGTACCGTTCCATTGGGGCAGTCACATTCCAAAGTGGAAGAGTCTCTGCTTCAGTGATGGGTGCTGGCATCTAAGATCCATCAAAGAGAGTGATTACTTTCTCACTGATTTGGTGTGAGATGGTTTCCTAATACTAACTATAAATAAAATGAATTTAATTGAAGTTATTGCCTTTTTAAGTTCTGGAGTTTTTTTATTAAGCATTAGAGCTGCTTAGTCATGTCCTAAATCCAGCATGCCATCTTGCGTTGTGCGCCAAGTTGCTATATAATTTTGTTTATGGTTTCCCTCCATGAGGAAGGGGTTTGCTTGTTAAGATATTTTAGGCTGTCAGAAAAGAATTAAAGCAGAAGAAAATTTCTGAATTTGTTTATAATGTGCAGGAAACTTCATAGAATGTAAACACATTTGCCAAACAAACGTCTAAAGTGACACTGATTTTCTTTCTAATAGGAGCACCTAGACAAAGCAATTGAACTTAAGCCTCAAGATCCTTTTTTATATTACCTAAATGGAAGATGGTGCTATTCAGTAAGTTGGTTTTTTACCTAACATATGAATAGAGTATACTGAAAAATGATAATGCATTTGAAATGAAATAGTGGGACTTAAGACAAAGTATGTGTTTATTGACATTTTGTGCCAAATGAAGCATTGCATTTATGTTTCCTGAATTAACTTCAATATGTTTGTGTGAACTGCTGACCATTCCTGTCATGTGCATTAAGTAAGCTGTGCTTGTATGTCCTTCATGGTTGTGTTCAGGTTTCTTATATGAATGAAAAGTAACTGATATTTGGCAGAGAGGAAGGATGATCTCTGGTATTGTAAGCCTTGATTTCAGTTCTTTATTCTGCCACAAACTTGCTAGGTGACCTTGGGCTTGTAACATGGCCCATTGGTAACTTTATTCCCCATCCGAAACGGAAGTTAAAGGCACTTACATGCTGTGGAATTATGGCTGTGGAAGCAAGGCTGCCATACCAGCTCGCTAAATTCCAGGAGAATGTCGCAACAAAGATGCAGTCATAAAACTCTATAATTCACCAAAATGTTTTGCAAGTGATACAATTAGTGTTATGCCAACACAACAGGTGCTTTTAAATATTGGATTAATGACATAGTGATAAGTATTCTTATATGAAAAATTAAAATAATTGTTTTACAAGCTTAGGTGTTGACTAATTTTATTTTTTATAGAAAAATGGTGCTTGTGTTTGTAATGAGAGTTGTCTTATTCTTAAGCCCACATTTTTGATGGCCCAGATGGCTCTCCTTATTGCTTCACCTTTAGTGCTGTGAGGAATCTTTCATCAGAATAAAATGTTCTCATGTAGTCTACGCTGCACATGGTTACTGGGAGGCTTCTCAGAATAACAACTGCTAATGTGCAGTGAATGCCAGCCCTGCCTTTTTCCTCCAGCTCCTTCCAACACTAGTCATTACGAAGTTCCTGCGAACTGGGGAAGGAGCTGCTGTGATACATTGCAGCCTTTGTCTGCAACAAAACTTAAAGTAAAGTAATGTTTCAGCATTTTTTTCAGATCATATATTTAACTTCCAAGGAGCTTTCAGCAACTACATTTTTTCCTCAGTTGATTTGAATAAGGAATTACTCCAGCTTTTTCAAAGAGCTTTTCATTTTGGTTTTCATCACCCTGTATTCTTGATTATCAGCATTAGCTAGGCAAAAGTGAGTCACTGAAGATTGTCCTGCAATGTCCTTGCTGTCCTGACTCTGAAGAGCATCTCTCTCACCAGTGATTCCATAAGACTTCTATACTGTGCTGTGTCCAACAGCTGACTGCAGCTTCCATTTATGTCAAACACTCTCAGATGTTTTTCGTGGCTTATTTCTCACTTGAGCTATTGGCTTTGAAAACTTTACATGTAATCTCAGTATACCTCACTTTGTTCTTATTGCACTGGTTTTTTACTTATTCCGTTTTAGTGACAATCCCCACTTCCTGACTAATATTAATACATGTGGTTTGTTGTGCTTTATCATTACAAACTCATGTTCCACACTTGCAGCATTTATGCAGGGCTTCCTTACTGAACATTAAAGCCACAGATTAGCATTTGCTTTAGGGTATGACTTGACCTGCATTTTATTAAGTGAAACAATCTACCTAAGGACACGTAGCCACTGAAATACTTAAGGATTGATATATTTTTTCTTTTTAAAGTCCTGACTTCTGTTACTTTCTTGATAGCCATGACAAAATAGTAACCTGAAATGCTCAGAACAGATTTTCATAGCACAAATCAATGCAATAACATTTTGCTTTGACTTCTGGGGCTGTTAGCTCTTAAAAACTTTCAGTCAGTTGCACACTTTCAGTAGCAGGATGAGGCCATCATTTGGAAATGCTAGTTTTGAGTGTCTTCTATGGAAATTAGGTCTTAATCCTAGCCCAGTAGAGTTGGTGATATCTTCATTAGTTTTAGCACACTGGATGAGTAGGTTTCTCTGCTGATACACTAATACAGGTTTGGGCCATGCATGTGATGTAGATAGTCTTAGAAGCTTGTGGAAGATGTGGAAATTCTTGGTCCTGTTTTGCAGACTGTGGTGTTTTATGCTCTGGTAATTACCCCAAAAGTAGACTGTTGGCTTTGGTGTTTGTTCCAAATACGTCTTCAGAGCAGGGATTATGACAGGGTGCTTGAAAAATACATGTATCACTTCTTCTCTATACTGATACCTGTAGATGGAGTGATAATGCTCCTCTTAGACCTTTGTCTGTTTGTCTGTTTAGTGTAGCTGGGGTTGAGATTGGGAAGGCTGTGTTGTCCAAGGTGAGGAAATTCAAAAAGAAAAAGGGATGACTGAGGAAAGCAGGTGAGTTTTTTATATTTAGCCTAGCTGACTTGGGGGCCCAGTTAGAACTGGCTGCAATATTTGTTCTTTCACAAGTGTCACTTCCAGGGGCATTATCGTCTGGTTTTGGTTGCATATTCTACAGAAGCAGTGTAATTTAAAAAAGGTAACTAGTGTTCGATACTTTCTAGAAACAAGATGTACTTAAGTCTTCCTAGTATAGCCAAATGCTTCCCATTCATGTTCCATTTGATGTTAGGGGATCTTATTACTATCTTCTAGTACTGTTTGTTGGGCTAACACACTGAAAAAAACAGGTATAGCATAAGAGACTGCAAAAGGGGATGCTTCAAGCATTGTAAATCTGGTCTCCAGTTCATCTTCCCAAGTGAAAATCAGTTGAAGACTTCTGTGTAAAAAGTATAGTGGAGGCAAACGGAAAAGATTTATTGAAGTCTGAAATCTATATCCATAGACTGCATAGTGTGCTCATAAAGCTATTTGATTTGTAGCGTTTTGCCAGATTTTGGGTCTGACTTCCGTGTCTCACCTTCCTCAGTGTTAACAGTCATTTGCAAAGAGCAGTGGTATAGCAGTGCCAGGGTTCTTATTCAGCAGGTATTCTTGCTGGGCCAGATCCGAAGCTCACAGAACCTTCCAGCAGGAGGGATGAGCTGAATTTTCACTGCCTTGCAGCAGTGGGGGTTTGTCTATGATGCAAAACCAGTGACAGTTTTGTGCCACCTCGTCTAAAGATAAATTTTTGCTCTTTATTATTTCTCTTACTATTATAAAGCCAGTAGAGCTATACAAAAGAGAGAGATTCTGTTCTGATGTGTGCATCATCTCAGCTTTGTTAGAAAATTAATTCTGGTGTCACAATCAAGTAGACAAGGTTTTCCCCAGTCCTTTCATAGATGTCATGATGGGCAAAATTTTTGCCTGTGAGGTCTGCTTTATATACAAGAAACCATGTATAGCTTTAACGTTTCTTGTTTTGTTTTGCAGAGGTAGCAACGGGGAAAAAACCCACAACCCTGTTTATTTATGCATTGAGCAAATGTAATTGAATACTGCCAGTAGCAGATAACTGCAGAGCTCTAGCAAATGTTATTTTAGTACTCCTTTTTTCCAGAGATGGGATTAACTTCTGTGTAGTAGTAATTTTTTCCAGGATAGCTTTAGTGGTAGTGTTAGGAAAAGATTATTAACATATAATTGTAATTAAGATTCTTTAAAATATCTAGTAATCAAAGTAAACTGGTGTTTATTTTGTAAAAGAGATGTTACTATTCCGAAGGAAACAACTGCAGTAAAATAATTTTAATTTAAATTGTCTTTAGTGGACAAAACATTTTCTTCTCAGCCTTCTGTGCCAAAAGCAGGCTTTATTAAGTACGTATCTTTTAGGGAAGGTTTAATGTCTTAAATATATGCTTGTCTTGGTTCTTATAATCTAAAATAACTACAGTGTTCAGACCCTTTCAAGTTTCAACTTTGTTTTTATTAAGGGAAAACTGAAAACTACTTTGTTCATTAGATCAGACAGAAGTATTTACTGGAAGTGAACTGATCTGTGATGCATGGTGTATAGGAATTAGTTATCTTTCCTTAGAGTTTTGGGCACAGATCTGATAATCCCTTATTATTTTATGTTTGTAAGGTTTTTTAATGTTTAGAATAGCTTTTAAAACAGAGTACATGTGTAGTTAAGACTTAACGGCTACTTGCCATTATGGGACGGGCACAGAACAGTTAGTGTATAATTGTGAAACTGGATCAGAGCCTCTGGTAAATGCGAGTGGGGTATTAAAAATTAGATCCTTTGGGATTTTCTTTTTGGAAGTTATATGCCATGTGTTGTATTCATTTCTGGTATATCCCAGTGTCTCTTTGGGTTACATCACGGAACAAATGGACCCAGTTCCTTCATCTGTGTGCTCTCTAAGTCTGCTCCCCTTACTGGAAAGTGAAAAGCCCAGGGGATTCAAGTTGGATAAATACCTAAATGCCTGCGCAGACTGTCCTGGTTCCTCAGCTGGCAAGGAAGAGAATATTTTTGTTGGAAGCCAGTATCTTAAAATTGCTGTCCAGTTACTTAATCTCTTCCAGAAGTCAAAACATTGCAAAATTATTTAATACAATTTTACATTAATATATTGTAATTACAAAAAAAAAAAAAAAGAAAAAAAAAAAAAGAAAGGAAACTAACTGGAGATATTTAAATAGGTGCCACTAAAACATATTGTAATTAAATAAAAAAAAAAAAAAAGGAAACTAACTGGAGATATTTAAGTAGGTGCCACTAATATTTTACTGAAGTTGGATCAATGGGATGATTTTCCTTTATGGAAAACAATTGTGTGATCTGTCTTCAGTGAGCTATTAGCAAGGAAACATCGATGGAGGAGATCCTCCTTTAGGGCTGCAAGTCAGTCCTGGCTGAATTTTCGATCAAGCAGGTTAGTTTCCTTGGTGCCAACATCCTGCAATTTGAAAAGAGCTGTCAGTGGGCAGGGTTTGCATCTCATCAAAAACAAAAAAAAACCAAACTCCAGCCAGTGTTTTAGTTCATATGTGAACCATCTCTGTTAGCTCTGAGATACTGAAGAGTGGTCTTCTCTCCTTGGCAGAGGCCAGGCAGTCCACTCTAGGCCTAGGGAAGGAAGTTCAGGAGTTGGCTGATGGTCCCTCAGGCCCTTGATTTTCGCTCTTGAGTGAGTGGGACTAGCGCTCCTCATGTATGGCAGCTGAGGAGTTATGTTCCTCAAGTAACACGATAAATTAAAACCTGATTTTCTGTGGAAACACAGTGTTCCTTGCAGTGCTCTTGTGAGTTTTCAGGTTGCTGGGGGGACTGACATCAAAGCTTGGAGACTTTAAAAAACCATCCAAAACTCAATGTTTGTAAATCATATGTAGGGCAATGGCAATCTTTATTCTTTCTTTTCGTTGTTGTTATAACTATTAGTTGCTGCAGTAGCTGTTTTTCTTACTACTTTCTGCTGTCCTATACCATTCTTGGAACATGCATTAAGTGAAATCATGGTTCCAGTGAAGCTGATGACAGTTACAGTCTCTGTGCACTTGATTTTGTACAGACCTTCAGGTGTGCTTTGCAGTATTTGGACTAACTTTGACTGGAGAAGTCAAATTTGCGCTACACTAGAGCACGCTGCACCAGAGCTTCTGTTGCCTTTGCTTTCTCACACAGAGAATGCTGAATAAAGTTAGTTAGTTCAGTAGGAATGATGTTTCCATTTAACTAAACATGGCATATGATTTACTCTAACAAAGTTATTTCAAATTAAAGACTGTTCTTGTGTGTGTTTATTGGAAGGGTGTAATTTCCTGTTCATCATTATTGCTCCAGGACACAGTTTTGTGTCTTGTATGAAATAGGTCTTTTCCATTTGTCCAACCTCATTCATAGGGGGGTGAAGACTGACACAGGTGGACAAGATTAAGCTGTTGTGATGGGATTTACCTCACCTGCCCTTAGCTATCCCCAAGGTATAATTGGTTTGTGCTCCTTTTGTATAACAGTTGAAGGAAAGAATGAAGAGAAGGAGAGGAGTGTTCATCTCAGGCTAGTGTAGGCAAAGAGGAATTGCCTGATGGAAATGCCTCTCTCTGTATCGATCATGCAAGGAACCTGAACAACTCAGCACTTCATTTATGGGTGCTTTGAATTAGCTGCAATGAATTCATCCAGCCAGTGGTATAGAAGTCTAACTGCTCAGAACATTACAGAACACTCTGGCTATCTTTGTAATAGTCACAAATTATGATGTTGAAGCCAGTTTGCATTAAAGAAACCACACTATTGTGCATGCATGCATTTCACTTTTAAGCATTGTTTCAGGTTGGCAGGATTTGTAATACAAAAATGGCCAAGTGCATATATGTTTGGGCTTTTTAAAGTTTGAATAGTGCAAAGCAGCACCCACGGCAGACAAAATAAGGACTAAAACCTCAGTAAGTCAGTTCCGATTAAATCTTGCAAGAAAATAAAGCAACTGCCAGGAAGAACTTGTGTTTTCAATAGGTAATTATAACTCCACATGGAAAAACTGCAATTTTGTTTCCTCATTGTTGCATAACAGCAGACACGTGTGTGGTAATTGTATCTGTGCAGTGTATGTGTATCTCCAGGGTGCTGTGTGGTCTTGCAGAGAACACTGTAAGAATATACATTCCCTTTACTTTTTTCCTTCTCTTCCTCCCTCTGTAAGCTGCCTCCATCTTGATGTGACGGACCCTGAAATATTAAAAACTCCTTCCTTTTCTAAAAGAAGAGTGAACACTGCAGCAGTAGATTGGTGCGAAGAAAACAATACTTTTGCAAAAATCTTTTCAATCTTTTGCCGAATATGTCTCAGAAGCCATAGAGCAGCTAGGGAAATGAAGTATATGAAGGAATGACATATGTACCTACAATTTCAAATTTTAACCAGTGTGCTGCAATTTGTAACACTGTGTGAATGGACTGCAGTGCAGAGAGGGGAAGCATCTTGTTTCTTCAGTGAATAAGAACTCTGGGATTGCTGGAGAGCTTTTGTGAAAAAACAGTTTATTCCCCAGGAAGAGGCTTCAAGAGTGGGATATGTGAGACAGAATGAAAAAAAAACAAAACTAAACTAAAACAAACAAACAAGAAGCTTTATTTTCTTAATATTGTTTCTCTCTGGAATGTAATTTTTAGTGGGTTTGTGTGAAAGATTTACTGACAGCGTTTAATAAATAAGGCATTGGAACCTGCCAAACAACCAGCAAGACTTGACCAGGATGCCTTCTGTCTTAAGCAATGTTGCTATGATGTAGCTGGAGTCATTGTTGAGGCCAGCTGAGAAAACATGGTCCTGTGCATTGTTCTGTTGCATGCTGGCCTGTATTTGTGCTCTTTGCAATGGTATTTTTAGGAGACTAGAAATACATAGGGCTTGATGTCAGTCCAGAAGAGAAGTATTCTTGTTGATGGCTGTGGATAGCTATGTGTGAATGGATTCTTACATTTTACCATCATTAACTGACATCTACTGAATAATTGCTGGATTTAGCTGGAGAAGGCAGAAGGAGCAGTAACAACCCTGAAGAGACTGGGAAGCCAGGGAGTGAGGCAGGAATTATCTAAACCTATCCAAAACTATTTTAATTTTTACAGCGGTAGGACAAACTTGAGTTCAAGGCTCAACTCTGTTATTTGGATTGCAGCTCCATTTGAAAAAGAAATGTCCCTATGTGACTCATATTTCATCTCCAGGTCTCTTATCAGAAGCTCTCTTTCTTTACCTCAGTGTATCCCGTGTTACCTCTGCATAGATCAAGCCAGAAATTGTGAGGAAGACACAGAACCTTTGGTTTTTTTCTTTACCATTTTTAAACTCAGCTGTACTCTGTAACAGGAGCCATCAGTGTTGTGGTTCAAATGCTGCTGTGAAGGAATAAAGTCCTGACTTTTCCTCACAGATGAAGTAGAAATGTCCAGAGGAGGGTGGCTTCACTTCTCCATTTAAACAGGCTCCAGTCTCACATTGCATTTCTGAGCAGCTCCATCCTTTGTTATAGATGTGAGACGTGTTTTACCAGGTTGGGTAATGGAGCCAAATACCTTATGCCAGTAACTAGAGCAGTTTCTGTCAGGTGTTGGTAAATGTAAGCAAGGAAGTCATGTACGTTGTATGGCAATAAGACAGTTCCCCAAAGTCTTTTTATAGCAACTCATCTTCCTGAAATGAGATGAGGTCTTTGGTAAGTGTTATTTGTCAGTGTTATTTTGAAGAGGAAAAAGTGAAGCTTATTTCTTAACAGTGGTTGTCACCAGCTTCTGTGTAATAAATGAACTTGTTTCACAAGCACAAAAGCACTCTCACTCTGACTGTAGCAACTGCTTTTTGTAATGTTGAAAAGTGGTCAAGTACATGGACGATCATGCTAAACTGTCACATGAAAACCTTAAGAGCTTTAAAGCATTATTCTTTATGTTAGGTTTTAAAAAATGACAAGGTCTTATGAAACCTAAACTGTACATCAGACTAACATCAATGATGTTGATGTTTCATCATGTATTTCTTAATGTGTACACTTTCTTGTTAACAGAATCTAAAATCCAAGAGACTGCTTTGAGCTGGCGAATCAACAGCATAAAACATTCCTTTACAGGTTCTCTTGCAAAGCAGGTTGTGTAAGAAGTACAATGGCACAGGACAGTATTTACTATGAAACTGAGAAGCAAACCTAAAGGCTTTTGATTTTTTTTTTTTTTTTTAATAGGTAGCTCAGTTATCTTGGATTGAAAAGAAAGTAGCTGCTGCTCTCTTTGGGACTCCACCAACTTCAACAGTAGAAGAAGCGTTGCAGCATTTCCTTAAGGTAAGTCCTAGCCAAGGGACTGTGCGACTGCTTACCAGCTCCTGTAGGTCACTGTTGTCGAGATGTCTGCATTAGAGATGATGTTTAGTGGCTGTAAATCCAGGGCTCTCCCAATTAGCACAGTGATCTCTGCTAAAATGTTTTTTTTCTCCTCTGTTTTTCAATTAATTTGGAGATGAGTGACTAGCACCTTTCTTCTCTTTTTTTAGTTTTAGGGAATTCTTCAATGACTGGCCATGTTAGTAGTTATTGGATTAAATGTGAGATGGATATAGATTAGTTATATGTGCCATTGAAACGAGTTAACCATAGTGATAACCAAAGATTTGCCTGTTTCTGCAAGAGCCTTAACATGGACAAGGAAAACTTTGACATCGTGACACTTCTCTTTTTCTGATCTGAAGGTCTTTTCATTGAATTTCAGCAGAAGCCTTTCTTGTTTGTGGAGATGAAATTACCTTTATAGTGAAGTAGAAAAGAAAGCTCTGTCATACAGGTCCTGGGAATGCTACTTGAATGCACAGTTATGAGAGAACACCATATGAGTAAAATAAATGTGTCTTGCAATGTCTTTCGTGTTAATCATTTCTGCTTCTGGAGCTGAAATACATGTTTTTCACTTGACTAAATTCAAAGCATAAACTCCCATCATTACAATTACTTTCAGACAGTTTCTTGAAGGAATTGGACAAGCATATTTTCTTCACTACCAAAAGCGCTTGTTTTCTCTGTTTTTAGTAAATTTAAAGATGGAATGATCTTCTGAATTTTGGACAATACAATACATTATTGTCTTCCCAGTGTAAGAAATTTTATCCTTAAGGTCAAACTCCAGAGGTGGTAGAAATAATTTGAAATGTTCACTTTAGCTTCAGGTCATTTTGTGGTGAGCTGCGGAGTTAACTGTGGTCTTAAGTCATCTTCTGCAACAAAAATTAAATTACTGTCTAAAAGACAACTGTTTGGGTTTCTTTTTCAATTGTTTGGTAATATACAGTTGTGTTGAAAGCAGCATTGTTTTGGTCCAAGGATTACAGCTATTACGAATTTCACTACTGCAGTTTTTCTCTCCCAAATGCTGTTTGTTCATTAAAGTTGTTTCTTGATTAGTAGAGAGTTGGTACGATTTTTATTCATCTTTCAAGCTTCTACATCCTTAAGGTGTGTTAAAAGGAAGGCAATCTTAAATTTTTGTAACAACCAGAACTTTTCAGACGAAGGTAATGTGAAAAGAAAGGCAAACCCAGAGCTAGAAGATATGGGTCTGTGAAAGAAAAATACTTATGAAGTTGATGAATACCGTTCATTACCTGTTACGCAAAGTGTGAATGATTGGTTGCTTGTTTATTTCTCTGATGAGGAAATAAATATTAATAAACTAGAGAGAGCAGTGTCTTCCAACCCACTGTGTAAGTGAATGAATCCAATAAATATTCTATAGAATGGTCCTATGCATTTACAAAGCCCTTAGAGAGAGAGGAGAGCAAGCAGTACAGAACATTTTTATGTGTTCTATATCAGCACCTCATGTACCTGGTTTAGGGTTTGAGTTTGGGTTTTCTTGTTTTCTGGAGATTTTTTTTGAAGTGCTAAACAGATTGTGGTGCACACAGTAGGGATGATTCAGTCTGATGTTGGAGGAAGCTTAGTGCGTTACCAAAAATGTTATGCAGACCACATAAATCTCATCACACAAGTTTTATGTCTGTTTTCTTTCCTGTTTTTTATTATTTAGGCAGAAGAAATGCATCCAGGATATTCCAAATACAATTATGTGTATTTGGCAAAGGTAACTAAGTTCTTTTAAAAATAATGATTTGTAGACTCTGGTATTCTTACAGTGGCCTGATTGGAAACAAAATATTTTTTCTTCTCAGTGCTATAAAGATCTTGGCCAGAAAAACAATGCACTGAAGTACTGTGATTCTGCACTGTCAATTCTCTCAGTTACTAATGAGGTGGGTATTGAGACTTATAACTTGTTCTCTTGTGACCACTGTCTTCTCTTTGGCACCCATTATTGCACTGTCTGTAATAACATGATGTTTCACTTTTTCTCTGAACACAGAACCTTCCTTTTTCCTCCACTCTAGGTTGACTCATTACAGTTGTCTATTAACAGCTTTGAAAAAAAAATCTTTGTTTAGAGGACTGTCAGGGACTTGTTTGTGTCAGGGATTGAATTGCACTCTTTGTAAGTCAACCCATTTCATAAGATTCTCTTAGGCATAAGTATCTGAGTATGTCACTCTAGCTGTGCTGAAATTTGGCCCCGGACCTACTTTTTCTCAGTTGAAAGCATTCTGGATTTTGGTCCCATAGTCTCTGTTCCTGCTCCTGAAGCCTCTTGTTTGTAAGTCTTGTCAAGGCCTCCAGGGCAGCACGTCATCTGTAGCAGAGGTAGAGGAGTTATTCAGGTTTGCCTTCGTTTTCAACCACAGTGCAGTTAAGGAGGCACAGTTCTCCCAGTTCTTATTCTAAAAGATTGTTAGATTGCTTTGTAAGCCCTTTAGAGTATTTTTACTATGTGAACACAAAATTTCTACAGATATTTGAGAGATTTTAAGTTATTTTAATTTCTCAAATATAAACCAAGTCAGGGCAAGAAGGTTCACTCTGTCTGATCTCGTGTAGAAGCAAGTTCCATAATTACCGACCTATGACTGGAAACGTCTTACCATCCTAGAGCGTGACAAGTTCCAACCTGAGCTTTGTCAGCCTAAGGGACTGCCTTTGAGCACAGCAGATGTGGTAGGGAGAGAGAGAGGTGATTCCAGAGACGAATTGGCCCTATCCCATTTAATTCTTTGAAGTTAAGGAAAAAGACTATTAAATAGCTCTGTAACTTGATTGACAATAAATGTTGTGTGTGGAGCGCTAACACGTTTATGTCAAGTGTTCCTGCTGGGAAGAAAGACCATTGCATGCCTCACCAGCAGCTGCTTCTGGGTGGCCTTTACTTTTGGCCCAAGTTATAGTATGTACCAATCATAAATTAAGCAATCATTGCTTAAGTTCAGTGTTCCTTTAAATTTGTATTGATACAGGTATGACATTAATAGTCTTTTAACTTTGCTTTATTCTTTACTTACTGTTGAAATGTACCTTCAACTTGCCTATGACAGAACATGTGAAAGACTGCTATAAAATTTCCGTTATTTGGTACCTTATATCTTTGCATAACAAGTAGAACCAATGGTGTAAGGGAGAAGGCATACAACTGAAATTGTTTGAATTCATCCTGTATTGTATATGTCTGCACTGACTGTGCTGGTGAATTTTTTTATTCTCCCTGTATTCAATTTACTACAGGCCAGGTAATCTTGCAGTCAACTCTGAAGCTCTCTGATAAAATTGCAAGCAAACATATATCACAGAGAATTCTGGTGGGCAGAAGACTGTCTGTGTTTAGTAAACTGGAAGTCATACAACAAATTCATAAAGACTCCTTGAAAAAGTGCAGAGACAGCATAGATTCGGATTCATCTTTGATAACAATAGCTGGACAAAATTTTGGTGACCAAAGGTAGTTGCTGAGGCTCCTCCTACAGTCGGTTTTGAGATGGATGCATCCAGGTGCCACATCCTTCCCCTCTCTGTCTCCTGATGGCAGAGAGAGACTAGAGGTGAAGATATGTGTAAGACGTGTCTGAGGCACCTGACTCCTAGACTCTGCAGTTGATGGGAGGTGAATTCTGCCTCTAAAGTCCAGTGTCATCACTCTAAACATGAGCTGGAGTTCAGCACATCCTGGGCCACCTGGAGGGGTTTAGTCGCTGGTAAAAGGAATGCACCGTCACATTTCTGAGGTAGCGGCAGACCACAGGGGACTCTGAGGTGAAAGCAAGGATTTGAGAGCAATCTGTGAGATTTGTGTTTGTATTCTGGCAGGCAGGGTGGTGATGAGAATGATAGGGGTTTGTGAGCAAAAGAAAGAGCAGCAAATGGACCCCAAAAAACTTTTGTCTATCTGAAAAGAATGCTAAAATTTGTCCTTTTCTGTTTTAACTAATTCTATAGATATCACAGATTTGTGTGCTTTGTCAATGTGTTTCAAGTTTAGAAAAAAAAGTCCATGAAAATATGGCATTGGGGCAATAATATGTAATTCAAATTAAAAAAAAAGGAAAACAATCAGCACAAAGTAAAACCAAGTGCATGCTGAAAGGAATTACTCTGAAATGGAGGTCTGGAACACAAACTCTGCTGATGCTGTTACCTCAAGTCCCATGTGAATTAGAATATTACGTGTTGTTTTGCTTATTGTGTTTCAGAAAGACTGTTACTGATTTTGAGGAGAAACATGTTGGAACTGAAGTAGTTCAGGCCTAGGAGCTCCACATAGGAATAACATTTAGCCAGGTTAGTTTAAGGGAGGGAAGAGACTATAGTAAGACTAAGGAGACTTTGGGGAGACAGTAATAAAGAGATGCTGATAAAGTGCCTGAATTGACTGCAGCCCTGTAAAAAATGAGGTTCTTGGTCTGAAATAGAAAACACAGGTCAGCAGCAATCTAAGGTTTTCTTTCAGTTTGCCATGGCACAGGATCCCAGTGTTGTCAGCAGCGTGGTATAGTGTCACAGTCATGTGAATCTCACCATTCCCAAGTGTAATCATAGTTTCTCATGCGAGTTTTCTCTTTCTTCAGGCAGGGGAATTTCTCTATTGTTTTTATATGTTGGCTTCTACTGAGAAACATGTATGTGTATAAAGGCATAAAATCAGGAGCAGACTGAGAGACGAAGTTGTTGGAAAGATGCCACGTTGAGGAAATGTATCGTATTTCATGATACAAATCATTCTGCAGCATAAGTATGAAAAATAATAGTAGTCAGTGGTTTGCTTTTTATTGCTTCTTAGCATCCACAGTTTCCAGTGACTTCAGTGGGAACCAGAGGTGCTTGGCATCAGTAAAGTAGCCCATAGCTCATTTTAATCCTCAGGTCAAATTCTCAGCTGGTCTAAGTCAGGGCCCTTCTCTGACACTTTGTCTAGGATTCATTTCATGTAACATTTCAAGTTAAGCGAGATGATTTTTGTCTTAAATGTTGTATTGCATCCAAATATCCTTTCTGTGCATCCTTTCTACCACTTACAGAATATGTTTTTAATTCAAGGGGCAGAGGGGCTTACAAACAGAGGTCATTCTCGTTAAAGAACAAATAAATCAGATGACACATTTCAACCCTATCGTGAACCCTAAAAAGGATATCAAAGAAAATATCAAAGAAGGGGCAACTTCTGAGTCAATTACTCATGGGAGTCCTAATGTCAGGTTTTTTTAAAAAGTCTGGTGCATTTTTAAGTAATGTGTCTATGCATTTATTTTGAAAGGAAATACAGGAGATTTGGTGCAAATTACATCTGGAAAACAAAACTGATGTTACAGTAATATTTTAGAGACCTTTCTCTTTATCCTCTCTACTCTAAACAAAAACCTCCAATGAATCACACAGTCCTTCCTTGTCCATAAATACTGTCATACTGTAGAGTGGTACTGCACTGCTGGAGGTGCACGGGACATTAAGTTGTCCTGCTTTTCTCTGGTTGCTGTCCAGGTGGACAACCTCAGGGTCCTGGGAAACATTCACCCCTGCTGTAACAGAGATCCTAATGTTCGGGGCTGCTGTGAGTTATTGTAAAGAGCATAACAGCTGCGCTGTTTATCTAGTAGATGCTGCATTCCCCTTACTGAGACTCATGACTTTGTAGTACGCTCAAAGCCTTGGTGAGTGTGACTACATGAAGGGCTGTTGAAAACAAATGTAGTGGGCTACTGTGACAGAAAACAAAAAGGTTTTTTTAAATTTGGGGAGAAAAATGTCATTTAAATTTGAAAACATGAGCATTTGTCTTGCATATAGAAAGATAAAACGAGATGGGTTGTGCTTGATTAAACACATAGCACTTTGCACATAGAAGGAATAAGACACTAATTTATAACAAAGATTGTTAGGTATTTTTAAGACTGAAACTTGTAGAAAATTAAAGTCTCAATGTAGGATTATGAAGTATAATAGTGAATAATTTTTTTTTTCTTATATCTGGAGATAAGCATGGACGTGAGAGTGAACTGTGTGCTTGTAAGAGCCGTAAACTCGCCACAAAGGGATTAACAGCCTTGCAGAGAAAAAGATTAAAATTTCAAGGCTCTGGTCTCTCTGATGTTTTTTGAAAATGAACCTAAAAAGTAGCAGTTATATTTAAAAAAAATGTAGTCTTGGAAGACTTGAAGACAGCAAAGCAGGAAGAATTCAAAGCAAATCTATTTGCACTGAGAGCTGCTGAAAATCTTACTTAAATGCAGATGAAAACTTCCCTGAAGCTGAGAATATACGTTACAAAATTATTGGTTATTAAAAAAAAATATAGTAATTTCAGAAACACTCCCTCTTTCCCAGCACTTACAAATGAAGGCAATTCAGAGATGAAATGAACAAGCGAGAGAGATTTAGAGATTATAGAAATTGATTATTACGGCATTCAGTTCTTACAGGGGTAGAATGGCAGGAAGCAGAGACATGTTAAAGACTCTGCCTTCGGCCTCAGTGACATTTGAAACTCTAGAAAAGCCCATGAGGAGGAGAAGGAGGTAAATGTAATAATGGGCAGGAACAATGGCTGAATCTTTACACAAGAATGCAGTTGCTGGGCAGAAATCATGCCCATAAGATTTTCTTACATGTTTTCACATCACCATAATTGATTGCCCTGGTCATTAATTTACATTTTTTTATATTGTCTGTTAGGAAAAGAGTTGGAGTTACAGAGGGATGGAATAGAGGGCAGAGTATAAACGTCAGCACCCATCCGTTATTCCTGTTACAACAGACCATTTGTGTATCTTTAATTTTCCAAAGCAGATTTTCCAAGAAACGTCTCCGCTAACCACCATAGATTGATCATATGTTGCAGACTTTGCTGTGATATTTCCAAAATATTTCATTTGAAGCTGCTGTGGTAATCTGTCCTTCTAAGTAAGATTTTGCGGCGAGAAAAGTAATTTACTTTTTCTTGTGAAGTGAAGAGTATGAATTATGAGTTGTTTGTGAGAAAACTACCCATTGAAACTATGTGAATAATTTGGGTTAACCTTATAAAAATGTTTTTGTTCTCTCATCAAACAGAACATTTTCTTTTCTCAACATAACCAGCTTAATATAAAATATCATTGTTTTCAGAGGATGTTTGTTCCTTTAGATTTTATTAACATTTGTTCTCCAAATTCCGTGCAAAAGTCTGTGGTGTTTCAATTACAAACTAACGGAAGTGTTCAGATTTGCGTTCATTTTGAATAATACCACTTGTGGAGTGGAACAAGAATTTCCCCGCAGCTACCACCAACCCAGAATTAAAGTATCTTTTGAATATACTTTAGAAAGCTATTCCTTAATTAGTGATTCTATTTACAGTGAATATAAGTTCTTCAAGCTCAGGGAATGGGCCTTAAAAAATTATTTTAAAGAGATCAGATTTCAAACTGTAAAATGCTGGGAAAAATGAGACATTTGTAAAAGAGCTACAAAAAGAATTTGAGACCTCCTCTATTTTATATTATTTTGCACTTCAGAGAACGCAGTCTATTTTTCTCTTAGTGATCAGACTGATTTGCTGTCTACATGTTTTTGAAGTGCTTGCCAAAAGGTTTGTTTACATTGTCTGCATATTCTTTTGCCCTCTCCAAAACCAGAAAAACAGTTCCAAAAATGAAGACTTTTTTGTAGTGTAGTAGTTTCATACACAAGGATAAAGTCTATCCTGATAAATACTGAGCTTATTCTATTTATGGTTAAACTAACTAGTTTGTCTCAATGTATTCATTTTCATATCCTGTCAAAGTTAACATGGTTTTGGCAAAGTTCTTAGTGCGGCAAGACTAATCATTGGATGGTGTGGAGCGCGTCTCCTCCGCTGGCCTCCTCACGGTGCAGGGGGAGAATGGGAGAAGCTCTCATGGAGGTGGTGGTGAAGGGAAGTATTAGAGGTTCGCAATTGATTTCCTGTTTTTGTCGAGTGGCTGGAGGAAGTCAAGCTTCCAGGAGTTTGAAATATATTACCTCAGAGTCAATACAGAGGGTGACAGGGAGCCTCAACAGGCATCTTTCTGAAGGGGCTGTTACTCAACGTCAGCGTGTTCAAGCCCTTTCAGTGCTGACTGCATAGAAAGAAGGGCTGGAGGTCCCGCCCTGGTGGGGGCGACGGCTGGACAGAAAAAGGGGAACGTCTTGAACACCAAAAGCTTCATGTTGTATACAATAGTAAAACAGATTACAGGTGAAACTTAGTCTTTTAAGTTAGAAAAGAAATAGCGGATAAAAATTTTGCACGAGCATTTATTCTAGATTGAATTCTGCCATTCTGTAATTTTTCAGCAGCAGTCCTCAAACTAGCTGAACTGTTCATTCACAGTCCTGGGTGTGAATGAGTGTTTTCCCCTCTACTTGAAGTATAATCAGAAAACGTGGAATTATTGTCAGCTACATATTTTAAAGCTGTGCTTGCCTTGATCCTAAAAGCCTTGAAAAGTCATGGTTCTTCCCCAGAGGGAGATACTAAAAATATGAAAGAACATAAAATGCCCAAACTTGCAACATACAACGGTCATACAGGAGGTTGCAAGTGAATGATTGCATTGGTTTATTGAAATATCTAAGGGGAAAACCAGTATTATGCAATTGTATGTAAATCAATGCCTACTACAGTCACACCATCTGTGAGAGTCTATCGTGAAACCAAGAATGGACAGCATGTAGCTTTATATGATTTATATTGTCCACAAGAGCTGTCACTGTCTAATTAATGATCTTTGTGCATATTTGGGAGTCTCTTCTGTTCCAGTCCAGGATCTCTCCTGGAGCTGCAGAGGAATGATACAGCTGTACCCAAAAGCAGGGGTGTCTCTCAGCACCTCGTTGCTGTGAGTGCGTATCAGAGTACAGCTTTGGACCACCCTGGCAGCCCAGTTCCTTTAATATACCAATGCAGCCCCGCTGACTTCAGTGAAACCTTATAGGATGCATGTCAGCTTGGGATTTGGCAGTGGTTGCACAGAACTATGTTGTAGTTGGCTGGTGTAACCCTTTTGGCTGTGGTCATGGGGGTGTATCGTTCTCTGTTGACAGTCGTGACTTTGTCAACAAGTGCACACATGTGCAGTGCCGGGGTTGAGTGTGTTTAGCGCATAAGGAAATAATTAGCGGAGATGGAAGGTAGATTATCTTTCTGTCTGTGCTTAAATTGCCATTTAATTTTTGCATGCACATTTAAATATGTATGTCTGTGTGAATATATATTTATCAGTAAAATTTTTCAGCAGAAATTAACTGTCAAAATATGGGCTACCTCCAGTTAAGCCAATATTCCCTTTTTCCCACCAGCTCTCTCTTCCATCTCGCTCTTGTTTTCAACTCCCTCACTTCTCTTGTTCAGTCCCTGGCCTCCCGGGTCTCTTTTTCCTGTGCATATTCCCCGTGGATGATGAAACATAAAAGAAAAGCAGCTAAATAGGAAGAGGGGAAAACACAGTCACTGACCCTGTAATTTGAATACCTTTTGTGCGGCAGTTTGCAGAACATTTTGAACTCATATTCAACTCTGAAAATGATATGAGAAGTGTTTAATAAATGTTAGCCTTGACAGTAGAAAGTCAAGGTTGAAAATGGCTGTGTATTCAGTCAGCGCTGAACTCAGCCTCAGGGTGAACAAGTGGGACTGACGCACTTATGCTTCATTCCTCCTATGACTTGCACCTCTTCCTCTCCCTGCTATGGTCTAAAGGGAGATCAAAGCCTACCCATCTTAAAAAAAAAAAACAGACAACAAAAAAAAAGCCGACCTGATTGTTCATTTTCAGAAAACCACAAACCCAGAAATCAATGAGGAAGAAAGTTGGCCCAATACAGGATTTATGGCTTTACCTTCCCATTAGCAGTCAAGCTTTCGTCATTAATGAAGTTTTCATCCTTAAAGCTGGAGATTGGTACCTTGGAGTTGTGGCTTCTCCCTCCTTTTAGCGTGACACACCTCTTGATCTGGAAGAACTCTATCCAAAGGTGACATAATAGTTCACTGACCATTCTCAACTTTGTTTTTAATATTGTTATGTTGCTAGTGGGGTTTTTTGTTTGTTTGTTTGTTTTTTATGATTTTGCCATCTGAGTTCTTATTATTGACTGAAAGCTGCTGGCTCAATGAATGCAGCCTGTTAAGTAGTTTGCAAAAATAATAATTCCTGCTTTTACTGATGTAGTCTTGTTTAGAACTGGCAGCCCAGAGGTAGGAGTGTTTGCATGTTTGCAGTTTCTTCTCCAGCAAGTTCTTAGAACAATCCTCTGATTGTTTCATGCTTTTTCCAAAGCCCAGAGGAAGATTCAGGAAAGATTGCTTAATATTTCTTGGGACCTTTGCAACTCCTTAAAGCTCATTGCCCAATATAATTCCTTGCTTCTAAGGAGAGAAACAATTATATGAAGTTGTTTGGAGATATATTTTTAAAATGCTGTATCCTGCAAAGTGAGTAAAGAATCCCATCAACCCATGAAAAGCGGAACACCGTTCAGATATAAGAAAACCTGCATCTTTATCATTTTGAGCTTACCAAAGTGTGAAAAGAGTAGGACCAGATGCATTAAAACCTTTTTCATTTTCTTGATAGTGTGAGACAATATCTGGCTTTTTACTGTTTTGTTTAGTGGAAGTTGGAACCATTTCACAAGTTGACCACAGTCAGTACAGAAATGTGTATTTTCCCTGAATTAATCAATATATTGATAGAAATGTTGAATTTTCCAATTTTTATTGAAAGCCATGGGCTGGTTCTCCAGGCAGCCTGTAGTGTAATGGAGTTGAAGGGGTGCTGAATTCAGTGGGACATTTCCTCCATTGGAGTATTTTGGCAGAGCTTGCCGGCTTTGCAGTGTGTGCCTTTTAAAGCCTCTGATAAATGATTAGGCAGATAGTTTAGCCTATTGTTGCCAGTGGGAGCAAGGCAGTGACTCCAAGAGAAGTGTCCAGCTAATGTATTAATGCCTTAATCCAGACCAATAATATAATGTAGTTTGACATGTCTGGCATATGGTTTCTATCATCTCAATATTCTTCTCTGTTCCTTCATGACATTATAGACAACTAACCAAAATAAAGAGAAGCAGGAATTTCTTCACCCGTAAAATGTATTTTAAAATGTCCTGTATTTTGTTCCAGCTCTTTGGTTGATTGGATAATGAAGTGATCCTGAAATTCAGCGATTACTTCACTGTCTGTCCACAGTATTTTCTTTCAGAATTGCCTGTGGCCTTATCTGGGAAAGAAATATTGGTCTATGTCGTTAGAAATACTTGCGCAAAATTTATGATGCGCAAGTGCTTTTCACTTGCACTGCTGAGGACACAGGGGTGCAGGTATTGGATGTTTGGACGCTTACCAGCCTGCAGGTATGAGGTGCTGATGTTTCAGAAATGTGATTTTAAAACCAAGGTGCATTTTGCAAGCTAGACGTTTTGCAGTGGCAAGTAAAACAAGTGGATTATATCCAGGAGACATTTAAAAAATAAGTAGAATAATGGAGTTTTTGTACTGTGGTTACACGTTCGTATGCATTTACCCCTTTCCAAACAGATTACACATGGAGTCACCAAAACATGTCACTGGTGGGCTGGGTTCGGTTTAAAGCCCTGTGCAAACTCTACACATACACACTGAGCTGAAAGGAGCCTTTCCCTTCTGCCATAGGAGGTATTATATACTGTGGTGTTGGCTCTGAGCGCAGCACTTGCCTCTTGCTCCTCCATTGGCTCCACTCTGCTGTGAGCCCAGCAGCATAGGCAGAGACCACCAACACCAGTATGGAAGATACCGAGGGTGTAGTCAGTTCATGGTGGTTACTACAGGTAGGTATGGCTGTATGCACTGAAACCACGATCTGACCTGTGTCATTAATTACATTTCCCTATGTTTTCCTGTTAATTGCATAGTAAATCATTAGCAGACATCACGGAAATATCTTCAGAAGAACTGTACACAGTTGGGTCGCAAGATTATGTAAATTATAAGACAAGGCAGTACTTCATGCAAAGTACACCAGTAAAAGTTATGGCCTAAGCTGAAAGGCTCACTGGTCTGCTGAGAAGGCTATTTGTGGCTAACATTTTAAGTGTTTTAACAGAGCTGTAAAGGGAGGACTTCCATCTAGCTCTTGTTTTCCCTTCAAACTTCATTTTTGCATTCACTGATAAATTAACTTACGATGCAGTCATTATATTCTGTGGCTGATGGAGTTGTGTGTTATGTCTGTTGTTAGTAAAGAAATGTGGACAGGCACATATTAGGCAAATGAAGGGATTTATCCTATCTAAGTTGATGCATGATTGTCTGTTTCTTTCAGGATAAAGAGGCCCAGAAAGACTTAGAGGCTCTACTTCCCACACTGAAGCTGTGATACTGTGCACTTTTTAACTCTTCACACTGGGACAACATTGCAAAACTAAAATAAGAATCTGAAGTGACTGGGAACTGCGGGTGAATTCCAGCTATGTCAGTGGGAAAACTGTCACTGATTTTAGTTGGCTTGGTTCATGGCATTTAAGCATCTGGCGATTATGATATGAAAATGATGCGTTCTTTTTTGATTATTTATAATCTTGAACTGAAGTTTAACTTTAGATTGCTGACACTGTGAGTCTAATTCTCTGAACATAAAGTCCACTGCTGGCAATGGACCTATAGGGGTTTAGAATGCGAAATGCATAAATCTCATTCTGTCAAAGATTAATGGACTAGTATGTGATGCCAGCATAGAACTGTGTGTAGCAAAAACAAACAAACAAATGTTTCTATAGTAAATTATATTTGTATCAGCTAATTTACACAGATGAATACAGAAGAAAATCATGAATGTTTATGTTTACACATTTCTGTACTCTTATAAAAATATAATCTTGTTGAAGTTAAAGAAAAAGCTGTTGTCTCCATGGAGCTCTTTTTACTTTAAACCTACTCTTGGTTTTACAAAGAAATGTGAAAACTTTATAAATTAAATATTAAAGTTATATTTTATTTGTAATATCAAATACAATATTAAAAATCAGACCAATTAAATGAAGTGTTTAGATTAATTTATTACAGCTGTGATGTTTAATGGATTTGTTACAGGACCTCCACCAAGTCTGTGAATCCTGGCTCTTTGTCTCTGAACAGTTGCTGAGCATGGTGGCATCAGTGTATCTTCAGAGAAACGAGTCCAGCGTGTGACCATCACTAACTTTTTATATCATCTATATAAAATAACCTGTGCATAAAAATAGACTAACAAAAGACCTGCTACTTCTGTGTGAATGTGTAGGACAGCAATGTTTTCAATAAAATGTAACAGGTAGGGGAAGAATTCTGTTCACCATTGGACTAATCCAGAATTCACCAAAGTCTGTAGAAAAGTAGAGGCCAGTTTTCATTGGCTTTTAATTTGGGATCTTAATCTACATGTACGGAGTGTACCTAGAAGAACTAAGCATTTTTGCTAAAGGAAATGCAGTTGGATGAGGACCACCATGCTTTCCCTTGACCTATGTGATGTGTAAGATAACATGGAGCAGTTTATGGGTAAAACAAGGAGGAGTCCTATGGCACCAATATATTGAGACTTTAATTTTGTACAGATGTGGAACAGTGGAAGTAGCAAGTAGGAACTACAGTCACCGCAACAAAGATCTAAAAATTGGGTACACGTGGAGTAATATGTATACATATGACTGAAGCATCTCATAGTAAGAGTGAGCTATAACTACTAACAACAGAAGGCAATAGATCCAGTAGACTTGGAGAAGACACGTGTAGAGTTACATTTGAATTTAGCCTGACTCCGTGGCATAAAGTACAGATTTATTTTCATAAAGTAGGGCTCTCCGTATTTTAAAACATTTTCTTTAAGAACATGTTGTCAGACATGCAGGCATTACTGTGAGATATCTCTGAACAAAATCTGAAAGTTCAGAACTGGTTCTGAGTTCTCGCTGTTATGTTCCTGTTTTTCATTATCCTGAAGATCTTCACAAATTGAAATATGCATTTTAGTTGTTCTTAATGTTCGTTTGTGGGAAAATAGTTCCCACAGCTCTTTTTCAATTCCAGAGTTCTCTATTTTTCATACGTATTTTCAGAGAAAAGGGGAAATACCATGAGAGATAAATCCTCTCAAGTAATTCCTTCTGTGACAGAATAATCGAATTGTGAACAGAGAAGCTGCAAAGGTGACATATCCTGATTTTGGGAAGGGGCTTTTGGTAAAAACTGCTTTGCACATTGTCATAGCCAATGCAGGAAGTGTAATGTAAACGGATCTACAAAAGTGGTATGTATTGGCGGTTGTAGTTAACAACTCATTGTGACCTGGGAGGATGTAATAAGGAGGCCTTTACTTAGATCAATTTTATGCTGGTTGAAATACTTCATAAAATACATTGGATTATGCAATAGGTATTTAATTTACAAGCAGTTATTGCTGATAAAGTCTGAAGGAGTATTGGAGGAATATATTAGAACAAGAAGTAATTTAATTGCTGAAATTAGGTGACTTAAGTAGAATTTGCTTCATGAAGGGCAAATAGAAAATATTGAATGGAAGTAAGTAAGAGATCGAGGATGGAGGCGACCCACCTAGTTGTGGTAATACTGTGGAAAAGAACATGCGTATTCCAGTGAGTGGCAAGCTAATCATGGGTCAATAATGTCATGTTATTGTGAGAAAGCAAGTTTCATACTAGACCAAATAAACAAGCATTCCCCATTAAATTCATGTGAAATAGCCTTTTACTCCAATTAGGCCTAATAAGGTCTAATGAGATCTGAGCTGGAACGCTATATCCAGTTTCAGACATCACACTTCAAGGAGGCTGGGGGCTAATTGGAAAGAGTCCAGTGGAGAGAGACAAGAAAGATGAGAGTGCTAGACAACATCATTTTGTACGTAAAAATTGAAAGAATTTGGTTTGTTTAGTCTGCAGGAGCAATGACTGAAGGAGTATTCACATTTGTAAAAAGCTACCACAGAGCAGACAGTAAAAAAACACCCCAAAACCTTCTTCTCCAGTTCATAGGACGAGAAGTCATTGCCTACCTTTAGATGAGGCATTAGGAGAAAATAATCCTGATGGTAACTTCGCAAAGCCCTGCAATACATTTCCTGAGAACGTTATAAAATCATTTACACAAGTTTTAAAGCAAAGGTTAAACAAAGACGACTTTAAGCATTGGCAATGCTTAAGGCACAGCTCGTCCTCTGGCAGAGGTTGGACAGGATGACTTCTGATGATCCCTCCTGGCCCTGCTGTCCCTGGGGAGCACACGCTCCAGCCCCCGTGAGCCCGGGGGCTCCTCCCGGGTGTCTGCGGGCGATGGGACTGTGTCTGCACACGCTGGCGCTGGATCTGTGCCCGGGCTGACCCATGAATTTGTGCTGTGAAGTGTTTACCAGCGTGTTTCAAGACTGTAATATAAAGATATGTATCATGGCTGCCCTTGACTTTCTTTATCATACCTGCAGTTTTAATCCACGTGATTTCATTTTTAAATAAAATGTCTGACCTTATCAGTGAAATTACTGGTCTTTCTTTTCAGCCTTCTAAATTAAGCCCATTCTTCTGTTTTAATTTTTTGCTTATTGCTAGTCTGTGTGTAGAATCACAAAATAACATCTGGGAGAGAAAAGTTTAGTATTAATTAATCTTTCTAACTTGTCTTTCATAGTTTGCAGAAATATTCCTCACACAGATAAGAAACTGCTGTTTTATACAGCTATTTTCTGCTTTTAAAATTTTTTACTAGTTAGTGTACATGAGCATTCTCAACTTTTTAATGTTTCTGCTTTGCTAATCTGAGAACTTTTACAATTCAAGCATGTTCCCATAATTGTTCTCTAATTTCTCCTTGGAATAAAGCTTTAGCATTTAGTTCTAGGCCTAGGCTATCTGTTCTCTGTGTCATATCAGCTGGAGAAGCAGCAAACGTAGTTCCAGAGGCCATATGTTTTTTGTTTAAAGTATCCACAAGTAGACATTCGCTTCCGTAGTGTTGTCTCAGTGGAGGAGCTAGAAGTTAACCAGATTGAACCCTGGGGGCCTTTAGGCCACATGGAGCAGATGGGGCTGCAGGCTGCCCCAAGCCACGGTGCCTTGGCCGTGTTGCCCACCGCTTCTTTCTCTTCCACCGTGGCATCTCCTGAGTGCTCTCTGTTCTAGTACATAACTGGAAATTCTCTGGGGGAGTTTATGTCTTTACATGTTTGCAACAGGTGAGGTCAGGGGGCCTTGGTGTGATACTAGGATTCTAGTGCTTCATTATAGTTAAAATTACTAGTTCTGCCTTCCTGGATAATTGAGATACTTTTAATTTCTTGTGGTGAATCAGCTAAGGGCTCTGTCATTTGATTCTGGTCTCTTTGGGATTGTCTCTCTGCAACAGGAGGTCATCACAAACTAAGTCACGTAGTTTTTGTAGCAATTGATCACAGGCACACTGTGGAAGTGGTTACAGTGATACAGTCTCATACTGCTCTGTTTAAATTACCGTCTTTCCTTTTGCAGAGTCTTAGGGTGATTTACTCATTTTTGTGTAGTAGTATCAATACACTGACTTCTGGAATGAATTAGGAAGCTGTCCAACAGTGATGAGTAGCTGATGATTTAAAAAGTGACAGTTCCTGTGCCCAGTTAAATTAAAAAAAAAAAAAAGAAAGAAAAATAAAGAAAAAAGCTAAACCTATGCCTGCAGCATGCAACCCCCTTAGTATAAGTAGTAAAAGCCTGAACTAAAAACCAAAACCAATGAACCAACAAAACAAACAAAAAAAGAAGCGGCTACCAGAGATCCAGCCATATTCAACCCAAACAAATCAGCTTATCTGGATCTACTAATCTTCAGCCATCACCACCTAAACACGTTTAGCCTGAAGTACCTAGAACTCTAGGGAGGTACTGTTGATTCCAACAAGGTCTATGGGTTTTCTGCCAATTTCTTGGACACCCTGGAGGGCAGTCCTGTGGTGTTTTCTTTCAGTGGGTACAATAGTCATGATGGATGCACTACACCTACTCCAAACTAGAAAACCCCGCAGCAACATGAGGGTTAAAATTGTATTGCAGCATTCATCCAGTGCAAACTCAAGAAGGAGTAACTCTGACTGAAGGGCCAATACTCCTTTTTTTCTTTTTTTCTGTACATAAGGTTATATTCTTATTTTTCAGCACTTTTCCCTCTTACAGACTCCCAGTTCCTTGGAGAACAAGCAAATCAAACTGTCTGGACAACACAAAAACAAGTAAGCTTTTCTGGCCCCGTCTATGTTTGTGTAACACACATATGTATGATGGTGGTAAATGAAGCACTAGAACTAAGAATGTGAAACATTACATTTTTTTTTGAGGAAATATTTTCCTGATTTCTTTAAAATAAACAACCTGTCATTCTAGAAGCATCCGTGGGAGCAATGTGCAGTGGGAACTTGAATAGGAACAATCTAAGCTCTGTGCAACCAAAACAGGTCTTAAGGATATGGGCACAAATGTGGATGTACTTTTTAATGTACCAAACTAATTTCAGGTTTCTAGTTCATGGATAAAGGTAATCAACATGATGAAATTTCAGCCTCCAGGTGAGAGAAATGTTCTTGTTTGTTGTTCAGAAAAATGTGGCAAATCAGCAAAGTGGAATCAGCAATTTATCTGTGTTTTTCTAATCTTGGAAGAGGGTAATTTATGAAGAAATGAAGTAATCTGTAGAGCTTCTGACTGTGGGTCTGGGTTAATGATTGCTGGTTTTCAGAATGCCAGGCCAGCTCATACAGTGCCCTATAAAATCATATACAAAGTCTTAAAGCAGTCATAGTTGGTTTTTTTTGTTTGTTGGTTTGGGTTTTGTTTGTTTGTTTGTTTGTTTGTTTTCAAAATAAAAGAGCAGAATGTTTCTACAGCAACACTTCTGAAGTGCAGCAAGGGGTTCATACAAAAGCACTGCTAGACTGTGTGTTGGTTTTGATACCACCAGTGGACAGGTATTGGCAATTTCGTGCAAAACAGTCTTCCTGGTGCATTCATCACAAATCCCTGAGCAAGAATTACCAGTGCACACAGGCCTAAACTGCCATAGTCAACTGTGTGACCCCATAGTCATTTCCTGTCTTCTTTGTTTTAGAAGTTCTTACGTTACAGAAGAGTAGTTTCACTTGATCTGTCCTTATAAAATCTACTTGTGACATTGTGCTGCCATCAAGAACGTGGCAAAACAGCCCCTGGACATCACTAAGACCCAGGCTTTGTGCCAGGATGAGATTTTTAAAAGTACCCACTTGACCTTGTGCGACATTTGTTTCTGCACATCCTGAGACTTGGTTTGGCATGTTCCACCAGCAGGCTGCTTTCAGCCCCTTTTACTGCCATTCCTACATGAACAAACAGGTTGATTCATGAAACGAGAAGGCAGGTCACAGGTCGTTTCAGTTGTCATGGGGGAAATTCAGAACAATAGTGTAGGGAGAAAAACAAACAAACAAACCCAAACACAACAAACTGGACCTGTATGGTCATTTGACTAATACTCTTAATTAGTTATCTACCAGACATGATTTCTGTAAAAGGCACTGGTTTATTCTCTAGGTGGGAAGCTTTGTGATCAGTCTAGCCTATTGCACACCACAGAATTTTTCTCCAGCCTTTACATTTTAATAGTTATTCCCTCCCCCTTGACTTATTTCCCCATCTGAAAAAAATGGGGCTGATAATGCTTTTTTTACCCGTCTGGTTCGAAGAAAAACATGTTGGGCAGTGAGACACAGCTCTCCACAACTGCAGTGCTTGAGCAGACCACCCACTTGCCACTGAAGCTGGCAGCGGCTCCCCCGTTACCAAGCTGGCCTTGCAAGCCGGCAAGGCTGTGCTGTGATTTTCAGTGATAGAAAACCACAGTGGTAGAAACCATAGTGGTAGAGCCATAGTGGTAGAGCCAAGCCAAGGTCCAGCCAAGCGTTAACTGGTTGGAGGACACACACAGCAGTACCTGGTAAACAGACCTCACTTCCTAGGCTTCTCTTGCTGTTTCTGTCAGCACCTGAAGAGCTGTCAGAGAAGACGAAGCCTTGGGAAGCATTTATGCTGCATTTCCAGGCTGGTTTGGAAGGCATGGAAAGCCCATGCAGATCCGTGGATGGATACACAGGTGCAGTGGCTGGGCAGGGAGCGGTGCAGGGGCAGGAGCAGCCCTACTCACTCACAGCTGTGTGCTGCCAGCTGGGCAGGGAGAGGCCGGCACACCTGGGCGAGCAGCAGGGACAGAGGGCCAGGATGCCTGGAGTTGGGGTTCAGGTGAGCCCTGAGCAGAGAATCCACAATTTGGTGCCCACAGTTGGACTAAATGTTCCCAGAGAGCTCATGAAAGGTGCCTTTGGGAGATGTGTGCTGGTCACTCGGGATCACAGAATAACAGAATGTTTGGGATTGGAAGGGACCTCAAAAGATCATCTAGTCCAATTTCCCCACAAGAGCAGGAACACCCAGATGAGGTTACACAGGAAGGTGTCCAGGCGGGTTTTGAATGTCTTCAGAGAAGGAGACTCCACAACGTCCCTGGGCAGCCTGTTCCAGTGCTCTGTTACTCTTACCAAGAAGAAGTTTCTTCTCAAATTTAAGTGGAACTTCTTGTGTTCCAGTTTGAACCCATTTCCCCTTGTCCTATCATTGGTTGTCACCAAGAAGAGCCTGGCTCCATCCTCATGACACTAACCCTTTATATATTTATAAACATTAATGAGGTCACCCCTCAGTCTCCTCTTCTCCAAGCTAAAGAGCCCCAGCTCCCTCAGCCTTTCCTCACAAGGGAGATGCTCCACTCTCCGCTGTGTTGCTGCAGGAGTTTGCTGTAAGACAGGCTGAGCCCCTGGCTGCTGCTGGTCTGGAGGTGAAGGAGGGTGAGTACGTGCTCCATGGGGTATCCAGCTTCGTGCTGCTGCATCTGTGTGAGCGCGAGAGTCTGTGTGTCACATGTGATGGGTACTGTAACGGTGGGTGTTTCACAAGCATGTGTGTCTGCCTGTGGCACCTACCAGCATTCAGTTAAAAGAGAAAATCTGGAAGGTGTTCCTAGGGAAGCTAACCAAAGACAGACAGGATTTGGTAACTCCTGATGAGGAGACATGTTAAGTCTTGAGCCTGTAACTACTGACATACAAGACTCCTCTGTGCGGGGCTTTGACTGCCCACAGCAAGACCTGTGGGGATGCTCTAGAACCTTCCTTTGTCACCATCACAGCCTCCTCTGGGGCACTGGTACATGTGGTAGGTGACAGGGAAATGAAAATATTCTTTTTCTTCTTTCCTACTTAAAAAAAAATGTATTTTTTTGTCCATGTCCTCTAACTTAACTTCATATGCAAAAAATATAAGACAGAAAAGAGGTTTCAAATGCATTACCTATGAACCGCCATCTTCTTACCTATGAACTGCCATTTTCTTGTGGGACGAGCTTGTTACTGTTAAACAAATGGGTGCTAAAATCAAGCTAGAACACTGGTGTGAAAACATTTCTGTGGCTTTGTTTTGTGGGGTATATTTTAAATGCCAATGTTTTACTTAGTTTCCTCCATAACTGCTTACAACACTTAATTAAAATCTTCATTGACGGACCTCTGTGAAGACCGTGTGGGGTTGTGATCATCAATTTGCAACCTTAAATCAAAGCTAAAGGGCGTTGTGTTTTTCTTAAATTGTTAAAAGGTTTAGTCCTTAAATTAAGACTAGAGAAGGAAGTCAAATGAAGGAGCTTTTCTTATATTAAACTGAGCAGCTGAACAGAGGCAAATGTTTTGTATATCTGCAACGGTATGAGGTAAAGGCAAACAGGCTGACTGGGTTCACTTATATCTCAACATCCTGATTTCTGTGTGGCACTGGATTTACTCTGGTATGAATGTTATGGATAGTGTCTTATTTTCAATGGGAGATTGTAATTACACTTGCAGAAATTGAATGGGAATCACAGTTTCTCTCTCTTTCTCTCTCTCTTTTTCTGTATATATATATATATATATATGAAAGTGTAGAGAGATGTATCCATAAGTTCAACAAAGGAATCAAAATAGATACGATTTCCTGCATTTTGTAGTTACTGTGAGAAACTTAATTACTTTGTGAACCCTTTGAAATTTCTGTCCATAATGTGTGAAGTGAAAACGTAAGAAAGCGAGGGAGAGAGATTCTGCCTGCACATCATTTTATACCCTGACTTGTAAAAGCAGAGTTACAAATACCCGATGAAAGGAATTCCCACAGTTCAGCACCTAACTGGGCCTCCCTCTGAGAAGAAAGACAGGAAAAATGTCTGTTGAATACAGAGCATTGCCAGATCCCTTGTATGCTGGAGGGGAAATGCTAGGTGCTTACTCTGCTCCAGACTGCAGGCTCATTTTGATGTAGAGCCATCCGTTCCTATTGGAAGCCTCTTACATGTTCAACTCGAGACAGGCAGGTGGTAAAGAAAAAGTTAAAATAGACTGTAAGTAAATATATTAGCTTTCTTTCCATGGCTTCTTGACCAGTGGGCTTGTGAACTCTAAAGTGTTTACTGAGTTGGTAGGAATCAGCTATCAACCCTGTCTCTAGGAGAAATGGTTGTAATCCGTGTCCCCAAAACATCATATCTGCTTCTACAGAGCCTGTGCCTGAAGGGCAGGGATGAGGCAGGGAGAGCCTTCTGTGTCTGGAGGTGGGGGTTTGTCTTTTGAGGGTGCTTTTCTGTAAGTAAGGATTACAGTTTGCAAAGAAATCCTCAAGGAGGCTTGCTTAATACCCATCTGTGGTGTGTTTGGTCTTCTTTGGTTTCCTGCACTCAATATTCATTCATCAAGAAGTAAAGTAACTCCTGTGGGAGTGAGAAGGGGAGAAAAATTTCAGGCAAGATTGAAGCAATCTTGGATATTAAGTATGAGGAGATGGAAGTGCATCCCTGAATGACTCCTGCTGAGATGCTAATAGCTGGTCCACTCACCCGTATTACACTTAATCTCTTCCAGTTTTCTTGCCAAAACAAATGGTATTTTCAGTTGTGCTCCAAGTGAGGAGAAGTCAAAATGTAACCTTAAACCAGTGAGCTTTGGAGCCTGCATTGCAGGGGCTGGAAGTGCTTTTTCTGCCAAGCAGACAGGCGGGGCATTGGGCAGGAACCGCAGGCCTGCCAGTAAGTTTGACCTGAGATCACTGGGACCCTGTGGCCAGAAGGAAGGTGTCCATAAAAACTAAGTCCTCAGCAGAGCTGTGTACATCTTCTGGAGTTCAGTTTCCAATGGTTTTGGCAAATGCTGTTTTTCCATGTTGATTTTCTGTGATGACTCCTCTCTGGAAGTGGCTTTGACTTTGGCTCCGATTGATTTTCCTGAGGCATGGCAGACAGCAATGGGCAAGTTTGGGTCCTCAGATCGACATTTGCTTTCTGCATTGGTATCTTCATTAGTAGGTACAGCCTCCACTATGCCTAATGCATACAGTATATTAAACTGCAGGAGGTAATGCTGTATTTACTTTGTTCTTTGATCACTGTTTTCCCAAGCTATTTCTAAATACTCACCTATTTCATCAGTACAATTATGATAAAATACAGCTAATATGGAAACCTGGGTATAAAGCATCCCGGTTGTCCAAGTCCTCATTTTCTTTTTTTTCAGTGACATGATAGATTTCCTGTTGTTATTGACAGATTTCATAAGGCTATATCTCATATTCAGAGGCAAGTTGAGTGATTCTTCGTATTACAGGCGTCACAGCAGCTTTAGAGAGATGCATGGCCTTTCAGAACAGGTGGAATTATCTGTTAAATTTTGCACAATAGTTTAGAAAACTTCTGGTGTGAAAGGATACCCTTCTGAGGATTGTTTTGTGCAAAGCACTTCACACCAATGTTTGTGTGCCATAAGCCTTTGAAGCAATCTTTTTATATACAGTATTTACCCAGTCTCCCTGATTTTGAGAAATATTGCATAAGCCTTTTAAGACATTTCTCCTATGGTTGACACTCACCACTTGCAAATTGCTCTGCATTCCTCATCCTTCATGTTCTTATAGGTTTAAAACCAAAACCCAAACAACATAAGCCCTCCAGCCAGTCTCTAACTCTGATCCAGAGAGGCATCCAGGTGCCCTGCAATTCAGAAGGGATTTTCCTGCTGGTTTCAAGTAGAGTGTTCTCAGGTGTGATGGTGAGTAGGGTGCCATAAAATGAACTGTCATTATCTTCTGGGTTTCCATCACTGCCTGAAAAGATGCAAATTGACACCAGTTTAATGCCCTGGAATAAAGCTAGCCAGTGAAAGTGTTCAGAGAATGATGTTTGCATGTTACAAAAGCCACAATTTCTAAGCTGACTGTAAACTTAGGGAATGAGGGGGGTCAACAGGTTTTGTGGCATAGGAAGGAAAACAGTACATTTCCACTGCAGTGTTACCAGCATGACAATTTGGTAAAAAACTTAGAAAAATCATATTTTTCTTGTTAATTAATCTATTTTTTTTTCTCATGAAAGTAGCTTTAACATTTCCCTGGTATTGATATGCAAAAAGTCATATCCATCAATCAAATGAAAAACAAAATGCATAATCACTATTCTTCCCATAAACAGAGACCACATAGCAGCCTGTAGGTCTATTCTAATAAGCAGGTAACCCTGTGAGGACATATGTAGGAGAACCAGTGATGCTGGTCAGCTGCTGAGTTGCCAGCCATGCAGTTCCCTCTCTGACAACGTGCTGCTTTGAGGAAGCCTCATCTGTTGTTTAAGTTGTTGAAGTTCTCTTTAGTCATATTGGAGCAAGCAGTAGAAGCATTAAATAGAGAAAGAAATGAGAAAGCCTAATGTGTGCCTGCGGATTGCTGAGGTGCCTGGGGCACAGCACTCCTTCCAGGAACACCATATTTTGTTGATTCCACAATTAAGTGCCGTGGGATTTTAATTCACTATTTACTCATTTTTCATTTCCTTATTTTTTGGCATTCGGACCCAATTTTGATGAAAAGATTGCCCTGGGATATGAGCACTTCCTGAAGGTGAAAGTTGGATTAGCAATGTACTTTCCTAGGATCTCTTCCTTAACACCTGGCTCTTTCCCTGGGGAAGGGCTGGGCTGACTGTGGCTTTAAGTGTGCATATAGGTTTCATGGTAACAGCAGACCCCAGCAAGAGCTTTGGCACGGGACTTAACCACCTTGATGTGATGGTGTTACTCTTAGCTTTTCTGTTTCTAGGTTGGGGAATGAAATTCATGAGCCTACTTGAGATCCCAGTCCCTGCAATGACCAGGGAGAATTAAGGCATCTCACAGCATAGCGGTGAGATGTGTTTCCCAGGTGTTTGCAGCCTTCCCTGTTAAAATTCCCAAGGTATCATGGATGTCTGCATCCTGTGAGGTTTTCTCATTCCATGCTCTAACCCTGGCAATGAGCCCATTTACTGGAGAAACCGATATATCCACCACTAGGAAATGAAGAGACTTGTCTGCCCCCCAGTGCCACCGTTGCCCTTGGCTTGGGCATACAAGTGCCACCCTGACTTATACGGTTATACTTCACTAGACACTACCAGTAGCTTTTAATTTAAGGGATTATATTTAACTGTTGGTGACTGTGGGCTGATCCCAAACAAGGTCTTCTACTGAAATCACCTTGTGTTTGGGTATTGCCCACAGCATTATTTACTGTTTCCTGAAGCACAAGGGAAGAACAATGCAAACGTGCATCTGTGTGGAAGATGTTTGGCAATATAATGTTTTTCTAGGATAACTCCTTATTGTTGAGTGTTTATTGCCAGGGCTATGTCCAAATTCCTTCCTCCTCCTCCTGCAAAAATATGAAACTTAACTACAGTACTTGTATCTCATGTGAAATATTTCACAGAAATATTATGGACATGTTGTTAAGGGGTTTTTAAATTTTTATTTGTTTGGTGTTGTGGGGTTTTTGTTTGTTTGTTTACCCTCTTCATGAAAGAATAAATAACTTTGTAACACAAGTAACTGTGTCTAGATTTCAAAGTACAGGGCAGTTAGGTGCCTGAATGACTTCTAGGGGCTATGTTATTGAAAACTTGAGAACTTCACCCTGAGTTAGAGCAGCAATATATTGGAAGCATCTGATATTTGTCACACTCAAACATAATCCTGAAGTTTTGTCCTGCTGATATAATCCATCTTCAGTTAAGGACCAGATGATCTTCCTTGCTAACAAATATCCTTTATCTACATCCAAAACACTTAAGCTTATTTGCAAGCATTCAGAACTAAGGAAACTTCAGGTGATCTCCCTCTGTAGATTTGAAGTACCCATGTGGCTTGTTCCATGATAGCACTGTGCAGTTCCACTGCAGCAGTAGGCTGCTTGCTAAGATCTCTGTGTTGTTCTCCAAACAGACACAGGTGTAGATAACAAGTTCTTGTTCCAAGCTCTTCTAGACATTTACTCTTTAGATACAAATGCTGGAAGAGCCTGGAGTCTGATGCCACTGCAGCCATGTGGCCCATCTGCTCCTGCTTGGTTTCTCTGTCTGTGCAGGACAGTTTTATAGACAGCACAAGCCATTCATCATAGGTATTGACAGCAATATAGGGAATTGGGATTAAATTCTGGGTACTGTGCTGCCTGTGAAACTACATTTCATATTCTGTCATGACCAGCTAGAGCTGGAGAGTGAAAAGGAGAAAAATTTCATATCTAGGATGCAAACTGAAACTTTCTAGGGGCTTAAGCCGTTTATATGATATACCACTTTAACTGGTGTAAACCCTTCCAGCAAGGAGGCAGAAGGGGATTTACTGAGCTTGGAAATAATTAAAATCATGCTGAAAGTTTCTTAACAGGTGCTAAATGTGACATAGTGTGTGGTCTCCTTGAACAGGGCTGGCTTTCCCGATAAATGGGAAAGTGCAACATCAGATGTTTCTGTGCATGCACATGGATAAACAATGCTTTTATGGCATATTAAGAACAGTTTGGTTTATGGCTCTGTAGATGCATCTTAAAATCTTGTTCTATGATGACTTTAGCAGAGCTGTCCAATTTCCAAGATGTTCTTCTAAAGCAGGATGGGGGTTGTACCTGGTTTTTATTAACTATATTACAAGCTAAAAATAAACCAAGTTGCAGGCAGCTGACAACAATGCAGACCCTCAATGTGTTTCATTAAAAATAATAATAATTCTCAGGAGCATGGAGGCAGAGATCAAGCTTGTTTTATCACCTGGAAGCCCTTTTGCTTGTCTGGGGGAGGAAAGTAACTTGACTGTTTTTGAAATTTACTGGTATTCATCAAGATCGCTGGACTTCAAATGGAGCTTTAGTTAATGTTGAACTTTAACCCCATGTTTTAGTTTGTTCCTGGACAAAATAAGTGGCTTCATCTTGCCTTGTGGGCTACTGGCAGCGAAGCTTTCTGGTAGAGTGTACAAAAGGATCCTGGGGTTGAATGTCAAAAACATGACAACTGCAAGTGCAGAGTTACAATGAGGGTGGTCTAATTTTTTAGACCAGCATAGGGATGTGGTGAATATCTCTAATTTGTTATTTAATTGTGTCCAAGTGTGGTTTTGAAGAACGGACTCAAACTGATTTGGGAATCACAAGTGTCAATAGAGAAATTCATAGGCCCTCTGTGGGAGTATGAGCCAATTACTGAGCACAGGTTGAGGGCCCGTCCCTTGAAAGAAGCGGTATGAAAAATCTAGCCTGGCTAGAGCTAGACAAATTAAAATAACTATTTGAGAAGAACAATGGTCCTTTTTTTGATCTTTACTATGCAAGTGTATGCTACTGCTGAAATATGTTTCCCTGAGAGCTGTATTTCATGGAAGTCTATCTTCAGTAATAGTGCTGTTATTTAGCAGTCAAAATTAAAAGGGCAATAAACCACATGCATTTAAGCTGGAAACATGTTGTATCTCCCAATAAATTTGGCGACAATTTCTGTGGCATAATTTGATAAACTTGTTTTAGTGGACATCTGTGAACAAATGTTTTTGTGCGCTGGATAGAAAATGGCCTCTAAAAAATCTGAAGTACAGTTTCGATACTTCTTTTGGATAACTCAACACAATGTTCTGGACACTGGGAAAGCAAGCCTTTTGCAAATCATTTTGACCAATAGCTGAGCAAGGATGAGAGATCAAAGAAAAAAACAAAACCAAACAAATGAAAAATCAACCCACAAACCAAACTGGGAAGAAAAAGGCAGAGTTATAATTTCTAGTTTGTTTTGAAATGCTGTTCAGTGGTCTGAATTCCCCTGTCCAGGTTTGGGTTGACATAAATCATAATTGGTTTCCCATCTTTAAAATTTAATTTTCAGTGTCTACTAAATTTAAAAATATGCAGTAAAATGTAATGACCAGATTAGGGACTTAGGTGTTTGCAAGCGTGTTGCTCTATAGCTTTTCCTCTCTTAAATCCTAACTACAAAGTTTGAAGACATGATGTGCATCTACCATTGTTGTCATGATATTTGGAAACGTGCGAATAGATGACAGTAATTTTCAATAAATTTCTTTTTAAAATACTGAGGGGAAAGCTTAGATTCTTTGCTTTATCACCACTGCAATAACCACCAACTTCTGTGCTACAGCTCAGTGACAAACAGGGTACTGTTAATTACCCATGTCTTAAGTTGCATGGCTACTTCACTTCCTGCTATAGGTAAGGTTGCTGCATGTAGTGCCTAATTGTTAGTCAAAGTATCAAAGACACTATAGTGCTATTTAGAACTTTAAAAGGATTGAAACCTTTCAAAGGTGGGGGCCGGTTTCACCAAGGGGTCAAACTATTTGTTCAGGAGCAGTTCTTTGCCAGAGTCTTGGCTTGTGGAGCTTCCTGGCCCAACCCTGCTCCTGCAGACAAGCAAGCGCCTGGCTCCTGGAGTCAAGCGGAGAATTCCCCCCCTTCTCTGTCTGTGCTGGGCCAGGTCTTCAGGGAGAGCTGCAGTACATGCGTTTCCTGTTAGTCCAGAAAACAGAAACATCTGGGGGAGACGTGAATGACTTACTGGCTTGGTTAGGCAGCAGGAAAGCCTGTGACGGCTCGTTCTGGGCAGATAGATCCTCTCCATTACGTGCTGAAGCAGGGAGCAAATGCACACAAAATCCCATAAAATCCAGCTCAAAACAGCAGGAGATGGGCAGTGATGGCTGCCTTTCTTGTATGTCCTTTCCCTGTTCCTGCCTCCGGGGATGCTTCCTAAGGGAAGGTGAGGGGAAGGCTTTTCTCATGCAGTGTGGGGCAGTGCTGAGGAAAAAACTCTTCCTAGGGACAGCAGTGTGTTTCCCAGGGTGATGCCCATGTTTCAAGAGGAAAGTGAACCAGTGGTAAACCTATTATTTGCTGTTTCCTGTAAAAAATCTGTGGTGGGTAGTTATTATTATTGTGAAGGCAGAATGATTAGACCAGCTCCGGGATGACCTGCTTGATCAGAGAGTTGGACCAGATGACATCCAGAGGTCCCTTCCCACCTCAACCGATCTGTGGTGCTTGATATCAGGCAGTTAAATTGGGTTAGACTCTGGAAGGTGGCCTGGTTGAATCAGTGTGGCTTATTTCCTCACTCCCTAAGGAGATCTGTCCCACCAGTGTAAGAGTATTATTTTTTTTTCCTAATCTAACTGAACCACTGAAGATGTTCTTTAGCTTAACATGTCATTTTCTAAGTGGGGCAGAACTAAGTATCTGTCTCTAGCATATGGTGAGTAGTAAGGGAGGGACATGGTGCATCAGTAACCTGAATGGTGGTAACAGCAGGCTGTCTGTGCTCTCCAGTCAGTGGAGATAAATGGGCAGATGGGATGAATTGCCCTCTGCAGGGTCGTGTGTGTGTCTTCATCAATTACAGCCTGGTCCCTAGGGTACCCTGGGGAGATATTGGACCTGGGAATGGAGCAAGTTAGCATTAGCAGCTGCTTGCATTCCTTTTCCTCATTTTCATTCTCTTCCATGTGATGAAACATTTCTTTCTCTTTCCTCTGTCCTCTTATTTTAATGTTTCTTCTTCTCTGCTGGGTTCTCCTTCTCACTTCTCAACTGTTCCAGTTTTCCCTATATTTATTTTTCCATACATAAAGATTCTTCTTTGCTATTGAGCTTGAAGAGCTACTGCTTTTATTAGCATATGATCAAACCTTGCTGGATTTCCTAAAAGGCAGGAAGGTGCCTATTTAGAAAAGTAAAATACACATGACTGCAGTTCAGTGAAATAACTCACTAGAATACTTTTGCCAGCTAAAGTTGTGTGTATTTCAGCTAAATATTTGAAGAGAGGGGTGACAAATCCCTAGAGAGGAACTTGTTCATGATTACATGAAGACCTTGACTGTATGTGAATGTAAAGATGCAGGAAGCCCTGCTAACTGGAAGTTTGCTAGGGAAAACGTTATGGTCTAATTAAGATCTGGTTTGGGGGCTATAAAGAGAGCTAAAGAAGTCCAGTAACTTCATCAATTGACTTTTCATAAACCCTAGAAGAAAGCACCTGTTCTCTTGAGAGCAAAAGTTATCTTTAGTATCCAATCCTATGTATCTGTTCTGTTGTCACAATTTCAGCCGTTCAGACAATTGATGGAGCATCTATTTATTCCAAGAACTTCCCTAAGGGTTTCTGTTCTTCTGTACACTTTTATGGTTTTATACCAAAAGAAAACTACTGTCTGCACTTTACTCTGGGAACAGGCTAGAGCTATTTATCCAAGAAGAAAAGTATTGTATTGGGGTAAGAAATAGCTTGTGAATATAAGAAAGGAATCTTTCTGGCTTTCAGTAAGACAAAGGTATTTGGAACAGTGTTGTATAGTGAATACATTATCAGCCACATGCTTTGAATTCTGGCTCTGCTGATGTCCTGAAGGAAATTAGTACCTTGTCCTTGAAATGGAGAGGACAATAATGTCAGTGTGCTGTAGATCTGTGTGCACAGATGCTGAGTATCTTAGGCTTAATGCCAGCAGTAGGATTTTTTTTGTACAAGGTTTTGGTTTGAATACAATGTTGCTGGAGGATCTACCTTGTAATTCTCTGGGGAACCTTCTTAATTTAAATATTTATCCAAACCAGATTGTTTTTTATTCCCCTCCTTTATGGGATTTCATCCTTGTTTAATTTTATTAAATGTTTTCTGTGGTGTTTCCTACCCAAGCCCAATGGCTGATGTGTGGGCACAAGGGCTTGTCACACACTTGGCAGGATGTTAGACACCCAAGAGAAGGAACGCTCATCCAGAGAAAGCTGGTGGAAAACACTTCCCTTTTGTTCCTGTGCCACCTGGAAGGGTTGCCCAGAAAGCTTCCCTGCAGGGCATGTTGTTCTGGAGTGTGGGTACAACTCTTCCTTGCTTCTGCCAGAAACAGAAAGAAGAACATAGTTGTGTCTTGGAACAAGTTGCAGCATGAGACTGTGTCCCAGCAGCTATACACATGAACCAAGGGAAGGAAAAGGAGTTTCGTTATAATGAAACAAAGGTTCATTTAGGAATCTTGTTTTCCATTGGAGTAATTATTGTGAAGTCTAAGTTTAATTTCTGGTGGTGCCTCTTTGGTTTTTATTTTTTGTTTTGTTTTGTGGTTTGTTTTGTTTTGAGGGTTTTTGTTTGTTTGGGTTTTTTTAGGTTTTGTTTGTTTGTTTGTTTTAAACATGGATTCAGTTATTTACATTTCATGAACCAGAAAACATGAATAGCTTCATCATTTATTGTTTTTCTCTGTAGATTGGAAAAGTACAATTACAAATAAGATATACAGTAGATTTAAATTTTCAAACTGCAGCCTGGAAGTTTTTCACAGAACGAGAAGCATGTAGTATTGTTTCACACTGTTGTACAGATAAGTGCAAACCATACTTGCTTTGTGAAGTCAAAATTTGACTGAAATCTTGCTTTTGTACTGAGAACAAGAGTGCTTTATTTCATTAAGAAGGAGCAACATGTATTTTTCCAGTATTGCTGTGGTGACATCCAGTCACAAGTTGATGAGGGAGGCAGTGACAGTGCAAATGCACCATCTCATGAGATGTGCATGAGTTGCTGTTAGATGTGACCCTGCCCAGTTTTGAAAATCATGGTTTTTTCTACCAGCTGTTCCAGTGAAACCAATGAAAAATCAAAATACAGAATTAAAAACAAAAACAAAATCCCAAACCACCACCAATTTGCCGTGTTGGCCTTATTCTGTTTTCTTAACACTTGGTACTGGCTTACAGGAGGTGATCAGAAACTTTCCGTTCCCTGTTCAACTGCTATAAGTAGTATTTGTAGTGATCTCTGAGAATCTCTCCAGGAATGCCGCCTCCATGCCAACTTCTAGCTGCATCAGTACTGCATCTTTCAGCACTAAGGTAGCAGTTCTGGTATTAAAAAAGTGCCTGTCAACACTGAAGAAGGAGTCAAGACTCCAGCTGTAGACAGCTGGTAAAACAGAAAAATACCTAGAAATTAACAGGCATCAGGGACAATGTGTCAGCATCTCTTGATTGTATGAAGTCGTTCTTGGGTTTCACCCAGGGAGGACACCTGCTCTGTATCTACAGTGTCCCACTTGGCAGCCCCAGCCACATATGCACTGCCTGGGGTGTCTTTGGACACTAACACCCACCCTTAGCTACTCCTAGGGGGTCTTTGTAAGTCATCTTCACCTTGTGCTCCTTTTGACTTCACCAACTCAGCCTGTACTTAGAATCCTCCTCCCTTAGGGAGAAGCTCCAGCTGAAAATATGACAAATCAGGAGGGAAACATTGCTGGCCAGTCTGCCCAGCCTTCTGTCCCACCTGGCTTTTGTTCCACTTCCTTGGGGTTAGGGAAAAAATGAAAGTCTTTTCTAAGATGGCTCTGAAATAAGCAGGCTTGTGTAGCAGACCAGGGGAAAGCAGAGAAGCAGGGTGTGGGTGAGGGAAGGGGGGCTACTGCATCATTAAGAACTGTTTTATATATGCAATAATAGCCACCCCTCACCACAGGATTGCCTTGGTTTTGTGAGAGGTTGCACTGCAAGGGCATGTTAAGGCCCATTTGGCCTCGAGATTTCCTTCCTGGCACTCCTGACTATACACCAAGGCCAAAACAGCACAAATTGGTCCCCAGGGCAGCAGTGGGGATCCAGTCTCAGCACTAAATTGATGCCAGCACTAGATACAGGAGGAGAAAAGCAAAGGGAAAACCAGTTTGTGGGCTTGAAATAAGGGGAGATGGAAGTAAACTGAAATGTCAGAGGGAAGAACGTACCATAAGAGATTGTGCAGGCTGAGGAGAGATTAACAGGTACTAGAAGAAATCAAAGGACATGAGAGAATTCAAATCGATTTTGAGATGAGCAGCATGGAACATCCTTAGCAAGGAGCATGAGGACATTAAAGACAGATGGCAAGATCTGAATAAGCAGGCAAACCTGAGAAGCTGTTAAGGGCTAGATGGAGGAAAACCTTAAAATCCAGAAGTGAAGAGGGTGAAAAGTATGTGAACAAAGAACATCTAAAATAATGATAACTTCCAAATCAGAAACAATAATTTTAATTATCTTGATGTTAGAAAGCCATACATAAACTAAGCAAAGGCAGTGTAAGAATAATTTTATTTAGTATTTTGGTAACACGATACATCTCGAAATTACCATAAAATTTAGCTTGCTGAACAACTCCATACATTTTAAATGGATGCTACTAAATTTGAATAACTTCACAGATTATACAAGGTGTTATTTGACCAATAGCTATATAGTGTGTGACCCCCGTCAGACATTAACAGTGTGAATTGAAGTTGCATTAGTAGCCAATGCATAGTTAAAGCTCTTGGAACAGTACAAAATTGCAAAAGCCATTTTTATTAAAATATGAATCGGTGATCCTTGCATTAGAATAACTATTCAGTTGAAGGTTACATCCTTTACATATTTTTTTTAGTAACAATACTTACTAAGGTACAAGGAATACTGTCATGCTAGCATTTGATCTAATGTAGATCTCCATATGAAAATGCTGAATATCTTATAAAGGTTTTCACAGGCATAGGCTAAGTTCTGGGACATTACAAACCTGTACATAATTCAGAAAAACACCTGAGGTTACTCATTGTGTATGTATCAGAAGGCTTTTTTAGCTTTGAAAACAGAAGATAGATGCCATATGAAGTCAGAGATTTTAAACAGGTACATTACTACTGTGTGGAGTTATGGAGCAGCACTTTTAGGTTTGATTCAGGTTTTTAAAATCATTTGTGAAGCTTCTACTTAAGAAGATGAGGATTGTGTCATTAACCCAGCAGAGGTCCGTCACTGCTGCCGACGTGACTAAGACTGACTCGGTGCAAATCTTTCCTCCCTTAGATTTCAGCAGAGCTACTATACTGTGCAGCATCGCACCATTATTTTTCTAGCTCTATTGATACCTTACTTAGTACCAGGCAGGACCCAGCAAGTCATGTGAGGTACTCTCATTTCTGATGGATTTCATATGTAATTGAAGGTGATCGGCAGCTTCAAAGAAATGCCCAACCCTTTTCAAAATCAGGCACTTACACAGGGTTGTTTGCTCTTTAGAGAAATACATGCTGTTTTGTGTACAAAAACATTAGCCAGAGGTTGGAGGGCATAAATTTCATGTGTGTGTTTTACTTTTAAATAATTGTTTTGGAGGGTGGGTTTTTTTAAATTTAATGTCCTTTGCCTCACAAAAATTTTCAAACTACATTTTCTTCAGCTAATGGCTACATTAATCAGGACATTTAATGTTAGTTTTCCTTCTGAGGCTTCATTCCAAGCAAATCATGCTAAAATTACCTATTGATTTTTGGATATTTGATTTAACTCTACCTAACAGAATGACTAGTGAGCAGGGTTGTATTTGCTGTATTTGCCTTACTCGAGGCTTGCAGCATGAAAGTTTCAATATAAAACCTCCAAATTCTCCAAATTCTCACTTCTAAATACCTCATCTCATGTGGATTTTATTGGACTTACCCATGTGCCTAGGGACAGGGATGTTAACTCTTTACTAGAGAAATACAAAGTTCAGCTATAACTTTGTAAAACTTCCTAACTTAAATATCTCCTTTGTTTGTCAATATGCTAAAGAACAGATTAGCATATTGTTTTCATCACCTTATCATTTCGTGACATCAAATCTGATCTTTCAAAACTTAATGAAAAGTTACAATATTAGGACATTCTATTAATTCTCATACAAAATATGAATTTTATTTTCAAGTCTATTTTCTTTTAGTCATTTATGTAAACACTTTGAAATGTTAAAGGCAAGACTTGTCATTTTACGAAAAATTATTTGAATGTTTATTATAAAGGCATTAATGAACATCCCATCAGTCACAATGCAGGAGCTGCCTATGGCAGTTTCCAGTGGAGTGAATTCAGAGGCAGGCTGCAGTGTTCTGATCACCCCTTCTTTCTTTCTTCTTCTGTTGCTTTTTTTTTCTTAAATAAGAAATTTCACTTTGGGATGTGGAGTCACTGAAGATGAACTTAGAGTTAAGGCACAGCACATGGAGACATGGAGAAGATTGTACAAACAGTTCCTGGAGATGCTCCAACCAGTTAGTAGATAAAAGGCACTTTACAATGGCAACTTCTGTGAACAAGCTAGAAAAGAAAAGGCTTACTTTCAAATTTCATACGTTTTATCATTTAATATATTAAAATGTTTCCCTGGCTCTCCTTCTAGAATGAAAAAGAGGACTGAATTATACCTTGTGCAGTTTTCCTTCCTGCTCTTGTAACTTGTAACATAGGCTAATTTCCAAAAAGAAAAAAAAAACTATAACTCATTTAAGTCTAAAAAGAGAGAGGGATTATCTTTAAATGCAAGGTTTGTTGCCTAGGTATTTGCTGACAGCTGATTTTCATTGGCTGCTTTCTCTGCTTGCAGTCATTGGACAGCCTGATCGAGCAAATCCATAGTATCTCTAAGCGTAACATTCAAGGTAAATGGCTTAGGTTTAATGGTCAACCCATAGATAAAGTCCATTTTAGGGTCCTCATTTGGATTAGCAGTAAAATTGCACTGATGGACCAGTATGGAGGTAAAGAGAAACAGCTGCATCTTGGACAACTCCTCTCCAATACACCGACGTTTTCCCACTGAGAAAATCATCACGCTACTGGTAAGATCTTTATTGATGAAGCCATTCTCATCCAGGAATCTTGTTGGATCAAAATCCTCTGGGTTGGACCATTTTGCTGGATCATGATTCACTGACCACTGATTAACAAAAATCACTGTGTCCTTGGGAATGAGGTAGCCCATGATGAAGGTGTTGGTTGTGGTGGCGTGGGGGATAGTAACAGGCACAAAGCTGCTAAAACGCATGGATTCATACAAGAAAGCCATGATGTAAGGCAAGTGAGGCTGATCTTCAGCACATGGCAGACGGTCTCTTCCAACAATCCTGTCCACTTCTTCCTGCATTTTAGCCTGCACATTCGGATACCTGTCATTTAAAGTAAGACGTGTATGTACATAACACTTCCAAATAAAAATAATCCTTGATGTAAACATTTTTCACAGAACCTCACCCTTCCCCTAAATAATGCAGTTTTCACAAAGTTTAAGTATGTTGCAAGAATGTGCAGAACTTGGTGGAAAACTTCGAGAGAAAAATCCAAACTTCCTGTGCAATGGCATTTTAGATTTGTTCAGTTTTTACTGCAATATAATATGTAATTGATTCTCAACATCATAAAATGAAATTACCTGAAAATGGCCTAATATTACTTATCTCTTCTAAATATTGGGCTTTCTGTGGCAATGAGAATTTGGTTTTCCAGCTCTGTATATGACTTCTAAAAGTTAGCATGGAGTTTATTATCACTAGACATATTACATACATATGAAAGTCTGCAGGTTCTTAAACTGAAAAAGTCCCTGCTAGTAATTGTCAGAATAACTTTATAAACACTCCACTCTTTATGTGTGTATACTTTTTCTAATTATTATCAAAATATGTTTTCTTTATAAAGTAGTTTAAGACAACTGTCTTGAAGTCTGGATCATTTGAAAGACTACATAGTAACCAAACATCAAAATATTAATATTTTTTACTTATGTGCTTTTAGACAGGCAAAAGAAAACGTTCCTTCAATGAGCCTTTATTTGCCTCTTTAAATATTCAAGTTTAGTTTCTGTGTCCTTTCCTTTTCTTCCTGCAGCAGGTCTGCCTGTTGAATGCTGGGCAAATGGGGAGAAACTCAACAGGTTATGTGACCACTGGACATCATACCCTCAGCTCGAAGTGTTAAGTATTTGCCAGTTTGTCAAGCAGCATCTGGATATATATGTTTTCATAAGCCTACAAATTATGCAGATGATGAAAGAAAAAGCCAGGACAGGCAAGAAAATCAGTGTTATGCCTCCTTCTATTAAACCACCTTCCCAAGCTGAGATTTTCCCCCTCGGAGACCTAGTGCCAGGGCAAAGGGTGCGCAGAGGGGTGCACTTGCCCCCGCGGCTGCCCAGGTGGTGTTCCCCAAGTCACACCACGGCGATAAGGGTACACACTGCCGGCAAATTAACATAATAGCGGGTTTGTAAACCGGTGCACGAACTCTTTATCTTGCTTAAGCAGTTGTTATCCTGTTCCTATGATCTCCTTGATCTTGACCTGGTAAAATCTGTTACTTTCAGGTTTTATTCAGTTGCCTTTTTGCCAGCTTCTCGTTATGCACCATTGCCCGACCGCCACATTATATTTTTTTTTCCTTTCTTATCTTTTTTCTGGCAGGCTTCCCAGAGCTCCCGTGTTAGTTAATCGGAAGCCCCTGCGGTACCCCGGCACCAGGCGGGCGGGCCGGTCCCTCAGACCCTCGCCGGCAGCGTTGTTCCCTCGGCTCTCCCCGCACCGAGCGGTTTCGGCGCTCCGTAGGGCCGGCTTTCACCGCCGAGGGGTTCTTCCCAGCGGCGATTGTGTCCGGGCAGCGCCACTTCCATGGGGATGCCCCAAGGCTGGCGCTGTCACCGCGACGCCCTGGTCTGACCCCAGTGTCCCTCCCCAGGGCAGGTGGGGCACCCCCGCCTCCCGCCTCCGCCCCGCCGACAACTACCTGATGAGGAAGATGAGGAGCCAGTGCAGGGCGGTAGAGAGGGTGTCCTGGCTGGCGCCGAAGATGTCGGTGACAGTGGCGGGCACATGCTCGACCTGCAGCCGCGGCTGCTCCCGCTGCAGGCGGATGAAGGCGTCCATCAAGTCGCGGGGGGCGGCCCCTGGGCGCAGGCTGCGCTGGTGCTGCAGGAACTTGCCGCGCACGAAGCCGTAGAAGTCGCGGTTGAGGTCGCGGAACGCGCGGTAGGCGGCACGCACAGGGCTGGGGAAGCGCTGCAGCCAGGGCAGCGCGTCCACCAGGCTGCCGGCGCCCACCGCCCGCCCGAACTGCTCGTTGCGCCCCACGAGGCGCAGGAACTCGCCGTCGCCGTGGCTGTAGCGGCGGCCGAAGCACAGCGCGCTCATCACGTTGGCCACGGCCACCACCAGGACGCGCGAAGGGTCGAGGAAGGCGCCGCCGGCGCTGCCCCGCACCAGCAGCGCCACCAGCGCCCGCGCCTCGCCCAGCAGGTGCCGCTCCAGCAGGCGGCGGGTGGCGGGGCTGCCGGTGGAGAAGGCGCGCACCGTGGCCTGCGCCGCCCGGCGGTGCAGCTTCCAGAGCTCCGAGTAGCCGCCGAAGGCCAGGCTGAGCCCGCCCGACACCAGCTGGAAGGACGGGAAGGGCGGCCGGCCGGCGAAGGCGGCCCCCTGGCGGATGAGGGCCTGGCGGATGGCGCGCTCCCCGTTCAGCACCACCACGGGCCAGCGCCCCAGGCGGATCTGGAAAACGGCGCCGTAGGTGCTGGCCAGGCGGGCGAAGGAGAGGTGCGGGGCGCTGCCCAGCTGCGCCGCGTTGCCGATCAAGGGCCAGGGGAAAGGACCCGGCGGCGCCCGGCGCTGGCCCTGCCGCCGGCGCTGCTGCAGGAGGAGCTTGCCCAGGTGGATCGCGGCGAGCAGGCAGAGGAGGAGCAGCAGGGAGCTTTGCAATGGAGGGATGCTGCGCAGGGCTTCCCCGAGCCTCTCGAGGGCCATGCTGCAAGTGAAAGGAGAAAGTAGGCGGGATGCGACCCTCAGGAAGGGCTGGGCAGCTCGCCGTCGCCCGTAGGCAGGGTGAAGCTGGTTCCCGGGTAGCCGAGGGGACAGGGGCGCGCTGGCTTGGCGGAGGGGAGCACCGGCAGCCTTCTGGTGCTCAGAATCGGGATGCGTCCTTGTTATGAGCTCCTCGTGTGACTAAAGCCCGCCCGGATCCTGTGCGAAAAACAAGGGATAATGGATAATTAAGTGGTAGGCGCTCAATAAGGGGTCAAAATAATATTTTACGTTGGGGCCGCTGCTCTCTCCCTCTCTGTAGGGAAAGTTTGCAGCGGGAGATCCAGAAGTTGATGTGTGAGGCAGAAAGGGTGTCAGAAGGATGCTCTCTCCTGACGAGCCTTCCGCAGATGCAGGCAGCTGCCGTGCGCTGAAGACAGGTTCATCCCGGCGCTGCACATCGTTCCTGATGAAAGAGCCCCTGCGAGAAACGGGCTCCCCGCGAGGACGTCGGAGCTTCCCGCTGCTCCGGAGAGGAAACCCCCGCACATGGCCACGCAGCCCCTTCTGTCCTGAGCCTTTCCCCCCTCCCCGCACCTTCGTGCCCGTGGCGGCAGCGCATGCTGGCGGTCGGCGGCCCCGGGGATGGGCTGCGGAGGATGCCTAAGGTCCCTGCGTGGCAGAGCTGACTGGCCCCGCTTCCCATTCCCGTTGCCGGAACCACCCGCTCCTACCTTTCTGAGGCAGCGAGGGGTAAGACAAGTGAAATAAACTGCCACCTTGGGAGCCTGTAGCAGAACTGACCTGTTGCACACTTCGTCCATCCGAGACCTCGGGAAGGATGGAGAGGAGCAGGGCAGCCGGCGGCAGCTCTAACGGGCAGCCCTGAGAGGAGAGCGGCGAGAGCGACGTTCAGATCCCAGCCTCTGGGAAACTCATTAGGAGCCCCGGTTCCTGTCACCTGGAGCTTGGCAGGTCATGTGCAGGCAAATGCCAACTGCACCCGATCCCAGCGCAGAGTTATTATCACCTTCCCAGCGCTTTAACCCTTCGGAGCTCGCCCCGCCGGCAACCACCTGCCTGGTGCAATCCCGCGGACCGGAGGCGAGCGGGCTGCAGCCGCCCCCTCCCTCCCACCCGTCTGCTGGGCTACGGGGACGGGGCCACCCCAACCGGCTGCGGGGAGTGAAGGCGAGAGGCTCAGAGAGCGAGGGGCGGGCGGCCCGCTGCCCCCAGGCTGAGCCGGAGCCGGAGCAGCTCTGGCCGGGAGCCTGGCGTTGGTACTCGCGGCTTTCAATCCGCCGGTATACGCCGACGTGCCGCAGATAGACCCGCTGACAAATCCCCGCTCTCTGGCCCGTCCCCTGGCTTGAGGGGTCGCAGATCTTTGCCAGCTACCCTTGGGCCCCCACCAAGTGGAGCGGCTGAGCCGCGGATGCTTTTATGGCCGGGGCCAAGTTTTGACGGAGGAGGTGCTGGGAGGGGAGCGGGGTGGCGGGCGGGCTCGCAGCCCTCTCTGTTGGGAGGCAAAGTCTCGCCTGCATCTTGGGGGCTGAGGAAGCCGGAGAGCTTCCCCTCCTCCGCCTGTCGCCTCCCCGTTGCGTGCGGAGCTTGCATTGCGTGAGCCGGGGCTGGAAAGCCTCCAGCCATCTCCTCCCCGGGCCCCTACCCCTCCTCGCAATACCTGACACCGGCTCGGGGGAAGGAGACAGGGAAGCTCTGGGCAACTCGCACCCGGAGCGGCCCCGCCGCCCTCCAGCCTCGCCCCCACCCAGCGGTCGCTTCTCTCCTGCTCACGGCGATATTTTACTCTGAAATCTGGAACCTCCGCTCCCCCTCCCGCCCCCAGGAGAGCTGGCGAGGGGCGTGTGGATGCGGAGGGCCAGGCTCCACACCCCCCCAGCTTTCCGGCGCCCCAGGGGAAATCGGGGCTGCAAAACCCACAGGCATCAAGGAAACCGTTCCCCAAGAAATCGGAATGCTCCTGCTTTATTGTCGTTTTTGCTGTACCAAGCAAAATTTAAAAACACAACATTTATTTCAGATTCTCCACAGTCACGTCATGGGAAGAAAAGGTGGTGTTTTGGTAGCATTTAGGGATTAGACAAAATTAGCTGCTGGGAGCCAGCCCAGCTCAGGGTGTGAACCCGGACCTGGCGAGGTTGCTACTACTTCTTTCTTTGCTAGGTGTAATCATGGCTGCTGTCACTGTCCCAGGCTCTTCCAGTCCGCAGTACTACCTCTTGCTCAGCCTAGCATCAGCCATCTCTCTCTGCATGCCTCAAGAGCGCACTGTAGTTCTTCCTGTCATTGCCAAGTGAAAGAGATGTCAAAACTACTTTTTCCAAGCAGTGCCAGAAAAAGTGAGCTCCCCTCTTCCCAGCCTCATGTCTGGAGTGAACTGGAAGAATCCTACAATCCAGCCAGCACATGGACCAGTTTCAAAGAGTAGCAGATAGCTCCATCCCTATGGCAGGGCAAGGTTGGAGTGAGATTAGGCAGTTTGATCTCTCCATCACCACCACAAGGTTGAAACCAAATTTCACATGCTGTAACCACTCAGCTGTGGTGAAGTGGCCTGTCCCACCCTGAGAGCCAGCCTTCCCTACTTAATTGGTCACATGTCAAAGAGACACAGACTTCTCCCTGCAGAGAGTGTTCTGGGCACTGAGTCTAAGTGGTTAAGGACAAGCTTGGATCAGTTACCTGCGCTCTGGATTATAGTGGTGGGCATTTGCCATTACCAGCAGGTAAATTTGCCCTTTTGCTGGTGATCGTGGTAATCAGTTGCTTAAAATGCAAGTGTCACACCTATTGTTAGTAAGTTCCTAAATCCTTTCTTTGCTTTAGCACTTAAGCTAGTTGTAGGGCAGTCAAAGCAAGAGATTGCCATTTACTCCAAAGCAAGTCAAACAGATTCCATTCCAGCTCCCATGTAAATCTGAATTTGTAAAGAAACAGTGTCCTCAAGGTGGCCCAACTCTAATTTCAGTTGGTAAGGGGAAGAACACCTCAGCATGGGGCTGCCAGAGGTGACAGGCTCTGCTGTTTCTAACCTTTGCAAGTGGCCCTGCACCCACCTCACTGTTTCACATCCATTTGGTGAATCCTTGTGGGTCCAGTGCACTGTATGCTTTGCATCCTATTGACATCAAACTGCAAGTGGGATTGCTTGCTGGCTGCTGGCAGGCAGTACAGAGGAAGGAGCATGTTTCCACTACCCTGAGCTGCAAGTTCACAGTTATCATAGAATCATAGAATCATAGAATGTTAGGGATTGGAAGGGACCTCAAACAGTCGTCTAATCCAATCCCCTTGCCAGAACAGGAACACCTAGATGATGTTATGCAGGAAGGCATCCAAAGAAGGAGACTCTACAACCTCAAGGCATGAGCCACATTTTAAGGTCCCAGCAGCATGGGTGGCCCAGGTGAGAAAGTTGTGGAAGGAGCAATGTAGGTTCAGTGCCAGGCTCTCCTTGGCATGCCTTTTGCAGCTCCAGTGTCCCTGGAGCTGTAGGCTTTGTGGCTCTTGGAATCTCAACATGAACCAGAACCCTAATGGCAGGTTGGTCCTTGGACTGAGGTCCCCAGCAGAATGGGTGCTTCAGAGGAGACTCCATGAAGGAAAGAGGTGATAGAAAGTTGCACAAGTAAACACGATCACCTACATGAGCACTTGGTAATCTTCTCTAGTGATTCATAAACACCTAGTGTCCAGTTTTAACCACAGTATTTAAAAGGTACAACCTCCATATCAGTACAGCCCTGGAGGCACCCACAGCTAATTTAGGTACACGTTAACTGTAGATATTTCGCATATATTAAATAGGGTCATATTATCATCAGGTAGACCTTAGTGTTCTCTCTTTTATAAAGAAAAGGAAACCTTTGTGTATCTCAGGTATCTTTGTATCTTGGTGTCCAGTGCAGTCCAGAGAGCAGTGAGAAGATCATATTCTTTACCACTGCAGTGATGACACCCTCTGAGTGAAACAAAAGCCTGGACATGCTTTCAACAACTACTATGTTCCACTGCTTTTTGTTTTGTTTTGTTTTTAAATAGATTACAGTTTTCCAGGTTGTTATTAACCCCCAGATTTTATTTCCTGAACAAGACTGCCATGCAAAACTAGCTTTCCTCTTAACCAAAAGTCCTGGTATTACAAAAGTGTGATCTTGATTAATGCTCCTGTATCCAACAGGAAATTTAGAATGTTCTTTTACTCTCAGATATAAGCCCTTTTTTTGCTGCAATACTCCCATGAAGATCTCCTTCCACATTGTAAGCATTTCATCATCAATCACTTGCCATGCTATGCTTATTCTGATATCCATTGCTTCCCACTGCCTTCAAAACCCACGCATCTTCATGTCTGGTATCCTTTTATAATCCTGAGATTTTCTATTACACACACAGTTATCTTATGTTTTACGAAGGATGCACACTACATCCATGGGAAGAAAACCAGACATTATGGCTGGATGGATGCCTCATGGGAGAGCATCCATCGCTCAGTTTAAATGTAGCCTTAATGTCCTAAATGTAGCTCTTAACCTTAGATCAGTTACACTGCTTTTTTACTTTTGTTTTCATGATCTTCATCTAAAATGTATCATTCATAGGCTGGGAGGAGAGGTACTGCGGAATGTACTACATCCCAAATGTATGCTATACAGAGTAAGAGTTAGCTTTTGTTGCTCAAGTTAAGTTACACCTATAAAAAAGATGAGAAGAGATGTCAGCAATAAGAATATCTTCTAATTGTCTTTCTTTACCAGGGCACCTGCTGCCTAAAGTTCCAATGAAGAGCTGTTAAAACTGCCTTCAGCTATCCTCCACGTTTCTGGAGAGTTTCAACTTCTGTCAGGTTTTAAGAGCTCCATGGTTTCACTCGGGTATTTTGTTAGCTTGTTTTAGATCTGAGTGAGTGCAGGTAACCACATGGCACCCTGCAGCACAGCTGAACCCTTTGGCCTGTACCTGGGATCTGACAAGCCCTCAGTCTGCAGCTTCAGCTCCTTCACAGCATTGCACTGGGCTCCAAGTACCTTGCACCAGAAATGACAGAGAGCACCTTCTTCACCAGTGGGTTTAAGTCCAGTTACCTCCATCAGCTTCCCTGCAAATCACATTGGGCTAAAAGCCCTGAGCATCTCTCTGGTTCCATGCTAATTGGAAGGTAAACTACACAAAGCCTCAACAAAAAAAGAAGAGTTGGCCAGACCAGTGTACTTTTAAAAATCCCACCTGAAAAGATTAGCAGTGTTACCTCCCTACACTGCCCTTGCTGTACTGCTGTGCTGACCCTACCGACCTAGGGTCCCCAGGGATTGTGATATTGTGACCTAGGAGGCCAATGAGATAGTGTTCTACTTAAAATTTGGGGGTTTTTTTTAAGATTTGTTTTAAATGTACCTTGTAAATTATTTCAAATTTGACCTTTAATTGGAGCTAATGATCAGTGCTAGTATTTACACGAACCAGATACAGGACAGTTCATAAATCTGGAGTTTGAATTTTGTTTTGTTTGGGTTTTGTTTGTTTAGTTTTGTTGTTGTTGTTTGTGTATTTTAAAATAATAATAATAATAATAATGATAATGATAATAATAATAATAATAATAATAATTATTATTATTATTATTATTATTATTATCATTATCATTATCATTATCATTATCATTATCATTATTATTATTATTATTTGCTCGCTGGGAGTTATACATAAACCACACAACACTATAGACTATTAACTCACATCTTTTTTTCTTATGGTTCCAAAGCCAAAGTGTTTGGTTGTTTTTTTTTTAAATCTTCTCTGAATTCATTCAAAATTTATCCAGTAAGTGTGCTAAAAGAAACAGGTTATGATATTTAACTAGTGAATGGATGTATGCTCCTATTCCTACCAATATTTATAAACACTTGTGGATGCTTAAAATTATGATGTGTTTAAGATTTGAACACATTTGATTTCCTACACTCCAAATCCAATGAATGTTTGATACATTTATTTAGAACAGCAAGTTTTTATCAGGCTAGCAAAGCACTCAATGTGTAAATAGCAATTTTTGATTTTTTTCTAACCATTCTACTCAAAACTAGAGTCTAATCAGGTGGGCTTTTAACATAGGGTAAAGAGACTTTTCCCACTAGAATGAAATGATTGTGCTAAGCTGAAGCTGATTTCATTTGTGAGGTGCAGAAGTAGCTACAACTTAAAAAATGTGCTTTCTTTCTCAAAGACAAGACTGCACTACATGGGAAGCACAGGAAGTTTGCAACTGGAATGAAAAAAAGGCAAAAAGGAACATCTGCAAACATTTCAAGGAAGATTTTTTTTTTTTTATTATGTGCTCTATGGTTAAATAAAAACATAAATTATCTGGAAATAAACTGGCTATACTACCCACCTACATGCTTATAGGGTTACTCAGTGATGAAATGGCGAAGCCCCATGCATTTTTGACTGCTGCATTACCTGAACTCTGCTCACTGGTCTAGCTGTGCTTGGGCTATTTCTAACACTCCAAACCACCAATCAACTGCTAACAGCAGTCATTAAAAAATATACCAACAAACAAAATTTTATCTATCATTCCTCCAAATTAGCTTAACCTGAGGCCAAGTACAGGCAATACTCAGTGCTTACATCTGTGAGATGCTATTTCAGGACTTGTGAATGATAAAAATGAGTTCTGTTTTAGTGTGATAATTTGAATTTCCCTGTAAAATCGTATTGTGGTGGTTGCCAACTCTTTCCATACCATGATCCTGTTACAACAAAAGAACAGATTTATGTCCCCACTCTTGCCTGCTTCCCTCATCTTCCACCCTTGAACACATCCACAGCAAAAAGCATGCTCCTTGAGATTCCCTGGAATATCCTTATAAACCAGAAAACCAGCATTTAGAGTTCTTCCAGGATTAGGAATAGACACATCACATTCTATCATATGGAAAGGCAAAATTAACTAAGTTCTTAAGGGTATCTAATATGTCTGCCTTAAATCTTTTTCTTGTTCAAGAACCAATAAATGAGGAGAATTCAGAAAGGGGGGGCTATTTTTAATTTTATTTGAGAGCCAGCTATCCCAACTTCATTCATAAGTATTTGTATTCTAGCTGTGCCAGTAAGCTCAGAAACTCCTGTACCATCATGCTGGGGGCTGTACAAGGCCCTGGAAAGAGCTTGCATCCACCAAGGGGTCAAAGCAGAGACAGAGCGCACCAGCCCTTCCAGTTCCCACTGCAGGCCAGAGGAAGCGGAGCTCACCTCCCTTGTGACTTTTTGTGCCATGTCACATCCACAGAGCCACCACACAGAAAGCGAACAGTCAGGCACAGGAAACAAAGCACTCACATAGCCCTTATATCAGGCTGTGAGATGCATGTCCGCACTTCTGAGATGTCACCAGGAGTTTCACCTGGCCCTTCCTGAGTGACTGCCCAACCTTGGCGCAGACAGACCTTCTGGAGCCCTTCAGCTGGTGTCATGACCTGCCCTGCAGAGAGGGAACCACGAACTGCTGCAGGGTTATGCCATCCTTGCCCATAGGAATGACAGCAGCCTGGAGCTTTCACAGTTCTCAGCATTGTGAGTTATCTGGAGTGCTTCTCACAGCTTCTTTAATGACAAGAAAATGAGGGTGATGGGGTTCGGTCACATTGTAGGTACACAACTTTACTGTGGACCAGTATTCAAACGCATTTTTGGCCTTCGCTTAAGTAACAACAGTATAAAAGCTCAGTGCTGGAGCCATTTAAAGTTTGAATGCCAGCTGCATTTTTATTGGCAGTCTGTGACTTCAAAGGGCTTTTCCTCCACTAATGCCCAGACAGGTAGGCTGCCCTGAAATGTCTCTGCCATGTTGCCTTATGATTTTTTTAACTGATTTTATCTGCAGGCTTATGCCTGAAAATAAACATTAAACATATTGGGACCAAAATGAATTTCAGCATCTTACAGTCCTGTTACAGCACCAACACTTTCTCAGGCAGGGGATGGTTCACCTGAAAACATATAGCAAAGATGTTCTTTGTAGTCAAATAAACCTTCATTACTTATACTTTAACCGTGAGACTTTAAGACAAGAACTTCAGAAAAGCAGATACGCTGATGCTGTGCCATGTTTTCATTGGTAAGAATAGGAAACAATGAGGAAATAAAGTTGGATGCTTAATGTATTTTTCGGTTTCAACAACCTGGTCTTTACTACATCATTTTATAAGAGTGTCTAAAGCCCTCATCCCAGATCAGGACACCGTTTGACCAGTTGCTCCTGTGACATAATGAGGGAGAGCTTGCAGTCTAAGGGGCAGAATTGTGTGCAGTGTAATATTTCAGATACCATCTGCCCATATGGGTACATTTGCAGTACTGTAAATAAACTTTTGGTGCTAACACCATATAACAACATTTGCCTTACTCTATGACAATGAAGAGATTCTTTGATTGAGACTCAGAGGGCAATTTTCCATCTGGTTCCATGACTAGCATGAGTGCTGCTCATTGGGTCATCTCTAAACCCTCTTCCACTGCATAGTATAATCAATGCTCCAGAACAAGGCTGCATACGTGATTGAGTTTATAAAGTCCCATCTTGAGTTACTATAGACTGTAGGGAGCTTTGCTGAAAAAAGTTGTATAACAAAACATCGTTAGGGCAGGCAAAGATACTATAAAGACAAAAGTAATATATATTTCTAAATGACAACTTAAAAATGCAGTAAGTTCATCTTATGTGGTAATCAACACAGGCTTGTCTCACAAATGGTACTAGTATGGTATTAGGTTTTGATGTTAACTAAAATAGTGGAATTCAGTGGAGTTACCTGAAATAACTGAGTCATTCAATATCAGACACAAGAACCAAGACAGAGCAAATTTAAACATTGTTATGGTTCTGTGTCTTTGCTTTTGATACACACTGATGACTCTAAAGATGAACTCTTCAAACCAATTTCAAGACACACCTACTATGCTTGACTTTTAGGAGTATAGAAGATATCTCAGGGATTCTTCCTCAGCTGCTCAAGATGTTCAAGCCTTGTGTGTTCAAGATGATGGACAGTTCTCTCGTCTTCGACAATACTCCTAGACATCAATATTTCTTCCTGACCACACCAAGAACCTTGCCAAGAAATATCTGTTCAAAAAGAGTGAAGATCAGGACTCCTTGGCTCTGGGCAAGGAGGGATTTTTTTTTTTTCAGCAAGGCACATGCCAAAGTAATAACATAAAAGCTAATTTTCGAGTGGGAAAGGGAAGAGGAAAAGTGGGCTCTAGCACATTTGGGGCAAATTTCTTTTTACTGTCTGCTTGTCATCATATGAGTTTTATGCTGGAAACAGAAACAAACACCCTGTCAAAATACTACAGGCATCTGTTACTTAAACAGATCTCTCTGACAGGTGAAATAACAGAATCAAAGAAGAGGGAAAACAGCGATGCATATTTATTGACATAAAAGTGTAAAAACATCTTAAGCGGGTCAATAAGAATGTACTTTTGAGATAATTTCACACTGAGAACAAATCCACCAACCTGATGAAGCCGTGTTGATAGTCAATAAGCCAGCAAAGGCAGGTCTGAGGGCAGCCTACAGTACCTGCCTGCGCCTTGGAGCACGGAGGCCTTTGAAGTTGCAGATGGCCAACAGAAATGCAGCTGGCATGCAAGGTCCGTACGTCTCAGGCAGAGTTTTTGTATTAGTAGTGTTTAAGCTGAAGTTGACCAACCTGAGAATATTCAGTTAGCTTTAACACACATATAATTAGCAATCTGGTTGGAAGCCCCCTTCGATACCTACAATCCAGACAGAATGTTTATCGGGCAACTGGTGCTTTCAAGGGAGGTGCAACTGGCCATTCTTCCCACCTCCCTGCTTACCATTGTTTTCAAAACTGTCCAATTTTGGTTTTACTGTGTATACATTTGATTCAACTATGATTTGCTTCAGACTTGCAAAATATACTTTACAACTCTCTGATTAAAATAACATGGGAAATTTTATCACTTATTTTTTTTCTCCCCTTTCTGCTAAAAGCACTTTTATATGATATACGATATATTTTAAGTACATTTGTATTTTGGATCAGATTTTACCACATAATTTATCAGGTACACAATCCTCTCAAGGTGACTCACTACAATCTCTGTCCCTATTTTGATAGATTTTTTCAGGCATACACACTTTGAAAGGAAAGAAAGAGATATTTCTTTAACATCCCATTGGCAGAGTGGCCTCCCTGTGAAAATGGAACTGACCCAGCAAAATAACATCTGCTACTCCAACTTCCACCTTAAAATGTGCAGATTTCAGGGTTTCCAACTGATCTGACAGAACACTCCTTGTTCAGAAAATAAACATGTCAAATGACTTCTTGATTTAAAGTGATGGATCGTGGTAGCTCTCTCTACTGCAGGAGTGCTATTCTCATAAAACGTATGCAACCTTTATTACTGAAATGAAGGGGAATTACTCCAATATAGCTTAAAGCAATTTCCTCAGCAGTCACCACATATCTTCAATGTTACAAATCCCAAAAGGAATATAAGGAGTGGGAAATAGAGGTGGCTGGAATCCTCTGCTTATTCTGGTGGGAGGAATAAAGGCTAAACACTACGTCATGTTTGGCTTTTGTAGTTTAATTTTAAAAGAAGAAAGTGACACCCTTTTTGAAAATAAAAGAAACGTGCAAATGGTTGAAGTTCAAGCTCTTTCATGAGCTGTGTGACATTTATTTCTAGAATCACTGTGATGCTTAAAAAGTTCAACACAAAGTTGCTGCAGTGGTAAATTAGGGTAATGATAGATCTTTCACACAATGTGATTTGAATTGTCTAATAAAATGGGGGCAAAATCATGTTGGTTTTAATAATACTCATCACAACAATATAACTTGGGATAAAGAACTAGATGTTTTATATGTGATCAAGAAAAAGAGGATGGTGAGTTGGAAAAGGTCTGAAAACAATATATATAACTAAGCAAGGTACTAAGTCTTGGTCTATTAGGCAGAAGAGCATTCAGGAGGGTTCCTTTCCACCATTTGTAGCAAAAGCAGTACTGGGATATGCCTACCATAATGATGTCTTCATTTCTTAAAAAAGATGGCAAAGAATAGGACATGGCTAATGAAAAAAACATTCAAAGAATGTCTTTATGCCTACAGTTTTAAAAGAAGATGAAGAGAAGATATGGCTCAAAATAAAAGTACTAAGAATGTCACATGCACGGCAGAACCAAATCCTGACGGAGCTCTAGTGAGCTAGACTGTGTGCAGAGGTCAAGAGAGATCTCAGGTGCAGCCTGTAAGTACTTGCAAGGACAGTAGTTCTATGAAAGTAAAGGGCTATTTAATTCACCAGACATAAGCATACCAAGATTTTATACTTGGTATGGGAGTTTAAGTGAAGTTGTATGACGACCTGCCTTACACATTTCAGGCAAACACAGTGACTATCTCTTCTGTTGCCAGAAAACAGCTGTTTGCAACTTCCTCACAAAAAGCAAGAGCAGCACTTCTACCAAGAAGAAAACAAATATGACTGAAAGGTCAGTTCTCATAGCCCTCACTCACAGCAAAATGGTAGAGAAATTCAGGGAAGAGTCACACCAGGGGTAAAAATGAGTCAGAAAGTTCAGAAAGTTATTTTCTTAAAACAACCTGCTTTAGCTGGAGACATCAACGTACCCCCGACTTATGGTCATCTGCAGTTTGCAATTCCTTTCGTGTACTGACATGACAAGTAGCAATGAAAAGGATATAATTTTACCTGATTTCCTTACAATCTCAATGCTGAATAGAAGTGCTAATGTTACTTCCCTCCAGGTTGTCCTCTGGGCCAGAAGAACCAGGCTGTTTGTTTGCTCTATGACTGCCAAAGCCACCTTCTCACAGCCTGATCCCTACAGCTTGCCCACATTTCTGAGATAAGCCAGAGTTTAAAAGGTGAATCCTCCCATTGCGTGCATGACATGAGTATGCACACTTATGTGAAGACAACCCAGGACACTTTTTTCTGTATTTACCCAGATATCATCACACAACCAAAAGTGGAAATCTATCTGTTCTAGGTTCTTTTGCAGCAAGTACAGTTTGCAGCCTACCTGACTCTAGCAGAAATGCTAAAATAACAGAGCCACTCCATACCAGCTATTTGGAAAGAGTGGGGTATTTAATTTAGAGTGAAGTCGATTCTTGCTGAAGTAAAAACCAGTAAACCCAATGGGAATTTGGTCTGGGACTCCTCCTATAATTGTATCTTACACTTGGTGGATGGGTCTTTGTTGAAAAGCCGAGCAAATTACCAAAGGAGAAGAAGCAGAGGTGACTCTTGGATCTCCCTTTCTCTTGAAGGAGAAGACACTAGAAAAAACTTAGAGAAGGAAATGTATTCTAAAATGTCTCTAGCAGACTGGCTTTGAAACATATCAATTACAGCTGAATGGTGAAGGAATTTTTATTGCTATTTTGGAAGAGTATAAATTCTGAATAAATGGATGTGCATGACGATATTGCTTTAACACACAGGGCAAGTATAAATGACTATTCCAAAAATCATTGCACGGAAGTCTACCAGACTATTAAGCCATCTAGTATTTTATAACATCTAGAAATGCATTCAGTGGAAGACAAGACTAGACAAAGGAGTGTCAAATTAATTTTAAATGAGATAGCATCAAGGAAAATATCATGTTCTAGAAGTTGGAGTGGGAAAGAATTGCATTTTAACTTCCTACTTGTATTACTTCAGTGCTTCAGCCCACTGAAATCAGAGGCCCATGGGACTAGACACTGAAAAACACTTCTTCTTCCATCAAGCCAGTCCATGCCATGTTTCCCATTCTCTCTGCTCCACAACCAGCCAAACTGTCAATGCCAGTAGTAGCTGTCTCTTTAAAAACAATTGGACCCCATGCCAGGAAGAAAGCTGAGATAAATGCTCTTTTGAGGAAGATAGGGGAAAAGGGTACAGCCTGCCAACAAATCTGTCTATTTTAGCAAATGGACACACTACTCTGCTGTGAATAATGTACCCTGCTGAGGCTAATGTGCAAATGACAGGGCACCTACCAACTGCAGCTCCTCTTCCTGTGAAACATGAGACTTAATTTCCTCTCTCATAAAGCTAGCATTAAAAGCCTTGAACTCACATTTGTACCTTAAGCAGAGTTACGCTTTACATTTTAACAAATCCAAATGATTCCCTCATTGATATTCCCAATGTCATAATATTAATTGATATTGCTTGATTTTAATATTTTATGCTGTTGTGAAAATGCCTAGCAGAGTTGAATCACAGCCCACAACAAAGTTACGAAGGTTATCTAAAAGAACATCATGCAAATGAAGTCTGCTTCCCCAGATCGAAAGAAGATCTACAAATTTTCTGTGGAGTTGTACTTTTCTCTATTATTCATTAGTCATACATAGCTGAGCAAGGTTTGAAATAAAATACTGGAATCTGAAATGCATTCCAGGAAAAAGGCTTGCTGTCATCAGCACATGCTATTGGCTACAGCATTTTGTAATGAAGTGTCATTTTCTGTGACAAGCATTCACTTATGTCACATGGCTCCTGACTCCGTTTTATTCAGAAGCACTTTTTGTGACCCTGGTGCCTCCAGCCTATCCTCTCTGTCCGTCAGCCATCCCCCAATGGTACTGAGCTGGTCCAGAGCTGTGGAATATGGCGTGGTCTTCTACAAATGCAGCTGCTAACAGGAAGATCCACCCAACACACCTGAAAAATGATGTATTGCCTTAAGCATGTCTGATCAAAGAAAAATTACAATGGTTTGTAGACAAGCATGGGGAGAATAACCAATGTTTAGCACTGAACAAAGAACAAGGTGGTTGGTTATTGATGCACTCATGCAATCATAATCAAAATTACAAGGCAGTTGTCAGAAATTAATCACAGAGGATAGCTAGCAAATGCAAAACTGTGGCCAATCTGAAGTATCGAAACCTGTTCTTAATCAGTATAATTGATAAAACCCTTCCCAAAGTGATCTTCGTCTGTGTATGTGAGAGATAAACAAGGAATAGCACAGAGGCAGTTTCCTGTAAAAGTAAGCCCTCTTCCAGTTTAGGCATTTTGATACCATTATTTCTAATCCTGGTAGGGTCTACTGGTTACCGTGTGCTATACTGAGTACTAAAACATTTTAAGGGCAAGAGACTACAACAGTATACCAGAACACCAAAAAAAAAGTAAGGCTGCTAAAAGGCAGCTTAATCTTTAGATGATCCCCTGCTGTGAAATCCTACTTCATGGTGCCATCACATACAATCCTACAAAACCACAAAGATCAAAATTTTCTGATGTAGCCAGGAAGATCCATGTGGCATGTCAGCAATAACAAGAAGCATCTCTCTAGCTTTTCTTCGGTATTCACAGGTGATGTCTTCTAAAACTGCTAAAAATATGCATAGTACTGAGACCACAGCACTGAGACCAAGCACTAAGTACTTGTGGAATAGTACTTAGTAAAATATCAGATGCTTGAAACAAAACCAATTTCATTGACTACTAAGTTTTCATTTTGTTTTTTTTTTTTTCCTCACTTCTCTTTGGTCTTCAGGAGTTCTGTCACTATTAGGCAGGAAGAAAGGAAGATCTATTTTAGATGTTTTGTTCTATTGTGGTAGTAGTATCAGCTGGTCCCTCTGTAGTATATGCTGTACAACACTTGTGGCTTACTATTGCATGTATTATATTACAGCCTGAGTATTATTTTGACTGTATGCAACACATGTGCACTCAGTTTTCTAGGCTGTCATTCTATGTGACCTTAATTAGTCCCTTACAATCAAGCATAGCTTGGGTGAAGTGTTTTATCACCCCAGTGAATTAGTGCGATACAATATGAAGGCAATGGAGGACCAGGCCCTTGGTCACTGTTATATTCCACAAATTGCCCTCCTGCCTACCTCTTTATTTACTCTTCCTACTTCTTTAGTTTTTAGAAGCACAAAAGTTCAAACTGCTTTTAGATAATGCATGTTTCTTTTTTTCCTGGTTCTGGGGACTTAATTTAGATGCAGGTCCTACTGCAGCCAGTCCCCAATTCCTGAGTCAAAATTAGTTCTGTTAGGCATTGAAGACTGAATCACTGAAAATGTACGCCACCTCAAATGAATCATTCCTGAGACTTAAAAAACCCTACTTGATGTAAGATATGGAAGAGAAAAAGAGTTGAAGGGGCAGAAAAGTGTGGGTTTGGGATTAAGGGAAAGGAATTCCAGCCTAATCTGTTAAAAATCCTGATTGATTTGACAGGAAAGCCAGACGCAGGGGGCTGGCAGAGTCTGTGTGGACATCAGTACCTCTGTGACTCTGAATGAAGTGCTTTATGTATGTGGACAAGAGTCCTTGTTGTGCATAAAAGTTTGATAAAGAAGGAGGAATTACACAACCTGAAGAGTCTTCATTTGCCCTTTGAGAGGAAAATTGTATCTTTCTGCCACAGTCCTCCCTTTTCCGAGAAAAGCCCTTAGCCCGTAGGAGATTTTTTACAAGTACTAAAGATCACTTACCTAAACAAGGGTTTGCAGACTCAGGTCTCAGTTTTGCTTCTATGACAGTCGTTGGCTTTTATTTTGGACACTGGCAAGGTGCTCGTAAATCCTCATGAGGAGCAACTGGAATTTCTCAAGGACTTGCCCTTGTACGATTTTCTTTTCTTACTTCTTCCTTTTGCAGGTTTCCATGGAAAGCCCTCCCACGCTGGGTCTCTCTGTCTCTTTCCCATACCTGGGACTATGTGTCTTTTCTTCCTCTCTCTTAGTTTTACAAAATGTCAAGGTGGATTTTATGGCAGCTGAGCAATATTTTATCCTGGCATTGCTTCAGTACAGAGCTCGTACAAAACGTTTACAGTTTATGGAGTGATCCAAGTCATTCTTCATTAAATAATCTCTTGGAAATATTGTTTTGGATTGTCTGTTTCTGAGCATTGCACAATACTATATAAGATGAAGAAACAAGTACTGTAACTGTAAAACACAAATCACTGGGAAACTTAAACAAAAGCAATACGCTATTGTTTCAGACTGCGTAAAATTGTACAGGCATTCTTATGTACCTCTAGAGTTTAACTCTAGTCTCAACAATACTGCTGTAAGTCAGGAAAATCACCATTAAAACAACCAGATTATAATCAGAATTAGAACCTGTAAGCCTCTGCATTTACAACAGCTTGCTCAGATTGTGCTTACACTGCAGTCCAGCAGAATGCAGAGTTACCACTATGCTTCAAGTAGTTTTGGTCTAGGAGCAGAAGATCTGCACCAGCCACATGGTCCAGACACTGCAAGCCCAGGGCAACTGGCTCTGCAGCCACCATCCCTGCTTGCTGCTATGCACAGGATAGATGTGCCTGCTTGCTCAGGGTTATCTACATGATACTGAATTGTACAGCATTAAAACTTACCTGAGACTGGGGTACCACAAGCGTGGATGACAATGAGATCACATCTGATGTGGGTTCCTGGTTTTGCTCAGTTTGGCAGCTTTTGTGTCATGCTAAGCAAAATATAAGGAGCCACATCCTCAGTGCTACCCAGAGTGCCGGGCGTATGTAGGACCTGTCTGCAGCTCCATGATTCAGGGTTATTTGTTTATGCCACTCACTGTGGCTTAAAATGAAGCATTTGTGGTATGCTTTGTAAAGCATGTGTATTCATGGTTACATATCACATTCTTAACCTTCATTAACTTGCAGCTTCCTTGGACTTTCAGTCTTCCCTGCACTTCTAGTGACTCCCCAGCTCACATTTTCAACACTCCCTTCCTATTGAAAAGCCTAAATTGCACTCCTAATTCTGAGCCAATTTCCCCCAGCTGCTCTGGGAAAGCAAGAAACCTCCCAGTACTTGATGGGGCTCAGTTCTGTGCTAGTCTGAATTGCAGCCTCTTCTTCTGTTTGCATTTTCCACGTTATGTGCAAATTACAGGCATACATTATGGTCTTCTTCCACCCAGGTAACACACAGGTATGATTACAGAAATGGGGATATAACGTTATACTTAATTGAGTCATCAACCTTGATTATGAAACTGTTTTATTTTTGCATTGCCAAATTCCTACAATATGTCTTTCTGAAGTTTGCTGACTTTTCTTGACAGTATGAGATGAAACCACATAACTAAGTCTTTCTTGAGAGGAAAACACGAAGCTGATCCCTTTGTGGCTACCTTTTGAGAAGCCTTTTTAAACTGCCTTCTGCTAAGAGCCAAAAGAGCAAAATATAGTTTGCACACTGTTGGGTACTTATCTGTGGTGTTTTGTGTGTGTCTTTGTATTTATACTATACAAATTCTCTATATTAAAGCACTCTTAAAGAAGTACTCTGAAGAAGATGGATGAAATGACATTTAGGAAAGTTTAGACACTGCTCAGGATGTGCATTGTTGTATCTGTCCTCAACATGTGATGTGTGGGCAAACTTTTGTGCCTGCTCACTCTCTCTCTTTGGCAAAGGGGCTAATCTGGCACCTTTGCATCCTCACCCTGTTTCTGAGGTCTGCAGAACCAAGAGCTGTATTGGCAAGGTCCACCTCTGTTTTGAAGTATAGAAACCTTATAGCTTAGGGGTGTCAAACTCATTTTCACCAGGGGCCAGATCAGCCTGGTGGTGGCTTTCAAAGGGCCGAGTGTAATTTTAGGACCGTATAAATGTAGGAATAGTTACGTTTATACAGTACTAAAATTACATTCAGTCCTTTGAAGGTAACCACGAGGCTGATGTGGCCCCCCAGTGAAAATGAATATGACACCCCTGTTACAGCTTGCATGATGTGCTAGGTCACTCCGAAGCTCAATAATTATAACATTGCTTAGGGCCAATATTGTTAACAGGTTAACAATCAGTATTATTTTATTTCTTATTTGTTTTCCAGACTTTGTTGGGTGTTGTTTTAGTAGTGGTGATACAGAGTGTGTAGTGCAATTGCTCTGCTAACTCTAAGATTTTAGTGTTTGCCATTTTAGAAAATGCCATTGTGCTTGTATGCTCAGTGTGCTGATGGACACTAGCTCAAAACAGCCCTGGGCTACAGCTGAAAGCAAAGTCTACTTCACTCACAGTCAGAAGCATATTCTTTAGGGGTGAAGGTTTTGAAGACTTACCTGTAAAGTTCTACAAAGTCTTTACTACAGATGTGCAAAATATGATTTTTCAGAGTTTGAAAATTTGTCCAAATTTGAGTGAATTATCAAGGAAAGAGCAAAATGAACAAATGTGGAAGAAAGATATTACCCAGACAAATGCTAAGTCCCTGCTTCAGGGCTTGAGGCTACAAAGCTTTTCAAAGAAAAGGCCACCACCATGTTTTATTAGGAACACTTATTTTTCTTGTTCTCATAAATAGATTCAACAGATCTTGGACTGAACATTTCTAAAAATTACAATGTGAAATATGATTTTTGGGGGATAGAAAATATCAGATTAGATGGTTAAAGTTGAACAAAGTTATAAGTAATGGAGGACCTGAAGTCTCCAGCTTAGGGAACTCTGTGCAAGTAGAGACCATGACTCTTCTGCACACAGAGAGAAGATAGTGAAGCACACATGGAATGAAGAAACTTACAGTTCTTTGATGAGAACGTGGGTTTTCCTGTCTTGTGTCCTAGGTGTCCTCGTCATTGATTACCTCAGCCTATGAATATTCAGCTCACCACTTCCCAAACAATAATTTCCCATGATTCCAATCTTGGTCATTTGTGTTCTTCAGTCTGTATTGCATATGTACCATTCTTTGGTGCCTTAACAGCAGAATAGCTCACCAAAATGTTAAAATAGGCACCACAGTTTGAATCTAGTAGCCTCTAGAGCAATTCCAGTTGATTTTCAGAATTCTTCTTCCTTCGGAGAAGGAACCTGGTTATGTAGTGGGGATGCAGGTCTGAAGTAGGTAAGGGAGCTGCACAGAGGTGTGAGCATTACTTTGTCCCCTGTTATGATACCTCCAGTCTTGCTGCTTCAGGGGGTTCTTGTACTGGGCTGCAAACATTTAAGAATACTTCAGAAAGTGACGCCAGGTGTCTAGTATAGCATGTGCACAACTGTATACATGCTTTCTCTTCTGGAGTCAGACTAGGGCTGTTGCTGGAGCATCGTGTCAAGTGCAAAAGGCAGGTCATGGTGACCTGTGCTCATCCCGTGTTTTCACGGGGCTGGCAGCGTGTGTCTCCCTTCTTTGGGCTTCAGTTCTCAGTTCTGAAAAGCCTGCTCTGCTTACCTGCACGTTCAAGTGGATACACTAAACTTAGTTGGGCTATTAGGTGTGGACTCTGTAGGGTCTGGAGTAATTTCTTGTCCAAAGGACTGACATTTTATAATGGGAAGTTTTCAGTGTTTTAGAAAAAATATTCTTCTTAGTGCTGCTTCTGGGGACAAACTGATTGTCAAGATGGCAGCTGAACCAAACAGGAGCACAATAATTTGTGCATCATGAGGGCTTTCCCAAGCTTTTAATCATGAAGAGACAGCCCTTTATCTGGGATTTCCTAAAGAAGATTCATGTTGCAGACCTAAGAAATTTCATGTCAGTCAAGCAGTTGCTTATAAATGTCACTCCTTAGACAGCCCTGCTCACATGAGCCAGGGAACATGCTCACTCTCCTTCTTCCTTCCATGACTGTGGGTCAATAAAATGGTGAAGAGTATTTGTGAAGAAGCTGCAGAGTGATAGATTTCCCACCAGAAACAGTAGTTCTGGCTGCACTGGCTTTGATGAAGAATCCTGTCAGATGGAAACGCGTGAATCCAAACCAGGACCTTCTGTGATTTGGCTGCTTAAGCTCAGCTGAAGAAACACTTGCACATGCCTCTGCAGCACGGCATTCTTGGATTCCTCTGCTCTGTTGTGCAGGGGTTTGGTGTATTTGCCTACAGCGGTAACTGCATTTCAGTGGTAAATGAAATTACTCAAATACTAGGGACTGGGATGTACGCGGGTAACACTCTAGCCTATAAAATTATTCATGTTCTTCCCTGAGGTATGGGAAATGGGAGTTGTTTATTTTCACATCTTTTAATTTGAAGAAAGACTTGGAGAGAGAATATTAAAACCAAGGGGATAAGGGAATTCCCTTTGTGGTATCTGTGGTCAAGGATGGAAAATTAAGCTTAGGAGATTTTTACAGTATTCTGTTTAAGGGCTACAATCTTGATCAAGACAGTTGACTCCTCCTGTAAGACAAATAATAATAATAAAGATTTCCTCTAGCCTTCAGTAAATTCAACAGGGACAGAAAACTCTTGACACATACAGATTGCTCCTAGTGTTTGGAAGCAAACCCAGGGAAGTGTCTGTTTCTGAGCCATTCAGGTCTTCTAACCTTCAGCAATGGCAGATCAAAGACCGTGAGGGAAACAGACTGCAGGTGCCCGTCAGGACAGGTTTTGTCTTGTCGCAGCACTCCGGGAAGAGGCATTTGCTAATGTCTGTTAATCTCATGGCATGCCAAGGGAGAAAAAAAAAACAACATAATTTTTTCCCTTTCCCAAGCACCCACATCCAGGCTCAGGGTGGCTGCAGGAAGGCAGCAGTACGGGAGACCCTACCCGCCCTGGGGCAGCAGGACGGACCTGGGGTCACCCCACGGAGTGCTGGCTCTGTTGAGGAATAGGGAATGAAGCAGCATCACACTGGAGGTGCACCCTCATGGCAAAGATGAGAGCAGTGGCATCTGAGACCATGAGAGCAAAAGTCTCCCAAAGAAGAAAGGTCAAAGTCCATCTTGGCCACTGACCTCTCCCATAGAAACGCTGTCACCCTACGGTCAAGGAGGAAGCGTAAGAGGCTGTGCGGCACCATGGGGAAGAGGTAGCAGCAGTGGAGATAATAGGGTGCTTTACCAGATGCAGGAAGAAGGCAGGATTAGGCACAGCTTGGGGCACTGTAGGGGATGGCTTTGGCCAAAAGCCAGGTTTGCCCCAGTCTTTCTTTTGAGGTGTAAATGGCATGCAAGCAGGCTCCTCTCAGTGGCTTCCCTGTGAAGATAAATAACCTGATCCCCTGGTTATTATCCCCCTGCTCTCCTCCCCTTCTCCCTGACTGACTTTGATTATTGTAACTTTACATGCGCTTTTAATTTGCGTGCAGGCAAGTACAAAGGCACAACCGGATATACCTGTTATTTGCCAATGACCTGAAAGAGTATAGTTTATGTTAAGCCTTGGGTTATGGTAACATTTGCACGCGATTCCTTAATATACATGCTGCAGGCAACTGATGGATGGAGGTGATGTAGGGTGGAGGAAAGTTTTAAAGTGACAGAAACTGATTTGGTTCCTACTTAATCCGCCAGTTACGTAAAGGTCTATATTGCAATTTTGTGTAGAGCCCACATCTTGACCTCTCTTTAGGCAAGAAATGTATGGTCACGTTATCCAGGCTGTAGTTTGTCCATGGCTGCTCTTGTAACCGATCTCATGAAAGCTTTATGAAAATTCGGCAAAAAATGTGGGTAGGATATTTACACCTCCCTGTTTGTACATAATCTGGCATGGCAGGGAGAAGATTGGAGGAGGAAGCTACAGGTGAGAGGATTTGTGACAGCGGAGTCAGTGCTGAGTGTGTGGGGATGCAGAACTTCTGAGGTGCAGGGGCCTGAGCTGGAGAGAGAATCCACATTTCATTGCATGGGTCTCAGCCTCCTTTGCTGCTTGGTGAGATTTCATTTGAGCTAGCCTCCCGTAGCAGGATGTAAACAATACCCACCACTCATGGGTGGCCTGGTCTTGCAGGAGAGGAAGAGAGAGTCTAGTAGTTACAGCAGAAGACTACAAGGAGATGTGGGGTCCAGTGCCAAGCCTGCCCACTGACGTGCTCACCCTCGAAAACAACCACAGAGAAAGCCTTGTGATGAGGTTTTTTTCATTTCATTTCATTTCATTTCATTTCATTTCATTTCATTTCATTTCAGTGATTCCACATTAAATAAGCTAGGTCTTCAAGCAGAAAGGAAGTGTTTTTATCTGTCTAGCAAGTAAACTAACCCTGAGGTCTGAAACTTGAATCTTTGGCACGTGTCTTAACCCAGTGCTCCACCAAGGGAATTAATTAGACATTTTGTTTGAGAGTTCGGGAAAGGGAAAGGATCCTGTTCGTTCTTAGCACCACTTCTTATCTCCAGGGAAGCGAGAACAACATGAGTTACAGGACAGACTTTGCTACTCACACTTGCCTCAGAGACAGAGGATGAGGTACAGAGAGTCAAGTACTACTCTTACAAATGAGGCCATCATAAAATGCTTGTTTATGTTTCTGGACATAAGCACATGTAATCTTTTCTGTGCTTCAGCTTCCCCATAAAATTGGGAGTGATAATTGTATGTGGATCCACCCAGTATCCGTTCTACTGTTCTCTAGTTTGTTAAGGTAGACCCTGTACAGCCAGCATCAAGGAAAATGATGTTTAAATTTGCAGGATAGCAATTGAGGGACTGAGTTTTTACTCCTCTTTTTAAGTGAAACAAGCCAACGTTGCCTTTCATCTTCACGAGCCCACAGTAGACCAGGCAACTACTTGTGGAAGGCATTTTTCTGAAGCAGCCTTGAAAATAAATGTTTGCTTTTCTCCTCTCTGCTCTGTTATTTCTTGCTTCTTGTTCACATCCCTCCAGCTTATCTGCCCTTTTGAGGAATTGGTCTTATTTAAAAAGGTCATGTTTTCCTTATTAGTTTACTATTTACCATCTTGGTTTTTAGTTCTAAGCATCCAAAATACATAATACTTTCGTATATCTTCATTGTTATTCTTCCCCATTTGTCTTGATACTTTGGGTGAGAATAGAAAACTCACATCTAATAGCAGCTTCTCAGAGGTCATGAACTCTTAAACACACAGTCGGTCTTTCTGTGGTCAGTATATTTCTGAAGGCTAAAATGTATGTATAGATTTGATCTGATGAAGAAAGGTTTCAATTTAAAAAAAAAATCTCATATAGCAATCCACAGCCTGATTTTTAAATAAGTTTAGCAAAATTATATAATGTTGTTCTAAGTACCGATGCATAGAACAAACCCTTAAAGTGTTGTGCAGTCAAAAACCTGAAAGAGTGTAAAAATTGTCTGCTCCAGCGCTGGAATAAAACATTCACAACAGCAAACCCTGCTGACAGGGTTAAACAGTCAGGAAAGGGTTACGGGCTGCCTGCATGTCACTCGATTCAGCAGAGGCTTAGATGAAGATGTGTGCCCTTTTTCTGGCATGGAAAGCCTGGGAGCCCCTGCAGCTGGCTTTGGATGAGGGAATAGCTTTTCTTTGTGTTACTTTATGAATTTGATGTTTAGATAACAAACTGTATCCTGGAGCAAAAGCTGAAGACGACTTGGGTATTTCTGTGCCTTGACCTTTCCCTTTCCCCTGGGCAAGAAAGCCCACCAGCGTACCGGCTGTGAAAGAGCATGTGACAAGCATAGTAAAATATTTTCCTTTATTAAACTTATCCTGTGTTACGTTATCAAAAGAGAAGTGTGAGGAGGCAGGTATGAAGAAGCTGCAAAGAAGCGGCAGGCCCACATTTCGCTTGTACATGCAAGAGAAAGTCCTATTGAAGATAATGGGTTTTTGATGAAAGTAGAGTGATTGAGATTGGTTCACTCTACCTCATACTCAGCATTTGCAATGCTCACATCACAAAGCAGTGGCTGCTGGACCATGAATTGTGTCTATATCTACTGAAGATTTTGGATTCCCAGATAGGAAACCTGACATAAGATCAGGAGGACAAACAAACTACTGTGACCTTCAGCTGGACAAGGATCACACAACTAGATGCCGAGTCTGAAGCAGTACATGTGTGAAATACAACAGCAGGAACAACCTGCTTTAGTGTTATTTACTGTTGCAGTTTCCGTAGTGGGCAGAGCTCTGCCTGCACGACGCTCACTGCTGGTGAGGTAGGATGAAGTGGGAAGTCACTTCCCAAAGAGTGCGTAGTCCAGGTATGAGAGAGAAGGGAGATACAGATAGTCTGGGTGTGATTAAGCAACAATTTCAGCGCACAAACAGCTTCACTGTTCATAGTGCCTGTGGAAAAGGTGATGGTGCCAATCTTATATTAAGCATTTTTGCATGGCAGATTTCTTAAAATGCTGAGAAAATAAAAGTTTTTTAAAATGTTTATATACTCAACATCTGCTAAATGATCTCCTTGTCTTAAACAGCATACTCTTCTTTAAGTTATTCCAATCATGAGAAATGAGGGGCCATTGGTTACAAGTCAGTATTTCCACACTGATTCAAATTAGAGAGGAAGGCTTCACTAGGCTCCAGGTGCAGGGAACAGGCTTAGTACCCCCAGAGCTTTGGGTGTGCTGCAAGGAAGGCTGGGCACCAACAAGATGAAGTAATGAAAGTGCAGAGGTCTAGACACAAATGAGATGGTCAGTATTTTCAGCGTTCATGACCCTAAGTGGCAACCGTGCCTGAGAAGGCAGCCCCTGCATAAGCATCAGGGAGGCTGGTGTCATGATAGGTCACACATTAAACAGAAAGTGTGTGGACGTTGCAAAAAAGCAGATGTCTGTAATGGATAAGAAGCAGAATAATATGTAAGATGAGACTTTTCCTGCCTTGATGAAGTCACAGCAGGAGAACTCTGTCGTATTCAGTTTAAGCACTGTATAAAAGAGACATGCGGACAGACTGGAAGGAGATAAGATTAGAGCAGCAAGAAATATAACAAAGTTTAAGAGATGGAAATTCTTTGGCCTGCTTAGGCTGATAAGGACTTCAGTATTTAGGTGTATGTTATAAAAAGTATTGAGGACCAAGGCTTTTTTCTATCTCTAATGGATGTATGGTCAAAACTTACCTGTGCATTACACAAGATTTAAACACCAGAAAAAATTTTATACCAAGACAACAGAGCACTGGAAAAGGTCACCCACTGCTGGCTTTGACACTGGAGATTTTGGCAAGTTAGGAAAGTGTTTGTCTGCCGTGATTGGTGTGTACATGGCTTTACATTGTTTTGGTGGGGGTGAATGGGTTTGACTGTGGCCTCTTTCAGGATTGTTGTGGCCTGAGATGGCTTTGTGGAGCAGGCATGATGGTGGCCCTGGTGCACTTTTATGGACTTTAATGAACTTTCACCAGGCAGTGCAGGTGGAAGGCAGCTAGGGAGCTGCCTGCTCTTTGCAAGCCCATACACCTCTTTTCTTGCATGGGTCTAAAGTTGACTCTTCTTAGTCCTAGCAGTGTCACTCATATCCAAGCGTTTTTTCAACCCTGCTAGTTTGTAGTCTTGTTAGATTATTTTCCTGTGATTTTTAATGTTCACGTTGATGAGCATTCCTCCTTTCTGGTAATGGTAACGACTACAACCCCTTCATTTAACTCCCTTTTAAACTTCTATTTCTAGGAAGCCAAAGAAGAGGTGCAGCATGCACACACCTCTCTGGCCAGTCATCTCCCAGCATGCTGAGCTGCAGGATCTGTGGGTGCACACTAATGCCGCCTCAGTGCACTGCCAGATCGTCTGGCAGGACAAATATAATCTGACCATTCTCATGGTTTATGCCACATGTGTAAGGAGATACGATACCAGTAAGAGCAACATGAAAAGAAAAAATCCTGTCTAGTCTGACATGGACTCCGGATAGGTGACGATATCTCTTCAGAGTATTCTGGATTTACCTGAACTGACAGAGTGAGCTTGTACTTCTACAGTTTGACATAGTCCAGGCATTTTAGATCTATATGCCAAATGTACTTGCCTTGTCGAGTTGTCTTACTGAGTTGTAGCCTGAGTTATTCTGTATGGTGTATAATTCTTTCTCGTCCAGCAAGGTCAGCTGAAATTATTATTTCAGCAGGTAAGTACACAAATTCTCTTTACTAAGCCCACATCAGGCATTTTGAAATGGGTTCTTTAATGTGGTTACTCCTTGACATATTTTGGTCTACAGCATCCTTGTTACATATTACAAGATTAATTTTGAATAGGCTCTTCAGTATTTGCTCTTGATTTAAGATCTAGGCAACTGGCCAGATTATACAGAAAAACAGTTTGTAATCTGGAATAAGTATCTGTCAATCAATTGTACTAAGATATGGAAGAACAATCTAAGTGTAAGTAGCTAACTTACCTCTAAATTCCAGCCAACATTTGAAATAGATCACTTGGGGACACAGATGTATTTGCATAAATGTACACAGATCATAGTGATAATAACGCGAATAACATCTTTGTGTTTTGCAGATCCTTTCGCAATCACTCCTAATCATAGCAGTACAGCACACTTGTGAGGTCAGTAATTATTAAAATTCCATTGTAGAGAGGAAAACACTGAAATAACATGATTAGGGACTTTCCAGAGGCCATCCCTAACATTTTTTTCTTGCTTGGCAGGAAAATCAAATTTAATTACTTCTTTCCTGTACTTTATCTACAGCTTCATTATCCTTTTTTACACTTCTGCTTGGCATTGCCTGTTATACCTAACACCTTTTTACATTCAAGTAGACCCTTGCTAAGTGCTCTGACTGAAAGAGAACCTCTGAAAGACATTTTCCATGTTATTAAGAAAATGTGAGACTAAAAATAAGCATCTTCTATATCAGGAGAAATAAATACATTCACCCACTTCCGTTTTTTTCCCAAGGCTGGTTCTGACAAGCCAGACCTGTATTAAAATCAGCTAGGCACCACACACACTTCCATATTAATGCCAGGTGAGGAAGCTGACTGATGACACTGGTGCACCTTACTTGAAACATTTTCTTGGCGTCTCTTATAAACTCTTTCAGGAAATCCAGAAACAAAACAAAGGTTTGAATACTTGTGGAAAAAATAGTCAACTTCACATTGGGTGAGGGAGTGCATCTTTTATTACGTCGGTTAGGTATCATCTGAGACAAACGAGTCTGGCTCCTTTGTGGACACAGTCATGCTCTGACTCATGGAGGAAGAAACATGCACACAGATCACATGCAGAGACCTGGAGCTATGGTTCTGTGATTCTATGCACTGCTCACAGTACCAGCAACGCATGTGTGAACACCTAGAGAACACAGAGCTCCCCACTGCCACCCTTTGTTCCTTGACTTTGAGTCCCCACACACAAGGTGGAGCAGGTCAACTGGCTGAAAACTACAGCTGGAAATTGCAAAGTGCGAATGTGGAGCTGGAGCCATGCAGGACTCGGGGTTCTCCAGGCATAACACAGTCCACCCTTGCTGGTGCCAAGCCCAGATCAAATATGCCTGTAACACTTGCAATAGATGTGTGTCTGGGCTCTCCTGAGGATCCTTCTCAATGGAGATCCCACTTTGTCCTGTGACAGTGTGTCTGGGGCTTTGTTGCCCTTTCACAAATGTCATACTTCAGATTTCCTTCTTGCAGTTCAGACACATAAATTTTATCCATCATGGACTTGGCGAATAGATTCTTCCATCCAAAGCCTTTTTTATATTTGAAGTCTGCTGTCATGTCTCCCCTCAGTCTTCTCTAGATGGAGAACTCATCCTTCTTGTAGACTGTAGTTCCTAGATGCATGGTGATTCTTCTTAGTTTTTTTTCCCAGGCACCCTGCTATTGCTCTGTGTTATAGCCAGAGCCTAAAACTGGAGAGAGTATCCAAAAGAGTACAAGTGAGCAGAACACAAAGGAGGTTTTGGTGTGTTGTTGTTATTTTTTAAAGGTAAATCTTGTGGCACACAACCCCAGGATTGCTATTTGTATTTATTGTCTTGTGGTTCTCTTTTCAGTGCATGAAGCAATGTCTTGTCAATGTTTTGTATTGTGCAGCAAGATTTTGTGAGGTAATGAAAAAGGTTGAACAAATGCAGTCTGAAGAAGTTATAATAGTTAAATATGTGGATGTGTAGCTACCTTTGAATCTCAGTGCTTTTGTTAATTTATTATCATAACAGTGTTATGATAATTAAGAGTATTTCCTGTTCCTGTGGGAAAGACGCAGGGGTTTACCTGTCCCCAAGAGTGGCTACTTTTACTTTATGGGGAGCTATTTTTATGATCTGCCTAGAAAACACTTTCATTATTCTTGATTTCTTCTCCTCCTCTCCCTGCCAGTCTGTTTTCATGCTCAAAAACATACAGCAGTCTGTGAGTATTTGGATAGAGTATATAGGTAGGACCATCTTCATCAAAATTATTTTTCATTTCTTTCCTTCAGTAATTGTCCATGTCACGTCTTCAGAAATGATCTCTGGTCACCGTGGAACTAAGATATTTCAATAGCATATCTTTTGTCATTTAAAAAATCTGCTCTGTTTTGTACAGAAAACAGACAGAGAAAACTGGGCAGTCATGCAAGACCCTGATGCAGAAACCACTTCCTATGAGGATAATTTTCCTCTCTGAAGTTGAAGTACAGTTGCTCCCTGGCCATAGTACTTTTCTCTGCCCATAGCTGATGAAGAGGACTCAATAATTACTGCACTCAATTAGCAGGCACTTTCCCTATTAGCTGCATGAAATGCAGAATGGCTATGGGATTTGGTGGAAGTTACAAGGCATTTCTGTATACCAGCAAGGTTCTTCATGTGTTCAGTCTCCACAAATCTTCTCTATCTTAGCACATTCAGTAGCATTTCCTTTGACTTGGATCTTCTTCAGAGAAGATGGGAGGATTCAGGCTAAACCTGTGTGTTGGCAGTAGACTAGTTTTTCCATTGTCTATGCAGCTGATTGCTTTATTTTCACTAAAAATGTCTTCTATGACAAAGCCCGTGTCTTCTAGCATGACAGGCATATGCCGTGATGAGAACACCAGCTTGAAAAGATTGTGAGTGAGAATGAAGACAGGAATCATTGGTAAAGAAGCTCATACTGAAAATACACTACAAAAAAAAAACTTGGCTATGCCACAGAAAGTTGAAATAATTAAAAAGTGAGATGTGTCATTTTTTTTCTTCTACAAACAGCATGTGTTTCCCATGTCTCGTATTACAAGCAAATGTGAACTAAGGGTTTATGGTAATGCCACCAAGGAAGTATGATATCATCTCCCCCACGGGTGGTAAGTCAGCTTTCCAAGGTGTGTTTACACGGTGCATTTCAGAGCACTAGCACACATATGAGATGCTTAAGCAATATCTGTAATTATGGAAGAGTTTGAGGAATAAATACTGTCTAGCCAAGTATGAGTTGTAAAACACCTTATAGCAAAATACGTGATGTCATTAATCTTATCTTGATAAATATTTGTTAGGGCATGAATTTGACTGAAGTTAAATGAAGCTGATAAAGTGGTTTATAAATGCACAGCACGTAGATCTTATGTAATAAGACTAGTTGTTAATAAGATAAATACCCTGATAGTGCAGGAGCAAATTTGCTTGTATTTTGACATTTATAACTCTGTATTTCTTGATACTGGTCTGTTTTTATCTAAGTTGTAAACCACAAACATAATACATAGTACCAGATTACTGGAGGAAAAGTGACAAAAATAAGCATCAGTTGCACGGCCAGCTTGACATATTTATTTTTCTTTTGGGTCATCGAAGGACTGAATAACCAAAGAATGTTAATATTATTGAAGTTTTAGATGCAATTTATGTTCTTTGTGTTTATGTTTATTGAAACAATTTCATAGAGCTAAACAGGCTGGAAATGGCACTTGCCTGCTAAGTCTGTTTGCTATTTGCTATCTTTTACATTGGAAGCACAGATATAAAATACGTGCTTAGAAGATGTGAAATGGAGTAAAATGTAGTAACTGGTTCTCTGTATGTCACTTCAGTTCCTGTGCCTGGCTCCAGGACAGAGTCCCAGCTGTCTTTCTCTAGGACCTGGAATATTTTGGTTGGAAAATGGTACAAATAGGACACAGAGAAGGCTCTGTGTCCTACTGCCATTGCGGTGCTGGTTCCTCACTTTGTTTTTCATTGTTGTTTTTCACCATCTGATCCTGTTAAAGTGCCTTAGCAGATGTGCTTGACCACCTACAGCCTTTTTGGACTGTTCTTCTTCCGGGCTTTTCATGCTCAGCTATTCATGAAATCTGAACTATGTGTTGATCTCTGAGGCTGTTCCAACTTCCCTTAATGCAGCAATTATTTAAAGGAAGAAGTAGGCAGCAGTTCTGCAAAATATTTGTCCACATTTCTCTTGAATGCTTTCCTTTAATAAGCAGATGAGGAGGGCATCTGTTTTTAGCTAGTTTCCTGGGGAGGCAAGGCAAGCACAGTACTTGCTGACTGCACATATGTGGGTGTCCTGGTGCTCTGCAAAAAGCCTTTGAACCCATTGGCCACTCAGAACTATGGAGACAGAGATCCCGGTGGTCCTGGACATTCCTATAAACTTCAGCCAAACTGGACAGAAGAGAGGTGGATTATCTAGAGTTTGTTGATGGCCTAACAGGCACAATTCAACCAAAAGGCACAAATCCATAGGGGAAGGTTCATTAGTTTCACTGCTCACATCACTCCTTGTAGGGCAAATGAAACGGTCCATGGTGAGTGGCTTGTGTTTCTTGGCTAGGAGTAAGACAGTGCTTTTGTGGGTGCTAAAGTCTTATGAAAGATCTTGCCAGAGCATATTTCTCCTGTCTTCCACTTCAGTCTCTTGATGAATTTGTTTTCTAGTTAGTTTATGCATCATGGAGCCCCACGGGGCTTAATACTGCATGTACTTTTTATGCATATATGTTGTTTCTCAGTCCAGCTTTTTACTGAAGAGCCATGAGGCATCACTACATCAATCATTCTTCAGCACTCCTTCTTTCCTGATGTGTCATGTTCTTCTCTTTCATGCTGTGCTGGAGTGTGAGCATTAATAGCACACAAGCTTTTGATCAAAAAACAATACTCAGCAAAGCCAAAGTGATCTTTTGCCAATTTTATTGTTTATGTGACAACCCTTTCAGCCTCTATTTATAATCTCTTTTTAACCTATAGAATTGTAACATTACTGATATTTCTTTTCCTTCTTCTCATTTCCAAGAAGTCTCTGATAGTCAGTCATGTCTTTAGACATGGCTTTTCCAATAGGCAGCATCAGGCCCAATTGGATCCCCAGAGGGCTGAGGATGGCAGGTCTCCTCTGTCCCCATTCCCTCTCAGTGGTGTGTGTGGGGCTTCATCAAAGCTGCTGGAGCACCCAGTGCCAGAAGGAACTGCACAGGGTACACAGGGTACACAGTGGGTACGTGCCCATCTCAGCACGCTCATAAAAGTTGGTATCCGGTAATACTCGGGCAGTGACCGCACCTCGCAGCAGTGCAGGGGCAGACTGCTGCCAGGATCATTTGAGCCTTTTCTAAACTATTTAGTCTGCATACTTCGGTTACGGTGAATATGTGCACTCAGGACTTGGGCCATTGGCTTGGGTTTCCAAAGCAGGTGGTTTATTCAAAGCCTGTTGCAGTCAGCTCAGTTCTTTTTCCTCATGGCCTCAGACTAGTCAATCCCAGGTCATATTTTTCACAGTTGATACAACCGGCTTCTTGCTGGGGCAGCAACAAACTCATCTGCAGCTATTAGACAGATTTGCTGCCTGAAACCCTGTTCTCTGTCTTTTCGGCCACTAACTGAGGTGAAGTTGGTAGGGATCCAGATCTAGATGCTCTCAGCTCATCTGCATTTTTTTAATGAGAAAACCCTCTGTTTCTATCCATACTGCATTATTACAGATTCAGATGTAGCTGAATTGTTTCTTGTCTCAGATTAAGTTTTTGGGTTTTGCATTAGAAAACAATAAATGAGGCCTCCCCAAGTCACTGACGTTGCTCAAAGGAATGCAGTGGCTCTAGAAGGAAAGTTAAAATAGCCTGAGCTGTGGAGAACCCAAGTATTTCAGTTTTTGTAATCTTTGACTCTCTAAAAATTAGGTTCATTACATGGATCAGATATTCAGGTTCACTTTTCTGCTAAGGTTTTTGAGATGAAGACTCTTGCTTTTTATACCGTGTAGTACAAACCATTCATGGTAGTTTTCAGTTCTTCGGTAATTTCATAGCTGTAATATGGGAAAATAGATTTTGCTGTGAAAAGTATTAAGCAAACAATGACATTTGAAATCTGAATCTATGCTTTCACTAGAACAAAGCTTGTATTCTCCTTAGCCCAGCATTGCAGTATCATCACTATTCCTCTTAGAAAACACATTTCTTAGATGGACTTGAAATGGTAGCATTGAAACCTAATAATAAATAAAGAAATGTGTTTGAAAGACAATGATTTGCACAACTCTGCAACACTTGCCGTCAGCAATTCTTTAGAAGAGGAGTGAAGTTTCTAACTTGAAAGGAAAGAAGGCAGCACTGGATTTAGAAGTGTCTTAAGGTGACTAAATGCATTACTCATGTTTCATGCACTGACATCAGAGGTGGAAGCCGCTTTTATTAGTGACTGACAGCACAGAGACAGTCACCCAGGAAAGTACCTGATAGTCTAATTTACTCATTGTCTTCCTCAACCTGAGAAACAAGAAGTCTACAAGCAGATGATTTTCTAATGATGCCTCAGGCTGACGCATGAAAAAAAAGCTTGCATTCTCTGGAACATGCTTAGTCCAGCAGTTTGATCTCTGTGTCTTCAGTTATTCCTCACCAGATCTGATGTGTCAGTCCCTTTCTGATTGCAGAGGTAGCCAAGCTTTCCCAGTTTCTTCTCCTAGCACTTGAAGAGGAGAAAGAGGCTGCTCCTGCCTCCTCCAATGCATCCAGCCTTCCACAGGGTGAAAAGATTGGAGCTTTTTCCTTTGGGAGGGCATAAGGAAAAAGGAATTGTATAAAAATAGCCAACACAGACAAGTGTTTAGAGCTGATCAATTTGTTTCTTTTATTACCTTTCTCACAATACAGGAGTAAGGGGACTGTAAGAGATGGAATATGAGCAAATTCCAAATAGATTAAAGGAAATGCATTTTATGTAATGTACAGCTGAAGTTTAAGACTCATTGCCAAAAAACAGCAACTAGGCTCAGGAGTGGGAAGATTGGAAAGAGGACTGGATACTTCTGTGAGTAGAGGGAATCTTCAGAGGCACTTTGAAAAGTCTCAAAAACAGGTTTAGAAGGGATGTAAAACCTGAAATAGTTGTGCAAGTAGCACAAATCAACCCTCTCTGCGTTAAACTTAACACTTAAATGCTCTTCATCATTTGATCTTCTGAGCCTGTAGGTAAACAAACCTGTCAAACCTCGTTGGTGTTAAGCAACGTGTTAATTTGCCTGTGTATCAAGAGTGTGCCTAGCTGCTCTGGGATGCTGCAGATTCATGGACCACGATTTTTCAGTGTCTAGTTTGTGTTTTTCTCAATCTTTGGCTTTTCAGTGTCATCTCCTAAAAAAAGTTTGTTTGGGCGATTTATTTAAGCAAATCCTGTATATTTATAACATTAAGTAAGTTTTGAACAGAGTAGGATTTTTGTGGCTGGTCATTATTGGTACGAGTGCTTGTTGGTCACTTCCAGATCTAAGTGCTCCTGCTTCAAAAAGGAGGATTTTGGTACTTGCTGGATCATTGCAGAAGAGATTTATTGATATGTTATTTTGTTCCTGTAAAGATGTCAGCCTGTGAGATTCTCCCTCCCTATTTTTCACCCTCTGGGCAATTGCATGGTCACTGCTTGCTCCTTTCTTCCAATATTTATCCACTCAGGGCATGCCTCTTTCAAAGGCAGGGGTGGTGTCAAGAGGTTAAGAAGGAATCTACAGGTAAGAAAAGGTGAAGCTCTTACTGTAGGAGAGGAAGGACCTGGCTGTGGTCGCCATGCCCCTCTGGTAAGACCAAGAGATATAGACCCACACTTTTGTCACCTGTGTCACCTGCATTGTGAAATCTAGACAAACAAGCCATAAAGCAGGATGAAAGCTTGCTTTGTCACCTGGGAAAAAATACTTAGCAAACCATAGTGAGACGTTTCCGACCATCTTCTTATTGATTTTAAACAGTTTTATTTCCTTCTAGTATTAGCCATCAAACAAAATGTTTGATGTTTTTAAAAAGCACAGTTATTTTTTTCTTTGTAAATGAGAAAATAAGTCATTAAACTGTAGCTGTCTTTGAGATCTGCTTTGTGATTCAATGGAAAAGAGATGACAGGTGTTTTCACACAGAAATTAATTCTTTCAGCATAATTGTCCAGGTTCTTGAATGATTTATTCCATGTAAAATATTTGGCAAAAAATGAAATCTACTTAACCTGTTTAAACAACAAGGGAAAATTGTTAAGCTAAACTTTCTGTGCCTGGGCGACGCGGGTTAGAAGGCGGCACCCTCACCATTCCAGCGAGCGGTGCAGAGGCTATTAAACTGATACTGGACAAGGTCTCATAATGGGGGGTTTTCTCAATGAGAAGAATGCCAGCTCTTGTTTTAGGCCAGCACCAAAATCGTTGTTCTTGTTGTTGTTGGTTTTCACTGCATTAGAATGGATTACAGCCTTAAAAACAAAGGCCTTCATTCCCCATATCCATTACTTTGTTCTCATGAGAAGAAACCCGTGTCTGCCTGTTATAATAAACTGGTGTACCAGATTATGGTGAAGTTAATCAGAACTGACAGTATAATAGAAGTGATTGCAGCTTAAGTTGCAATAAATTTGTTTGTTTATAGATGGGATTTTGCAACAAAGAAAGTGTTTTATAAGTCAAAGAGATCTCTCACCAAACTTACCTTACTGCAGACTAAAACATTATCTAATAACTACAAAACAGAGCTGTTCTGAGAAGGTAATTTATCTTAATTTCTTTTGAAATAGTTGGTATGTGAACTTTTTGTTTATTTCAGCCAATGGTCATTGCCATTGTTTAATTCAGTCGTACAGTCCCATAATATTCCTGCTCCCTCCTGATTACAGATGAATGACCTTTTGCTTTTGATGAGGCTCGATTTTGCTGGTTTCAAGAAAAACCTGGAGACTGATGCATTTTCTAAATTCTATTATGCACATAAAAATGTCATAAAATTCAATCATTATTGTGACTTGGGGCCAACTCATGTTTTTCTTCCTTCTTGGGTTGGCAGTTTTGTTTTATCAGTCCCACCAAGATAGATCGTGTCAGGACCACTGTCCCGTCTCCATATGTCCCAGTCTTGATCTCTAATTTGCAACTTGATCATAGGAATGATTCAGTAGTTATCACCTCTTGGTCACTGTTACCGTGCGAACCACCTTGGCACTCTTCTTAGCAAGATATTTGGGTTGTGAGCAAATTTGGAGATATATTTGGAAAATACTACCAAGAATTTTCACACCAGTTTATTTGTTACTTCCATAAAGTTAATATTTTGGTTTTTGACGGCGGGACTGTGAGTCCAGGCTTCCAATATAATTGCATTTTAAACCTTCTCTAAATCTACTGATATTGATTAATGAATACTTTAAATTCTTTTAACAACTAAAAATCTTAAATGTGTACAGCAGAAAGCAGTGCTTTTCTCCCTGATGGCTTAAGAAATATGGAGCTATATTAACACAGCATCACAGCATTCTTTCAGTGTCATAGACTGCAGATCAGTAATTTGCAACTTGATCACAGGCAAGTTCTCATCTCCTGCCTGTTGCTACTGCACCAGTCCCCTTGGCTAACCACATTAGCAGAAGCTAGAGGATTTTGCATTTTGATAATGTGCAATACACAAGGCAGCATGGCAGAGCTGAGAAATGCTGCTGACATTGTGTAATAATTTGCAAAACATAAGAACTGAGAAAGGGAAGGTTCTTTTTGATTTTTGCGCAGCAACTCCCTCCCCTCCCCTCCTCCCCACCTCGCTCCCCGGCCCCCTCCCCCCCCCCCCCGCCCCCAATTTCATTTAAAACCTGTAAAAACCTGAAAATAAGGTTAATTCTTAGATTTGGTTGCTTGCCTTCACTGCTCATGCAGACAATCTGGTCTGGAACACTCTCCCGATTGTGAACTTGGCAGGATCTTCTCTTGCCATGGTGCTAGCCCCCAGGTATTAAATAGCAGCAACACCATACCTCAGTTTTTCTTTTGTCAGGATAAATTCCTTCAGTTTTCTCTTGCATCATGCACTGCCCTTCTCTTACTGTCATGGTGGCACTTCCTTGACTGTCTCAGACTGAATTAATCTTCCCTGAAACAGACAGATAGCAAGAACTTTATATACCGTTCTAACTGAGATTTTACTCATCTATGACATCAGCAATAATATTGCTGTTGCTGGAAACACTCTTATTGTTTCTCAGCAGGTAATAATGAGAAACACCACATCACACTCAGTGTAATGCAGTCTAGTTGGCAGGATCCAGTGTAACATGTGCCAGTTTCATAGAGCACACTGTCATTGCCTCTAAGAATCACTAGCAATAACTCACCTAGTCTTTGTTTTTAAGTAATTTTAATTTGATGGTTAAGATTTGTGGTTAGAGACTGGACAAGCCCTGTGCCAACAGGCCTGGTAGCTGCCAGGCCGGATAGATGGAGATAAGGTATAGGCTATGCCTTTCTGAAAATCAACAGCAAGGTTTCCCTGGGAAGCTGATTCTCAAGCTTACCCTAGGTTAGCACACTACATTTTTATTGCTGTGGTGTTTTGTGCTTGTTAAAAATCTCCGTTAGAGGCACCCTGTTAAAACTTGCCAGCAGCTACTTCCCTTTAGCAGCTTCTGAGCCTGGGATGATCTTGGTTTGCGTCTCTGTGACTTTGTAGTGTGTGCGACCTGTCCTGGCTTTGATGTAAGCCTGCCAGGAAAGTGACACTTTGAAAAATACTTTAAAATAATTTTTAAAATTCTAAATACCTGCATTAAAAGCAGAGTTTTGGACTAAAAGCCTGCCAGCAGCAAGGTTTCCTTGGTCTTCTGGAGTGAGGCTCACTGTTGCAAAGTGTCCCAGGATGTGGCTTGTGGCCCATCTGTACTGCAGCGGGTGGCTGCAGCCCCCACCTCCTGCAAAATGTCGGCCTCTCCTCCTCCCAGGACTCTCAGTTGAATTTACTTGGGTTTGCTGACACTGGTTGAGCTCATGAGGACTGAAAGGGACAGGAGGGCTCTCACGAGCCAGGAGGTGGCAGCCCAGACAAGAGAGGGCAGGGACATCTTGTCCCCACACCCCTGTATCGCTCTGGGATGTCTGTCTGCAGCCAAATGTTGTTCCTTGCCACATGCCAGCACTGTCGGGAGTCTCCCATCCATATTCATTCAGGGCCTGCCCTCTCTTCCATGAAACTGTAAGGTTTGAAATTAAACATTGTGTTCTCTGTAAATAATCTTAATTGGCTGCAAGCTTACTGAATGTGGTCTTTTGCATACAAATTAAAACCTACTGTAGTGAACCTGAGACTGTCCTGAAACACTGTCGCAGAGAGACTTTCAGTTTGCGCCACTTCATGTGAATTTGTTTAAAACTGGTTTAGCAGAGCACTGCCTTTCTTCAGGGCAGACCTCTCTTGGGCTCTTCATAAGGGTAGCTGTTCCACAGCCAACACTGAATACATATTTTCCATCCTACAGGGTGTTTGGCCATAGCTTTAATAAGAATCATTTAACTGTGCTTGCAGCAAGAAATTCTGAAGAGCATGTCCCATCATTAGCTGCCTCCAGGATGCATCCACACTCATACCTCCCCAGTTATACCAAGCTTATCTGTTGGCTGTGGAAGTTTAATTATGTACCTGACCATAGGCACTTGCCTCTATCCTGTACATTGGTGTTTCATCCCATTGGCTTCAGTGAGATCACTTCTGCCTGTGCATCCATCTGTACAAAAATATTTGTAGAAGTAGAGTCTAATCTACACTTGGCTTCCGTTTTTTTTTCCTGCATCATGGTCAGTGAACCTTACGGTAAAGTCATCACAGCAATTTCAACCACAGCAGAAATGGAATCACCTTAATAAAATCAGTGCAGTTAGTGCTGGAACAAATGTTTAAAAAGTGGGATATCTACTGCATGGAAATGTAGAGGACTGGGGGATTTGAACAGCTATGAAAGATAATGAGAGCACTACAGTTCAATTTATTTTACAGATGTTTTAGTCTTTTGAACAAAACTTGATTTGATTTTATTTAATAACACAGAGATATCAATTTATCATTTGAATCTGTAGAAATGTGGATAATGCTAGAAGCTGTTGGCAACCCTTGAATTTTCTCCAAATGGCACTTTAAACTGACCTGGAGAGTATATTAACACAGTACAAGTCTGTAGGTAGTTTTTTCATTAAGAGCTTGCACTGCCCTCGTGTTGGTCCAGCATGAAGCCAGCCTGTTTCTGTCAGCATTTTTCAACCATGGTTTCTAATATGTTGACAGAAGATCTTTCATTATACTTCATTCGAAGTGCACTGAACCCAGCAGGAGTCTCTCCGGTGATTTCAGTTGGCTTTAAATCACACTTTTAGACCATGCTTTCCCATGCCAAGATCTCAGTTAAAATAATATAGATTAAAGATTCTACCTTCTCCTGTAGAGCCAGCCTTACCAGTTGGTCTTTGGAAGTGAAATACTACTGAGGTGAGCTGAGAAGAAAGCCACGGCTCATACTGGTTTTGAGGAGAAGCTTTCCTGAGCCACCTCTGTGCAAGGGAGCAGCAAGGAGCCCACCCTGCATGCGGAGCAGCGCTGCCCTCTCCCCATCCCACCAGCCAGCCCCTGCTCCTCCAGCACAGCCCAGCACCCCCATGTGGCTGCACAGGCCTGTGGTTTGGCACTTTGTCCCCAGGAAATGCAGGCAATAGTTCGCTCTCACTAATCTGAAACAGGAAGACATTGGGGTTCCTCGTGTCCTTGTCCTTCTCACCTGGGTGCCAGAGCATGTTTGTGTGCAGTGGAAGCTGCTTCAGCCTGGGGAGGGTGAGCAAGGCACTTCTTGAGTCCCTTATTTTGAATTATTTCAAATAACTGTTCTCAGTCTGCTGAACGTAAATGGAGGATTCAGGCTGAAAGACTGAAGCTTACATAGATACTTTACTGTAGCCTACCTTTCTGTGTTGTTTTTTTTCCCCTGTTGTCTCCCTTTATGAAGAATTTATTTATAGAGAGCAGGAAAAAAAAACCATCAGCACCTACTTATTAAGCATGAAGCACCTTTCCAGCTTAGAACACACGGCGTTATTGCAATACAAGCTTAGTCATATATGGGGAGAAAAGTAAATATTTGGAAAAGAGGGAATATAATTTTTAAAACCTCTCTATTTCAGTTGATTTCCAAACCAAAACCATATAAAGATCTAACGAAAAACAGCATAAAAGAAAGTGCAAGAAATATTATTAGTGAGATTGTATCTACTGAAATTGGCCACGTACTTACACAGTTTGCTGAAAGAAATTTGATGCTTAATTCTTTCAGACAATCAGGCTGTTGCCAGAGGTGGTGTTCCACCTGCCTACAGGAAACTATCTGCAACTTGACATCTCAAAAAAAAAAAAAAGTTTTAAAATTTATATTAATCATCTCATTTACAAGCTACTGGTACTATACATGTTGCTGCAGATTAAATTACTCATTGGCTGGGTTTCAAATAGTAGAAAACAAGGCTCCTCTCCCACATCTTCCCTTTCTATCACACTGATTAGGCTGCTATTTGCATTCTTTTTATCCCATCTGGACCCCTCAGAAGAAGGGATTGTTTAGCCCTGAAAGATTATGATTAAAATCGGTCTGATGACAACCTGATGAAAATGTATCTTGTTTTCATGGTGGCATTTTAGCATGCGCTAGGTTTCCATTAGGTCTATGTGGGTAAACAAGTTACTGTGGTGGTAGGTCAGCTAGCCAGAAATAACAGGTCATGATGATGCTACTGCTCTGTGCTGTGTTGCGTCAGCTCCTGGGAGGGATAAATCCCCTGCATTTCCTATGGGTACTGCAGAGCAAGACCATGTAACCACAGGCAATTGCTGAGGAGTAGCTGATATGCTACTAATTCAAGCCTGGTATCTCCTTCATTTGATGACCTCCTGAGGGAGGAAAGGTGCTTTTGGAGTTAAGACACTGAAGAGGTGTACCCCCGTGTGAGGTAGGTTCTCCATCACTTCGTGCACTGTATGCAGTTCCCTGTTTGCAAACGGGGACATTCCCAGGGGGAGGGGATGGTGCATAGGCAGGGATCCTTCTCAGCCTTGTGGCAGGACTCATGGTGACCAAATTGTTTTGAGCGTTCTTTCCACGCTCTCCTTGTTTGCTGACAGAACTGGACTACCACCTGCTGAAGGAGATGTCTCTTCATGTTGTGATGACTTTCATAGCCTGATTATGAGCAGGCCTCTGAGCCAGTGGGGTATTGCCCTGCAAACTCTTTGGCTGTTAGATGCTCTGGGAATTTGCAAGTCCATTCTTGGATGATTAATTTCTTGTACATATGGACAGGAGACATCTGTGCAGGACAGACAAACATGACACAGGAACTACAAGAGTCACATAATCTTCTGGGTGGCACCTGGGGGCAGAGACACACAGGACATCTCAGACATCTCAGATGTCTCTAAACACCAATGTTTAAGCTACTGCATTGAGATCTAGGCTATGTCTGCCCCACTGAAAAACCTACAACAGAGTAAATAATCTATGAAAGGCACAGGAGGCCTAATAATTACCCATAAATACTGCTTTTGTTTATCTTACACAGCATAAAGTCAGGTTTCTGACAGCAGTTGTTGTTCAGCCTGATACTTGTTTTACATCTTTTTGCAGTTGCATAAGTTTTTGTACCACTAACCACATATCTGCATCTTGAGGTCAATTCTTTGTGGATTTAGAACCACGCAGCATTTGTGTGCCCTCATAGATGGAGAGATGGAGATGGCTGGCAGCGTGCAAGGATACACCAGGCTCCTGGAAGCAGAGCTGCCTTTATCACATCTCTGGGAGCTTCCAGGAAACAGAGAGAAAGGACGTCTCACAGATTAGTTGCTTCCCAAATAACTGGGATGAGTGGACTGGTTATTGACAACCTGCCATTAACTTGTCACTGAAAACACTAAATTGTATTGCTTAAGCTGGTTCTACAGAACAGTTACCATGATGCTGAGAATCAGCAGTCTGAGATGTTTCAGCTCAAATAAGCACGAGAGATATTGCTATCTTAGCTGCCTAAAACATTACCTCCTGCTTTTACTGCAAGTCCTCTGAAGGGGCTTCCTATGAAGCCTTTTGAAAAGAGAAGACCAAGACCTGATTAGAACATTTGGGTTAAATTTGGTCTCTTTCTAGATGCCTGTACTTCCGTCAGTTCCAAAAGTTAATATCCCGTATCACAAAGTACAGGAAAAGTGACATCTTTGGGGGACGTTCACAGCAAAATCTTTGTGTTTCATTAATGGTTTTTGTGCGATACTTCAGGATCATAAAACATACACAAATCTTCAGTCTTATATGCAAATACAGCCTTTTTTGATACAAATACTACTGGAGAAGCCCTTTGGAAAGCATCAGCTACTATTTGCATTTAGTTCTCATTGCTTAGGACTGGCTATTCAACCTCTTTTCCTTACCTCACATTTTTTGGTGCAACAGTACATTTCATTTGTCTGTTCTGAATTGCATTGTTTGCATAAGAAAAACATAGTGTTTAACCCACAATAACATTTTTGTCTGACAGGAAAGGGATTTACTGTTGTTGAAATTCCTTTTTCAAATGTGCATAAGCTACTCCTATTTTATGGAACAGTGACCATACTGACTCCATCTGAGCGCACAAGTTGTAAAGATGAAAACCCACAGGAAAATACAGATAAATATCATGAAGCATGTGATTACTGTTGTGTTTAAAGATCATATTTTATAAGATTTATATGGGAGCACAAAAAGTAAAGGGAGAAACCTAGAAGCCAGTCTGCCTGGGAGAGCAGATTGTTCGTGCAGTTCAAAAAAAACCTCCATGTGAAAGAGTGGTTATGGAAAATACTAACAGAAAAGCCATTGCTGGTGTCTACTGTAAACTGTAAACAGGTAATACAGAGTAAAACAGGTATGTTAGGTAGACATCAAGAAGGAAATGAGGAAAATGGTTACCAAATGCACAGGACTATTTACATTCAAACTCAAGGCTCTTCCTGGTGATGTGAATATGATCTCAGTGGTGCTGCCTAACTTTTTTCAGGTTTTATTAATTTGGGTGGGAATCTATAGGAAGACAGAGGAGTCCATGCAGACAGTGGGCAGCTGAGAAAGTCTGGACTGGAGAGTTTTCCTCTCCTTACTCAGGCCGTTTGTGGCCTCATGAACCTTTTCTATTTGCTTTGAAAAGGCCATTGTACACATCAAGAGAGCATTGGAAAAGGAAGGTTAAAAATGAAGGTAAGAAATCTTATGTTCAATTTACAGCAGAAGAAAAATGAAAGCAGTTGGAATATAGAATGTGATCAGAATATAGTTTTGTACCTCCAAGTGTGAGATCAATCTCTCCTGTCCTACTCTCTCCTTCCTAACCTTCACCATTGCCTGGCCCAGCCTCAGGTATGGTAATCTTTGACAATTTGCTCCTCATTTGCACCACTCCCATCCAGGCCTTTTTTTTAAATCTCTTCCCTATTTTACTGCTACTTTTGGTTCACTCCTGGGGCTGCCCTTGCTTTTTGAATTATATTCCAAGTTTTGTTATCTTTTAAGGCCCTGCAGATAAATATTCCTTGGCATCTCTTCTTACTTCATCATGCTGCATCCATCTGCTATCAGTGCTTCACCAGTTCTCCTTTTCTACCCATGTTCTTCGCACAAAACTGAGAAAACAACAGCAGCCAAAAAAGACCTGAATAAGGACTGTGGATATTACCCACTTTCACCTTAAGAAGCAGTGTTTTTCAGCCCAACGAATTCTGAATACAGACATGGGAGTTCTTAGAAAAGAAAATAGCATTATAACATCCTCTGTAAAGGGGGGCTCATTAGTGCGATAAAGACCTAGCATGTAGGCAAGTGCTGATGAACCTGCTATATCTCTTTCAAGTGCATAAAACTGTAAGAAATTGTAATAAACACCAATTTACCCATTCAGAGCTAGCAGACTTGAAAAATCTTAAATCTCATTTTCGTACAACGTCATGCATAGCGTGTTTCATGTGAAGCAATAGACTATGCTATACCTTCTCTGTTAATTGAAGGTACAAAGCCAGAGAGATAATAAGAATTCCCATTAGCATGCAGCTCCATTATTCACTATTACTTTTCAGGCATAGTCTCTGTTACACATTCCATCATTAAGATAGCAGAAAAAGCATTTATTCTTGGAAAATGCCCTTCACTGTTCCGAATGGCTGTGATCAACAGCTTGGAGATCCTAATTGCAGCCTATTAGGAATAATGAGATTTGCATGGTAGAAGCCAGAGAATTACACGGATAAAGGAAAAAATTCACAACATGAAAGGTTAATATAAACATATACTGCCCGAGAGTGCAAAGGACACATAAATTGGTGGCTCATTACTGCAAACTGACCCATGGGTAAGAATGTCACCCAGCTCAGAGGCTTTCCCAGGAAGTTTGGCTGCAAAAGTTACAAAAGATAAGGACATGCTTGTGGAAACCGCTAAACTAATGAGAGCTGAAAGTTGTTTGAAATATCCCGATGACCTCACAGATGGGATGCTTATTAAGGTATCTGCATCAGTCTCTTTTTTGTCTAACAGACTGTTGTAAAGCTTTGCCGAGGCGTAGCCAACAGTCCGTGAAGGTGTCTCCATGCTTTTGACATACCAAGGGCATTTTTTTTGAATGAATTCAAAATGAAACCAACATGCATATCCAATTTTTGTTTGTGGGCATATTTGTGGAATAGCACAGGCGAGGCAGTCAACTATGATTACTTCATCAACACGGGGTCTGCCCGCTACCTACGTGCCTATCTGCTCGAGTGCGCTGGTCAGGAGCCAACTGCAAATTTAGGTCTTGAAAGTCTGAAGAAAAGTGCTTTATGTGTGAGGGTCCCATGAAGGCTCCGTCACGCAATTAAGCCCCATTTTAACAAAAGGCTAGCCATTTTACTGAGGCATGACATGAGTAATTAAAATATCATTTTTAAAAAGACAAATGAGTGTTCTTTTCTAGTCTCGGATATTGTTTGAGGAAGATGGAAGGACAGGATTATGATTTTTGTTTGTTCCAGGGTCCTCTGAGTGGACAATTCAATGCAACCATGGGCAATGCAATAAGCCTGCCGCAGAACATATCTACCCAGGCTCCTACAGGGACCCTATCACTGTAGCAGTGAATATAACTGAAAGGGCAACAAAAGCTATTTCCTTCCTCTCTGGAAATAAATAGTTTTTCCAAGTGTTTTCCTAGTTTGTTGTAGATGACTGTGTAAGTATTTTAGGAAAATCTAGGCAAGGAGGAGCAATATGAATTGGTACTTGGATTTTGCTTGTAGCAAAATGATGCTGGAATGGCATGAGGTCATGGTGAGTTAACTGAAAGAGTGAGAAATGGCTGTAGGTTAGAAGAGGGGAGCTATAATTCTAGTGATTCCTAAAGATGAGAAAAGAAAGTTAGATTTAGGAAGACAAAGGTTGTATAAGATGTGTTGAAGGAAGCAGATTTCAGCTGCTTAATTTCAGGAACTCTTGTTTGATTGCTTTTGCTGAATCACAATGAGATGTGACTATTGCAGTACTTTTGGCCAGATTGTGATAGATATCTCGTGTGAGACAGAGGTCCAGTGGAAACTGGCTTAGGCTCATTCCTTGGGCTCTGATGGAATTAATGGATGCTATGAAGTCCATTGTGTTAAGAATACACGGTTGTATTGCAGTGAGATGCTGCCTGCAATAAGGAATTCAGTAATAGCCCAGGCACTGCCAAATCCCACTAAAATCTTTGGGAACCTTTATTTAAGGGCTTACATTCATATTTACAAGCCTAATTTTAGTTTCTCAGATGCAAAAGGGTACCTCTCTCTTCAAGAAAACAGCAAACAAAAACAAATTAGAGAGCTGCTGCCTACAGCACCAACTAGGTCTCTCTGGGACCACACAAGCCAACAGACCCCTTCAGTACACGACTTCTGGCCTTCTGGAAGTTTTGTTAGATTGCTGTCAGCAAGGAGCCCAGCAGCAAGGCACAGCAACAAAACTACCTTTTTGCTAAATTCCTTCACTGGATCCCTTTGCCTTTCCTTTCAGGAATGTTCCTTTGCTGAAGTCCCACAAAATTCCCTGTGGTTTCAGCTGTGGCAGGCAGGAACATTTTGAGAAAATGCATAGGGGACCCTTGCCCTCTTCCCATGTCTTCTTCCTACTCTGGACACTGTTCTGAATTAAACCAGCAAAGAAACACATGAACAGCCATTAAAACAAAAATCAGGGAAGGCTGCTGTTATGGCTTCGCTTGCTCTGAATCGCTGAGTATGGATGAAGAGAGGGTGGGCAGGCATCATAACCAGGAATCTCCATTCCCTAAAATTACACTTAGTGGTGTTTAAACCCCAACAAAGCCTTACCCTGGCTGAGGTGGTGTTTTTGAGATGGTCAGCTAGCCAGCCAGTGAAGGTAAGTTTGCAGGAGGTGCTCAACCCCACGCATTCTTCTCAGCTCTTTTCTCCTCCCCTCCTCTCCCAGCCACCCCAGCAGCCATTCGGGGTTAGGAGTGGTGCTTCCATCCAAATCTGATGAGCACCCTGGGTTAAAGGTTGATTTTTCACATCCTGAGGCATTAAAATCCAATAGGTTTTTACTCTACGTACACTGAGAGGTTATGTCCATTTTGTGGATTTTTCTATTCCTGCAAAGCTATTATTATGTATGAATGCATCATGCTATTGCCATTACATTTCTATTATGCTAAAAAATAGGACTGAAAATTATTGAAAGGCTGGTATGCAAATCTTTTGCAATTCCCATTATTAGGAAGGAAAGAGTAAGTTCGTCATTATTCTGAGCAGTTACCAAAAATAGCAAGGAAAGGGCAGAAATTGTCACAATTGAAGCCTGTCATTTCTAAGCACCTCAGTAATACTGCTATTGTACACAAGGTACTGTGTGTGTGGCAGGGCGGGGGCAGGGGAGGAAGGGGGTAGTTGCTACAAGGATTTGAGTCCAGCAAAGGTTGTAATCCAGCTTCTATAACCCTGTGCTGGATCTGAACTTCTGAACTCAGTATTGTCTTGGGTTTGTCCTCTTGCTAGTGTGCCCATGCGCAGCTGCGATACCATTATGTTTCCATTCTCCCCAGCGTGCTGTCACGCAATTGCATATTGAAATGAAATGGAAAATGATTTATTGTGTGGGATCAGGGTTTTTTTTTTCCTCTGCAGTGTATGGATGTAAATCTAGGGCGATTTCCCATGCTCCTGGAACTAGGTTTTGCTTGAAAAAAAGTCTAGAGTCAACAAATGGGAAAACCACTCCAGAGCGCTAGAAAAATAGGAGTGTTTCTCTCTGCCTTCCTGTGTTGGTCCAATGGGGCTTTTCTGAGGTTACTAATGACTGTGAAATGTCTTACACATAAATTCTCTAAACCCCTTCTCAAAATTACATTTCATAATTCTGTGCAACTGAATACACAAATGATGTTAAAATAACAGTCATGTAATACCTCAGAATTCTCGATGTGAAGCTATTGTAAGTTCAAGATAACTGCCACAAAGAGCTGTTTTACAGAATGAAAGTGCTTGAGAAACAGGAATTCAAAAGGAATTGATGATAACACTCATTGTGAATATTACCAGCAGTATAGCAGAAATGCAGCCAGTCAAGAAGTCATCCAGCCATTGAAATAGATGAGCTATTATGATGCTAAATGAGGCACAGATTAAGTATGTGTCATTTAAATTATTAAATATGTGGTAATTGATGTTGTTCTAAGCTTGTATTTTATATTGATATTCTCAGGGGATGAATTTCTGCCGATCTTATCCACAGACCCAAGCAAATCTTTCTCCCACTGGGACTGTTTAATTTAATGATATGTGAGTTTCTTTGTCTGCAATAACATCTGAGTTGTTTATCTTTTTATTTCAGACTATAAACTTGCGGGGTGTGTAGCTGTAACTTATGGACAGCCCATATCATCCCAGGGCCCATGTCTCCACTGGGGCTTTCAGGAGCTGTTGTGGCACAAATCATAGTAAATAAATACTCCTGAGAAGAAAATAAGTATCTACAGCTGGATTTTCACTTTGCCTCACTCACCTACTGAGAACATACTCCATTCTTGACACAGGAAAGTTACTGAGAGGTGAATGATGAGGAGTTTATCCTCAGTAGAGGATCACAGAAGGTGTGGCTAACATACTAAGACTGGAACAGATTTTGTCCCTGATGTTGGCAGACACAATGCTCTTGAAGCCAGAAAGATGTCCAAGGGCTCACGTAGGTGGGACTGATGAGCAAAAAGGCCAAGTATATGGCATTTCTGGTGAGTTTCAAAGGTTTAAGAAGTCTCCTCCATTGATTGCTACCAATGTTGACAGCTGATTTTTGCTTCAATATTTTTTATTTCCAGTAAAAACAGGAAAGGACAGTAAGAGCTTTCTAAATTGTTAAATCTTCTTTTCTATAAGCCAAAAAAAACCTAAGAAATTGAACCAAAAAAAAGGACGATAATTTATTTGTGACTTTTTCTATCTAGGACTGTTCAAAGTGTCCATCTGCACTAGTCAGTGTATCCCTCCAGGGGCTGATTAGGGCGTATAGGGAAGAGGCAAATATGGACCCTGCTGAAACAACTTGCTTTTTCTCACTCGGAAAAAACTGTAGTTTGATAGGCGAGGAGGGATCCTGCAAGTGGGATGAGATGGCAGAAGTGACAGTAATCAGTCTCCAATCTGGCAGGTAGCAGCAAGTTTTGCATCTCAGCTTAGCATCACCTGGCTGTTGCTGTAGCTCTGAATGATTAATTTTGAGGGTAATGACCTCCTTCACAATGCTGTGACCTGTAGCAGCCAGGGCAATGGGCTTCCCTTCAGATCCAATCACAGCACCATGGCTGAGTTGTTTTTTTAACCCTAACAAGAGCTGTCATTAAAAGTTACTGGAGCCTGACTTTTCCTCACTCTTTGTCAGCCCCCCTCAGCCTGGGCCATGGGTCCCACGTCCTTTGAAGCCAACTGAGCTCCCTTTGTTGTTTTTTGGTGCATAATGATGCCGGGCAGCTCTGCAGCCGAGAGTGCCCAGCGAGACCCAATGAACCGTGACTGGAGGAAAGTGCAATAGCAAAGTAAGCCGGGAATTGATCCCCTGCAGTATTTCCTGAGCTCTGCCTCTTGGGATTAAAGGTGGCTGTGAAAAACGTAGTGCTTTTGTCAGTCCTCTGCCAAGGGGAAAGGACCTGAATTCTGTGTTTGGTGTCATGCAGCTTACCGGATGAAGGAAGGGTTTTAGTTCTTTGCATTTAAGGTTATTCACATTATATAACTCCATTAATGACACGATGCTTTTGGCTAGTGAAGACAGTCTTGTTAGCTAGGATGTTCTCTTATTATATTGGTTCAAAATCACAGAACATATAATTTCAGAAAAGGCTGCTTACTGTTAGGAGCACTACTTTCTTAGGTATTTACTATCCCATTTTGCCACACCACAAGTATCAATAATTAGTTCTTTTACATATGTATCAGCAAGAAGCTGACAATGGGATGAGAATACAGAGGATACCAAAGAGCAATGATGCCAATGGAAAGAGTTCCTGTGGGCATTCAAACGGACCCGTATTTGGTATTATACTCTAAACACAGCACAGAGAGAATGGTTTCTGTCTAGAAAATGTCAGCCTCTGAGGGATTAAAAAAATAATAATTTAAAAAGAAACTAAGAGTGTGGAGTCACATGGCACAGACCCCTCCCATGCGACACCTGCTCTCCCTCTTTCTCCCTCGGCTCTGCAGCTGTGCAGTTGTTCGCACCTTGGGATTGCCACTCACAGCTGTGTTCTTACTGCTCTGTTTTCCTCTTACACAAGTAAAGCTGATGCTGTTTGTTGAAGGGGAGAAGACAGATGAATTCTGCTAGTGATTAGTTCAAAGTTCATTTCTTGCAAGAGTCTTTGTACTTTGTAAAACCTGGGTACAGCAAAGAGATGGCCATATCAAGCAACCTCTCTCTGTAACTGGGAGCTGGGCAGTAGTTGCCTGCGTCTCTAGGGCTTTTGGCAGTTTCACCTACTCAGTGCTAATGGGGGATCCACTGACTCTCTATAGACTTCTGGGTGGTTGTTGCCAGGCAATGAGCTCCACCTAAAAATGAAACTGTGGGCCCTAAACAAAGGCCGTCTGTCATAAAAGACATGTTGGGACCCTAAACATGAGGATTTGGGCTCCAAGAACAAGACTCTGGGCACTCAAAAGGACGGGCAAATGCTACAGATGGTGCTTTGGGCCCTGAACATGAGTGGACCCTCTTTGTTCCGACCCGAGCTGGGTTTGGTGCCCATGACCCCACATACCAGCTGTTTGATGTGCTTTCTGACCCCATGGACCCTTTTGTTCTGCCTCCCTTCCACTGCTAAATCCTGCTGTAGGAGCCCGGGCAGGACCTCTCAGCAAAGCATATTTTATTAACGATTTTGCAAGACTGGGTGTTCTACCCAAAGGTAGGCACACAGAATAGGACAAAACCCCCCTGCTTATATCCCACCAAACCTCAGCTGCAAATTCCCTCCCCTCCTCTCCATTGGTTGAGTACTGCAGGGTTTACAGACTACTCAACACCTGCCTCAGTTTACTTGTCTCAGTCATCTAAGTCTAACAACCCTCTAACCTTATTGATTTATTTGAAATATGGATTCCTGGCTCTTTGGTTACCCTTCTCCCTATCTTAATTTTTTTAAATACAGTAATCAGTTTGGATTCTGGGATTATTTCAGAGAGACTTTGTTTTACATTAAGGATTCATAGTCTGATGTCTCTCAGTCCTCCCCCTGCTGCGGTCAGGTGCCAGATCGGTTGTAAAAACAACATTCCCCCTTCAATGGCTCCTTACAACTCCATATTGAAGGAGACGGGAAGATGGGCACACACAGCACACAGCTCTCAAAACCCCATCACAGACACTTCTCCGAATGGGGATTTCACCAATTGCCTCAAAACCCTCAGAGAAGCAAACACCCTGTAAACAACACACACGAGGCCAACAAGAGTTTGGTTTTAATTGTGGCTTTGGCTTTTCTGCCTGCTGGTGCCCAGTGAGTGCTTCCGAGAAGTGATCCCAGCCATGGGACACAGTTTGCAGCTCTTCCTCGGGGGGCCTGTGGGCAGGGGGGCCAGCAGAGCTGCCCATGGCTCTGGAAGGGTTCTCTGAGCTCTTCCTGCCAGAGGCAGCACTGGCTCCTGCTGCCCTTGGCGCAGCTCAGTCCCTGCTGGGGCAGCTTTGGTGCTTCCTGGACTCTTCGTCCTTGTCCTCTCCAGCATCGCAGGCATCAGACGCTGTGTCCTCCCTCATCCAGGCTGCAATCTGCCCCTGTCACCACTGACTATTCTGATCTGTATCTCCAGGGCACTGAAGCCTTCCTGCTCCTCCTCCTCCTCTGTGCTGAGGGGTCACAGTCCATGATCTCCACAAACCAGCTGCAGAGATCATAGCCCCGCTGCTGGGATCTGCTCTGTTCCCTCTGCCCCAGCCAAGTTTGCTCCTGAGCAGCTTTGCATGTGGAAGGACACAGGGAGCTGCCATTGGAGGGCCCTGGTGCTGCATCATCCCTTAGGGCTCAGTGACTCCATGGAGGGCTTGTTCTTCAGCTCCTTGTCCTTCTCGCTGACTGATACTAGTCCATGATCTCCACAAACCAGCTGTGGATATCATAGCCCTGGCACAAGGATCTGCTCTGCCCTCTCTGCCTTGGCTGGGTTTGCTCCTGAGCAGCTCTGGGGGCAGGAACAGACTGGGAGCTGCTGCTGGATGGCACTGGAGGTGCTGATGCAAACTGGGAGATGCTGCTGGAAGGTCTTGGAGCTGCCTCATCCTTGTGACTGCGGTCACAGCTCAGGGAACTGGTTCTCCTCCTGTCTGAGTATTCGTAGTCTGCCGTCTCTACAACCCAGATGCGGAGATTGTTGTCCCACTGTAGGGATCTGCTCTGGGCCCTCTCCCTGGCACCATTCTCCTGGAAGTGGGTAGAAGGGCTGAATCCCTGCTCCTCTTTGCTGCTGTCCTCTCACACAGTGTGGAGCACACGGTCACAGGGTGACAGCACAGCGGGAATGCAATTTTCCTTCTGGACACCAGCCTGATGCATCGTGGAAGAAGCGATGCAAGCAGGAACCCATGGAGGAGCTGGTGTTGATCCCGCCTGGCCAGATGGGGCACAGCTGGCCCACAGCTGCCTCCCTGGCACCTGCCCGGCTTTGCTGGCTGGTGTGGAGCAGGGTTAGTGTTAGGTTAAGATTAGGTTAAGGTTAGGGTTAGGTTTAAGGTTAGGGTTAGGTTTAAGGTTAGGGTTAGGTTAGGGTTAGGTTAGGGTTAGGTTAGGGTTAGGGGTTAGGGTTAGGGTGCTTTGTTCTGTTTTCCTCCTGATTTCCACTCCTTCCTCCTCTGGACATCCCTCAAGTAAGCCAAGCTCTGGAAGCAATGATGACTCCAAGGTGCTCCTGCTGACATGAGTTAAATTAAGCCAATAATTTACAAATCAGAAACATCTCTCTTTTTTAATGGATTAAAACATTGGCTATAAATTCCTTAGTCCTTCTGGTCTGTGCCCAATTAATTTGGTAAGTAAGATCTTGCTCTTTTCCCAAATTTACAGTTGTGCATGACGACCTGCAGAGTACATCTGTCTATAGCTTTATTATTCAGTAAACGTCATCTGCATGGTTCATTGGTAATTAAAGTAATAAACACTATGGAGTCACCAGTTCACCCAAATAATTTCAGAGAGAGAAGGTGAACAGTCCAAAGGAGATCCAAGGTAAACAAGTACAACCACTGAAGTCCCTTTTGCTTATTCTTTTACTGCTTCTTAATTTCTTTGCTTGTTCATGTACTCCTGCATCCATACAAGCCCCAGATTTCTTACTAATTGTATCACTGGCACCATTCATTGTAGAAAGCTTTTCAGCATTGGAAAGAACAAGTGCAGACACAGCGACGGATGGTCCCTACCTCTGATCTGCACTGCCAACAGGTGACCTGTGGTGATCTTCTCCTACCTATTCAACCCCAACCAACAGCTTAAAGATTTGCCCTTGGAAATGAAGTTTAGAGGACAAAAATCATAACCATTAGTATATGAGTATTTTAATACATTTCTTAACAAAACTGTGCCATATGACAAATTGCCAGGACTAGTCCATAGCTGTAGCATCAGGCATCTGCAAGGCTTTTCCAGTTAAAAGGGAGCAGCTGAGGCTGGTCATCTCGTGTAAGGTATTTCCAGGTTAAGAAAAGTTGCCATTATGGGATCAGAATTGACAAACACCTGGCTGAGTCAAAATAATGTAATATAATCAGGAACCTACCACATTAAAACAGACTAAGTAGGACTATAAACTTCCAGTCACTGCAGAAATGAAATGTTGCTGCCTTTCTGCCCAGGGTACAGTCCCCTCTCTAAGCCCAGCAAAACACAGGAGTATCCATCATCTACTCTGCTACAAGGTCTCCCCCACTGTGGCAGCCTGACGGTAATTTAATATTCAGCTTGGACCTCTACACCAGTCCTTGTTTTTCACATCTCTTCCATCATATTCCCAGATTTCTTCATTTTGTGAACCATGTGTGTGAATGATATTCTCCCAACAAAAAGCCAGCATTTTTCTTAGTCATGTCAATTAGGTATTTATCCCACAAATGTAAATATTTACATTTGAGTAAGAGAGTAAGCCTGTTGATATATTTTCTACCCATTTCTTATCTCTGCTCCCATTTTACTGTTTCTCAGTTCTCAGAGGTTATTGGTACAGATGCTAAATAAAACTATTTTCTAGTATCCTACATGAAGAATATGTTTAAATCTAAGTCAGCACATAATTGAATACTTTGTCCACTATGAGAAACAGAATCAGATTACTATGGGGATACATTTCTGCCATTATTGGCTGTTCAGAAAGACAGCACTCGTCTTACCCCAGTCATCTGATAAGATCTACATATTGCTTTGCAATACAGTTATGTGCAGTGGGCCAAAATACCTTCACAGTGGTATTACCCAGAAACTGAAGAATGTACAGGTTTGTGCTTTGGTTGAGGGGAACACAGATACATAAAATGGATCTAATAGCTTTGGAAATGAAGAGGGATGGCACTGCAGATCAGCAATTAAGATGGCAAGGAGGGATCATCTAATGAGCTCTCCCAGGCCTGGCCATGGAAAGCATACCAGAAGCAGGGCTGCCTTTGGAAGGTGGGAAAATCATGTGGTGGCACTCCTGTCCAGAAACATTGCTCTTCGCAAAAGGGGTGTTTTATGGCAACTTGCAGTGCCTAGGAGGATTTACTTGGACTGCTAGAGCAGCACTGTATCCAGGGGCTATAAGGACAGGTCAAAGCCATCTCTGCTTATCTTCTCACCTTTTTGAGTGATTTCTCTATATCTGTAGGACACATAGCAGATTCCCACACTGTGCGTTTCTTAAAATGTTATATTCAGAGACAGAATGTCCTAACACATTAAAATTATTTCAGACATTTTCAAGTGGGAAAAAAAACCAAACCACAAACCATATCCATAAAGACACTTACTATTTTATCACTGGATTAATTCAGGACTTGGCATGAGTAGCACATCTCTGCAGACTTTTAATGGGCAGAAGTCTATTTGCACAACTGCTGAATTGGCGAACAGCCTCTGTGTTGAACAGTGCACAATGGAACTGGAATTCAAACATAATTTCTCTCCTTTAGAAAGTGGCTGCAGACAAGGGAGCATGAGACCAGCAGGTTTTTAGCCACCTGCCTAATCTCTTAAGCCCCAAAATGTTGAAATAAAGCAGAGCTGCCCGAAATATGATAGTTCGGGTTTTCATGAAAAAACATTTTCTGTTTGGATGGTTCCTGCAGGTTCACACCCACTAATGTTGCCCTGGTTTATAGCCTGGGATTAATACAAAATCTCCAAATTGAAAGTCTAGCCAAAATGAGACGAAAGGCTTTATGCCATGAAAAACCATTGAGTTTCAGATGTGTTCCACCTAAACTCATGAATTTCACATCTGAACATATCTGGATAAAAACTAACTAGATTTTCTTAGCTGAAAATTGCAAGGGATTTCAGCTCTCCGTGTCTCCTATAGCACATTGAATCAAAGAGGAATTGGGCCATGCCTGACTGACATTATTAATACTACTCTCTGGTGACAGATTCTTGCCGTAGGACAATCAGGTGAGCAATAAATGAACTTACCATACGTTACTGGTACCTTTATTGTTATTTTTAGCCTGGTTTTATGCCCTTCTTTTGTTTCAGCATCCTCTTATTCTTGCACTCATGTCAATTTATCTCTCATAGACACTTCAAAATGTTTTCCTTTAATCTTCCAAGACTTTTTTTATTCTTTCCATTACTGTATGCTCCATGTAAGGGCAGCACTGAATTCTCTGGATGCCACCTTCTAGCAGGAGCCAATGTTTAGGGGCCCCATCTGTGAATGAGCTGATGTTGCACTTGTCACAAGACCTAACATGGGACAAGCAGAGATATTGCAGGTTCTACCTCTGTGTCTGTTCCCCAAAACCTGGACTGTGAAGAAAAACAGGAAGTCTGTGTTGAGTGAACAAAAATTGATGGCAGTAGCTGACATACAGCCTGTGTAGGGATGATTATTAGGGTAAGTAAATGTGCTATCTTAGGAAGGGGTTTTTATATGTTAAGGTTATGTTTTCACTAAACAAGAACTTCACATTTACTTTGGGGCAAAAAGAACAACACAAAATATTCTGCAGTGTTCAGTAATAAAAATAGTGTAGTTTAAAAAAGAAAATGAAAACCTAAAGAACAGATTTCTGTGAGGGAAGAGAAGTCAGCATTTAATGACTGAGATTAAAATTAATCCTTTCACTTAGAAGGCATCTGTTTCCTATTTGTATGCAGCATATGCTGTTCTGTACAGACGCCACTCACTATATCAAGAGGTTTCTTACCAGTTGTCACAAAATATTGTCAAAACTTCACATGTATGAATTAATTTTTGTTTCCCCCAGTAACTGAAAAAAAATATCTTCAAAGCTTAGAGACATTTTCTTGGCAACTGGATGTGATTCTATAGGGGTGCCTGGAACTGTAAAGGTACTGAATGCCTTGTAAGAGTGATCCACACGGACTGTGTTCATTTGGTGGATTGCCAGTTATGCCTGTGGGCAGTATCACAGCACGGACAGCAGATACTGTGGAATCATCACCTTTTGTACTCATTTCCTCATTTACTGGTGGATGGTAGAAAATTTACTGGTAGAGCATATATGGTCTGTATGCTATTTGGCTGAGCTGAGAACAGCAAATATAGTGACAGTCATGTGGAAATTAGTGAAGCATGCAACATATGGGCCAGCTATTACTGTGTGTAAAGTTGACTCAATCTCAGTGTGAATAAAAAGTGGTGAACATATATATAACTTGAGAAACAAAGATCCGCTACTTAAAAATGAAATTGCAGACTTGGAAGATGGTGTTTGGAAGAACCCTTAGAGAAGATCTATGTCAAGTCCTTTCACCAAAAGAGGATGAACTGCATTTATGCATTCCCTAAAAGGGTTTATCCAGCGGATTTCTGAAAACTTCCAACATCCCTAATTGGTGTATTCCGCTAGTTCAGGACTCCAATAAAAAAGGTTGGTTTTTTTTCCCAATATCCAAATTAAATCTTCTTTGCTGCAAATAAAGATTTGCAAATAAAATTTCTACTTATTTTTGCTGAGTGATTCTGGAGAGAAATTGATGGCAATCCTCTCTCAAATAACCTTTAGACCAATACATTGGAAGATTACTACCTAATCACCATCCCCAAACCTGCCCATGTCTAGAGTAAGCAGGACCAATCTTCTCTCATAGTCAATACTTCAACATCCTGTAACCCAGACTCTCTATTTCCAATTTCTCCATGTCTTTTATGACCAAACACAATATGGCATTTGAGATTTTTTCTAGCAAAGAGAAGAAAGCTATCATTATATCCTGTGAGATATGTATAATGCTGCCCTTAATATAGCAGAGATGAATTAACAGTGTTAAATTATTACTTAATATTCAGCTTAGAATCAGCTTCAACGCCAGCCCCACTTTTTGACTAAACGCTTACTTGTGCATTTGATTTTTCTTTCCCAAGTATTGTGCTGTGCACTGTCATTACTGAATGTCATCCTTGTTTGGGTTTTGCTCTTTCTGATTCCTCACATTCAGTTTGAATTCTAGTCCCATTCTCCAAAATTCTTTAAAAACCTTGATGCGTCACCTTTCAGCCCACTCTCCTCTGTCCTCTAAACTGTTCACCAGAGTATTAATTACAGCTGTGCTCAGGAAAGGCCCTTGCAGGAGCAAACGTAACTCCTGAGAAATGTTCCTTCAAAGTGTTTTTTTCTACTAGCTTGGCACATTATGTTTATACCAATGTCCATTAACTGGCTTTTGCGAGTATTGTGTGATGCTACTAAAAACCTTACTGAAATCAAGTATTATCTATATCTAATGCTTCCAGCTTATCCACCAAGCCAGAGAGTCTGTTCTTCAGGTACCCATGCTGATCATTTTTAGTCCTGTTGATGTCTTCTAAGTATTTGCAAATCGATTATACAGTCGCTTGTTCGACAGCTCTTGCTCCTATTGAGATTAGGATCACTGAGTTACTGTTTGCCAAGTTCTTGCCAAGACAGGCACAACATTTGATCTTCTGCCAACAGAACAGGCACTCCGACTGCTTCCCATCTTCAGTGGTGTCATCGTTTCCCTCTGAAGTTGTCACTGAAAAGGGAAAATATCTACAGTACTATCTTCTCAAGTTATAAACAGACTCTTGTTTTTCAAAGGGAGAAACAGATGAAAAAAACTGTGGCTGGTGAAAATTTTCAAGTGAGGGCTGGAAGATTTGGGTATATTTTGGATGTGGGAGAAAAGACAGTGAGAAGACGAGTATCTTTACAGCCACCACATTATTCCCACCGTTATTCATTAACTTTTAACAGCCTTTATTGATCTGAGAAGTCTCTCTATCTTGTTTTCTAGATCAGATTAATTTCTTGAAGAGCCTTCTGTGAATGAGCAACTTGAAATGCCGTTTAGAAACCCAGTTAGACAAGATCAGTGTGATCTGATTTGTTTGCATTTGTTGCCTTCAGATAACACTAGTAGATTAATTACATACAGCTTCATTTCCTAGAAACCCTACAACTTTTCATTGATATACTGTATTTATCCACATACGTGCTACATATGCTCTTCTTTTCTCACAGTTCCCTGATCTGCCTTGATTTTTTTTTAATCTCTAGTGAAACAGCCAATTTTTACATCTACCAGTATTAACCAGCGCCATTTCTTTGATACGATACGCTGTTTATGCACTGGTTTTAGCTGAAAGAGGTGAGATTCACTGTGTTATGGGAGTTTTACAGTAGATTCTTTATATTTTCTCAAGCCCTCAAAAGCTGATTTCATGTTTTCACAGCCATCATTCTTCAGAATAAGGCAAGATCCTGAAGAGGCACGAATTAACATAGCTCTGGTGCTTTTAGCATTGTGTTAGAACTAGTAAACCTATCCCAAGAGGTGACTAGTTCCCATTCTGTGCAACTAGGACAATGACTTTTTAATTTGGATATCACAGTCCATTTGTAAGAACTAATATTTGACAACTGCCTTCTGTTTGGAAATTGCTTAATCCCCTCCTAAAACCTTGAAGTTTCCCGCATCTTCTCTCCTTTGCTCTCCTCCAGCCTAGTTTCTCACTAGAAACATGCTAGTGCAGTGCCTTTTCACCAAGGGTAGAGACTTCTCTAAATCTGCCTCCAGGACCCCTGGCTGAATCTGATATCCGATATCTTAATTTGTTGGTTGATGTTTAAATAGAGGTGTGCAAGTCTTACGTTCTTTATTCGGGTCTTAGAAAACACCTACCATAGTGAATAGGCAAATAAGAGAAAAGGAGTTACAGTAAGCGCTAAGTACTTTTCTCCATTTAACACTGTTCATTCACCAGGAGTGGATTACAAGAAGGAGCATGACTTCCTAGCTCAGGGCGTTACCTTGCTTTTGAAGGCCAGCAGAGATGATGTGTTGACGACCAAAACTCGAGAATTTCTCATTGTCTTATTGCATTATGGTAAAACCAGAGCCAGCATAGCGTGACTGACTTGCTAAGCCTAAGGTGTAGCGTGCCAGGACTGTTGCCAAGTTTTTAGACTGTCTTAGTTGTCTTTCAGGATGTAGACTGCCAAGATATGTGGTTTTGGCTGAGTGGAAACACTTTTTGTTTCAGAATGTCAATATAGCAGGCTGGTAGATCAAAACATATTATTACTGGATTCCAACATGCATGGGATACTGGCAAAGAAAGTGGTTTCTTTATCTCTTCAACAACCAGGCATTACAGGATGTATTCCTGTCTGTGATGTTTGCTTTTAATTCATCATATGTTTAGGAACACTGATGTGATTGCAAGTTTATATCTCAAAGTAAGGTCATGGGCAGAGGAAAAAGTGGGTTTTGTCACTGGTGACTGGACTTGTGAGGAGGATATTGACTGCAGGTCTTCAGGTGCGAAACTTGCAGAAATGTGTGTTTTACATAACCGAATGATTATTAATTTGCCATTCACTGTCCACTTGCTCACAGGACTGAAAGGCATCTATCTGTGCACTCCAGAGAGCTTCTGGTTCAGTTATGGCTTTTTGTTGCTTTTGTTTTTCTACCAGTTATGCCACTATCACCAAATACCCTCACGTTTGCTATGTATTCATTCTTTGTACACTGCATCCTCCATGCCTATGCTGTAGTGTGATGCTGTGGTTGGGCAGTCTCATTCAAGGAGATGATGGGCAGAAGCAAAGGGAGCCTTCACCACTTGCCAATTCTGAAATTGCAAGGTATAGTGTGTGATGTTCACCTCCATGTCCCAACGGAGCTGTATTTCACTTTCTTCACTGGACTTCTAAAATGCTAGCAGGTAGAAAAGACTATGCTGACTAGAAAGTCAGTGCTCACCTTGGTCCTGTGAGGCTGGAAGCTAATCAGTCCCCTGGTGTAAATCAAGACAGCAGGGTTTTGGCATTCACCACTCTGAATATACAGGATAAGAAGATTTAATCAACTCCTGTAATTTCTAGTCTGTCCCTTCCTTTAGGTGGGTAAAGACAATGTCATCCATAAACATAAACACTTTCTTGTTGACTACTCTTTTTGATAGTTCTGAGTGGTTTTGTTCAACCAGGATTTCCTTCTGAATTCCACTGAAGGTCTGTTCACCTTTCTGCTGGGGTTGAGACTTGTTCCTGAGCAGGAAAAAGATACTATTTTTCTGTGAACTTTATTAAAATAAGAAGCAAAACTGTAGCATTGATCCTTTGAATAGTCGAGATAGTTTCTGGACCTAAGAGTTCCAGAAAATAGATAAAAAGACTGTGCACAAAGGCCGATGTGGTTTCCCTCTAAAGCACCTGGGCCTGCCTACCCTGCCCTGTGGGGGCCCTCCAGGCCACTCAAGACTTCTTTGTAGGACAGACAGCAAGGACATCCATGAGGCTGGTGCACACAAGTACAGTGGGAACCTGCCAACCCCTTGGCACTCATGTGTATGCTGTCTTCTGCTGAGAAAGATTTCCAATTAAAGACTAAATTCCAAGATTCAATTTCCAATTAAAAGGAAAAAAAATTGTTTTGGGTAAAGGAAGCCTGCTCTTTAGAAATCAGAGGCAGACTCAGGCCCTGGGGGACTGACTCTGTTCCAGTTGCAGACAGTGTCTAAAAGACAATAGTCAAGAAGTCATCTGCTGAATTAACTGGCCAGAAGGCATCGCAAAGTGTTAGCGGGGAATTACCAACCCATGGGGGATTTTGGTAAAATGTATTTCACAGGAATGAATCACATGAAAAAGCAGACTGGAATTCACCAGCAATATAAACACAAACTACTGGCTGACTGAAGACACAATTGCACGAAAATTGCGGGAACGGGAATTAACAGCTGAGAGAGGCCACAGGGAGAGAAGTGCTTAGTGGCTCCCTTGGTGCAATAGGAGCAACCAGGCAGCAGGAAGGCCCAGAACATCACTTCTGTGAGCGCTCATGGGGCTTGTACCAGACAGCATCCATGTCAGGGGTGCTTGTGCCTGAGCAGAGGCCCATGGGGGCTGTGGGGTGCTGAGCACCCCAGCACCAGGAGTGCAGGATGAAGCCGAAGGGCACAGCCGTGGCACCTCTCCCTGCCATCAGCACCTGCCCTGGGCTGGGGTTGGCTGCAAAGAGCTGGGGAGAGAGCAGTGGTTTGGGAAACGGGAGGCTGATGGGCGTAGTTCATTTAACTAATTAGAGAGAAAGCAAATGGGTAATTCAGTTGGAGTCTGAATGTGTACATGAAGGTGAGGGGAGGATACTTGAAACTATGACGCTCTTTAATCTCACAGGTAAAGGCAGAAAAATATTTAGTTTCTCAAAGCTGAAGTCTGCTAAGTTTAGGACTGGGTGCAATTAGCTGCTGAAATGGCAAGAGGTGAGAAAGTCTCTCGCACTTGGAGTCCCCATGGCAAAGCTGGATGTTGCTGCAAGAGACAGAGCATCACTTGGGCACAGATGGAAACGGAACATGTCAGATGCTGGCCAAGTGGCCACAGTTTGCGTTAAACCAGGAAGCCTGCTACACCGTCACCCAGTCTCTGTGGGTTCTGTATGTGGATTTGTGACCAACCTTTGAAACCAGGATCGAGTCTGATGGTCAGTACTGGTTAGGACGCTGTTTGCTCTCACAACTGAAAGTTATCATTAGAACTATCATCATCATCATCACCATTGTCCATATTCCTACTGTCTTTAGTATCTGAGCTACTGTAGGTCAAGACCACTTTGTAATGAGGGCTGTAGGGACACACTGTGGCCACTAAAGCAACAAAGAAAATTTCCTTGCCTGTTAGCTAATAATACGCATAAAAGAAATTGCCTAGTAATCTTCCCTCTCCTCTTTTTTTTCGTTAAAGCCTTATGAATCTTATCATATAATCAAAGAATACCAGGTTGGAAGAGACCTCAAGGATCATCTGGTCCAACCTTTCTTGGCAAAACACAGACTAGACAAGATGGCCCAGCACCGTGTCCAGCCAAATCTTTAAAGTGTCCAATGTTGGGGAATCCACCACTTCCCTGGGGAGATTATTTCAATGGCTGGTTGTTCTCATTGTGAAAATTTTGCCTCTTGTGTCTAATCAGAATCTCTCCAGGAGTAACTTGTACCCATTACATCTTCTCCATCTTCTTTGTAGCCATCCTTTAAATATAAGACCATGGTGATAAGGTCTCCCCTAAGCCTTCTTTTCTCAATACTGAACAATCCTAGTTCTCAGCCTTTCCTCATATGGCAGCTTCCAAGTCCTTTATTCATCTTTGTGGCTCCTCTCTGGACCCTCTCCTGCCTGTCCTCATCTTTTTTTTTGTACAGCAGGGCCACAAATGAACACAGTGAATCACAGTAGTCCATTATTGAAAAAAACCACCCCTGTGTCAGAAAAGTAACTTAATCTTTATATCCCTTTCCATTGCGTAGTGGGAAACATAATCTATACTGCCCAGCTGGGTGTGTTTGGCTGTTCCTCAAACTAAATCAAGACTCATAAGATTAAAGTGAAGCTTGGCTCAAGATCAGGTGAATCAGCACAGCTATAATGCCATAAAATGGCCTGCAGGATGGCCTTCTCTGTAATTATACAGGGATTTTTTTTTTTTTATGCTGTACAGGCAAAGGAAGTAATTTAATTCATCTGTTTTAATTAAATGTGTGATACTAGGAAGCAGTGATATTTCTGTTTAAAACATGCTTTAGGTTCTTTTGGAGAGTAAGTGAATGGACTGATTGTAGCTACTGTGCTCTACTGTGACTGTATCTTTCCTGTGAATGCTTATGCTCATAAATGTCATTTATGGGACAAATGCTCATGGCAGGTGTGGGCTGATACATGGGGTGAGACTTCATGCAAAGAACTGGACTTAGAATATGAGTATTTGCTCCTGCCCTTTTATACTGAGTTTATTCTGCAACCTGAAGCAAGTCAGTTGGAATAAATTCTCATACCTGTAAAAATGAAATGAAATTGTTTCTACAGAACCACGAGCACTGAAGATATTTGGGAAAATTAATTCTGATAGACTAGTGGAAGCCAGGTTTGGCCCACATGTAACTGTGGTCTCAGCTGGGAAACAGTAATGCTTCTTTAGGTGTATTTGGAGGCTGACATTCAGTATTTCTTTTCTCATCTGTTGATAAATGCCTGATCACAAGAGTCCTGCTTTTGGTTCAAAAGCCAAGGTCAGCCCCGAGCTATTACAAGAAGATGCTAATGGGAAGAACTGGAGAGGGGTAGGACTGTGGTAAGGCAAAAGTATTTGAGGTTAAATTGTCAAATACTGATCCACACAAAAAAAAATTAAATAATCAGGTTCTCTCCCATTGTGCCTGTCATATCTAGGGCCAAAACAAGCTGAAGAATTGCATGAGGGCATTCATTAAATATCAGCATTTTAAGACAACTGAGAACGTGCCATCTTAACATAGCACTATGTGTTTTGCAGATGCTTTCCCATATTTTTACGTATGATTTTCAAAAAAGGTCCAAGAATCTTAAGACCCGCCCCATCAGTGCCGAGAACAAATGCTTTTGAGGAAAAATGTTTTTCTGCTCTTAGTGCTTGTTTGCCGTTACCTGGCACTGTTATTTCATGATGCATCATTGGTTTGTAATTGTGTGAGATTTGCAGAAAGGCTCAAAGTTACAGGTGTTTAGAGGTGAGAAAATACACTGTGAATTGGACTACAGCTTTCTGCTGAGGATTAGAGCGAGGCTTTGTAGGAGGAAAGAGAGTATGTGAAAGCTTTGGTTCTGCTGACTGTGGTATCACGCCCAGGGATCCATCCCCGGCTGACAGCTTGGCCTGGAAACTTGAAATGAAGATAAAAGAGAAAGGGTGTTACCTGTACCATCCAGGAAGGCTTTGGCAACATTACCCTTGAAAGCTACCAAAGCAAAGTGATATTTCTGGGAGAAACTAATGGCTTAGCTCCTAAAGCTGGTGGTACTAATGACTTGGAGCGTGGGGCACCTTGTTTATGTAGCCAAATACTTTTTGCTGACTGTGGTCAACGGGTTCACCAGGGCAGAGCCTGTCCTGAGGCTTGCTGGCAAGCCAAGACAGGGGCGAGGCCAACATCCACCTCTGGCTTTCAGGAAGGGGGTGCACAAGCTGCCAGGGTGGAGCCCCCAGCTAGGTGTCTGCTGGCTGCAGGGTGATGCTGCCAGTACGGGGCAGGTTCGCTCCCTAGTGCCTGCTGAGAACAACACCAACTCCTGCCAGTGCCCTCCATGCCTCAGGTGCCCCAGGATAAAAGGAAAGGTACTTGTCTCTGGCTGCTGACATACAATTCATCTACCACTGCTGAAGACTGTGAAGTGCTTGGGAACTCAGCAGCACCTCCTCTGATCCCCTGGACTACCAGTGACGGGCCTTGGGGCTCAGACAGCCTATCCTTTTTATTTTGAGAGATAAATATGCAGCGATGCTTACAGTGTGAGCTGGCAACAAGAACAAGGTGTTTTCTCTTCTCCTGGGGCTCTGGAGAGGTGCAGCTGTGGGCGATGCGGGATTTTGTTGCTGCCATTTCTCCAGTGCAGCAGGGCAGTGCCACCAGTGGGAGAGGAGACTGTGAAGGTAGGAGGCAGCATGAGGAAGGGGAGAGGAAAGACGGGGCTGGGTGAGAGGACAAGGCAGGTTGGTGATAAGAAAGGAGAGCAGAGACAGGATAAAAGGATGAGAGCAGGGAGGCAGGAGATGTGTGGCTAAGAGAGATGCTTTGAAAAGCTAAAGGAGATGGGAATAGCAGCCCTGTCTCCATGCCAGGGTCTAGGGGAAGGAGTTTGGCTGCTCAGGTGGGTTCACAATCTGTAAAACTAAGACCAAGACATGAAATGATCCCTGAAATGCTTCAATGACTTGCTTGCAAAAGCAAAACCCAAATGCTGCCACTTACTTTACACAGTCAGGCACAGCAGTGAACACACACAAGTGGGTATGCTTTTGAGAAGGGTCTGCCTGTGCGTGTTTAAATACCTGTTGATAATGTTGCTCCTGCTGTTCTCAGGATAATTGTTTCTCACAAGGGCACAGCAGCAAACAGGGACATTTTTGTAACCTAGCTCAGTTCCCAACCATCCTGCAAGTTTTCCCTCGGTAAACTCTTCCCAGAGCTCCTGCCTCCTGAGATGAGTCAGTAGTGAAAGCCTGATTTTGCCAACATGGTGACTGGTGACAAGGAACATAAAACATGGAATATATTCAGTCTTCTGAAGGCTTTGAAATAGCTGCTAGCACGACAGCACTCACCTGCATGCTGTGCACTCTGCACACTCAAGGTCCCCTTTTGAAGGCTCTATTTCTGTGTCTGTGTCCTGCAGCGCCAGCTGGCCCATGGGTCATTTTTAAAGGTCACTTTCATTATCCTTATAGTGATCTTTCCCACTATTGGGAAAGTCACACAAGCCCAAGGAGAACAAGGAGCATCCTGGTGATAATGTTGGAGTGAGAACTCCTCCCTTTAGAGGAAAAGTCATTTTGTGAGAAACAGTGATACTCAAGGATTTTTTGGATTAATGGTCACTGTCATCCTCACAAAAATATTTTGGGAGTGAAAGAGGGGAACCACTTTGCCAGCACACTTTTATTTAAAAACACAAGGTGGGGACCACTTTCCACGTCCTCCAGAATCATCTGCAGTCCACAGTCTAGGAACTACGCATTTGTTTTTTGTTGCCTTAATGTAGTTTTTCTTAAATGAAGCATTTATTAGACTGGAAAAAAAGAGACCAGAAATGTGTGAATGACTGGTTTCTAAATTCTTTGACTGAGCAGGAAAAATAAAAATACAGTTGCCTTCACAGTGAATAAAATATGTTTGTTCAACACCTCTTACTTTTAAAAGATAATTTAGTCAAATTCAGCTTCAGAGTTTTCTTTGGAAAACAATTTTCAAAAATGTTTCCCAGACATAATCAGCATTCTCAACTCTTCTTCAAACTGTTAGACTTGAGATTCCTTTTTTTCTTTTTATAAACAAGGTGTTAAAAAAAATGCTCAGATGTAAAAGTGATGCAACACTTCAATAATTTCTAAGACAAAAGCTATTAAACAGTTTTGTGCTATTAAATGTGATGGCAAGGGTGGCAACATAGTATTGTACTCCAATGTAATTAAGTTCTTTCAATTTTCCCATGAAACTTGGCAGCTTCAAAGTGTATTCTCAGAAAATGCTAAAACTTCTCCAAGCAAGGTAAATCATGCCAGAGTGTAATAGTCTCTACATTATCCTCATTGTCATGTAATTAGGTATTTCAGAGTCTTTTTTTTTCAGGACTTTTCAAAAATAGAAGTAGGAAAAGTCAAGAAATAGGACTGGTAATAAGGAGTTAAATAATTAGAATCTTCATTAGAACATAATACACATGGAAAAAAAAAAGAATAATGAAAATAGCAAGGGAAATTAAGAGGGGAGGGAGGGAGGGAGGGAGGGAGGGAAGGAAGGAAGGAAGGAAGGAAGGAAGGAAGGAAGGAAGGAAGGAAGGAAGGGTGGGTTTCTCTCCAGCTGGGAATACAACGAACCTGAAGAGACATCCCTACCATGGAAGCTGGGTCAGATGCTCAGCTGACATACACCAGCAGAGCTTCCCTGTTTTCAGTGGGGCTATTCCAGCTGGCAGCAGCTAGGATCTCACCCATGACATTTACACTTCCCAAGCAAGCCAAAGTTTACTACTGCCAAGAAAGAGGAATGGTAAATGCAACTTCCATTTACTGCAGAGGAATCAGGAGTCCTGTAAACCTGTGCCTCATCTTGGGACGCAGAGCTTGGGCCGCCCTCCTCTTGACATGGGTGAGAGACATAGGAAGCCATGTGTTCTTTTCAGCCTGGTGAGACCTGAATCTGAATGATGTCTGTTAGCAGCTACTAATTAATATAGTTAGCTAGCTAACTAATTAGCTAATTAATATGCACCGTTGCTAGTCTCCAGTTAAAAACATTTGGACTTTGTCACCAATGGAACTAGCTGTTTTGCCCTAGTCTGAAGCCCAGCAGCAAACAAAGCCTATGCAATGTGACTAATACGTGATCAGAGCTCCAAAATAGGAGCTGCTTCATCTGTGACCTGAGATATGGAGAGGCAGTACCACTAGCTGCTAGTCTCTGAACACACTAAATCCACTAAATTAAACTCCTCTGCTGTTCATTTGTGCAGCTTATTTCACCAAAATTATCTGCTGTTTCAATATATTCCAGTAGTACTTCTGTCCTACCTTCTGGATCCTTAAAATAATAAATATATTCTTGGCTACAATGACAGTGGGTTATTTAAATGAATGTGGGGAGTTGCTGATAAAGGGGAAATTCCAAACGCAGGCAAAAAACATTTGGGAAGGCTTTGTGTTGAACAGGCCAGGGCAAAAAGCTTGTTAATAATATCATAATAAGTTCATAATTTTCTCAACGAATAGGTTAGGTTTTCATGACCCACAGCATTAAAGTTCTTTTTAAATAGACATCCTTATTTAAAAGATCTGTCTTTGCTTGTGGCTGGATCTGTTTGGCTGAGTTGGATAGTACATTATCAACATGTTGTGAGAGAACAAGCCGTTTAGTTTAAGATCTCAAAATATGAGATTTACTTACATACAGAATAGGGAAGTTATTTTGCTTTCTTAGCAGGAGAAGATATCCATCAGAATAAGGTACACTGTCACCAGTAGGGTCGGTTTATCACTGCTCCGTTATCAATCACAGAATTTTGCCTTTTTGTTTATTTAGAACTCCTGCTCCTTTGTGTAGGGACCATATCTTCTCAGGGCCACGTATAATTGAATGTGTACATATTTTCATTTCTGGTATATGAAACAGAAATGCCTGTCAGCTTTTGAAAGCAACTGTTTTTGCAGCTATGCTATCATGGCACAGCAGTTCCATATAATATTTTATCCAGTTCTTTTAACACAGAATGCAGATCATTTATTTGTCATTCACTGATATGTCACCCTCATTAAATTAATAGCACATTAAATTCCTGTCCAGCCATGGTTTCCAACACAGGGAGTAGCTCTCAGTGCAAACTGAGGCCTCAGTGTTCCCCAGCTCCAACCTGGTGATTTGTGGAGTTCTCCTTTGGGCCTTTCCATAGGGACTGAGGCTGCCAAAGCCCTCTCCCAAAACTGGGTTTCCCTAAGATAGGTAACATTCACCTTTGAAATTATGCTGGTTGGCTTTATAATATACATTTTGTCATATAACCTGAAGACACGCTTTATTCAAATTTAAATGTTATATATACCACTTGAAGGTGGCGATAAACTCAATTAACTAGGCTGATATAAACCGTATTTAAATCAAATTAAGTGCATTTCTGCAGCGGTTAGCATCTATTTCATTAATTGTGAATAAAAACTACTTGGGAGGTAAATTGGTATGACTTTGAATATAGATAAAGCCAAGGGAAAACGGAACTGGCAGCTGAGCCTGAACCGGAGTGGAAAGTTTGGGGTCCTTCTTTGTACACAGAACATCAGAGCTTTGTTTTAATTAAAACTGGGATCCTGCAGAATGTAATGGATGCTGTTTAGAAAAGCTGCCTGCTTGTTTATGGTAATTGGATTTTTCTAGCCCAGATTAATATCCTACCATGCCTATTCCCTCTGTCTGAGAGGATTCCTCCAAATAATTAAAAAATGAGTGCTGGAGACTGTAACCATCTCATTAAGATAAACTTACAACAACATCTTAGGTTCATATAAGGAATTCCTTTCTTATTTTCTGGAAAGAAGCCACAGTTTGTTTAGCCTGGCGGTGGCGAGGAACTGATTTTTGTGTGTGCAGAAAAAGCTTTTTAAGCTGTTACTGCTGAATCACTGTGTCCCAAGTAACACAAAATTGGACTAGAAAGCGTTGACAGGGGTCTGTGAAAACCAATTTTCAGATGAATACAGTGACCAAATAATGAAAAATAGAATAAATGTGAAAGTGTAAATATTTCCAGAGAACTTCTGGCGTATAGTCTCACACCAGAGACTGACAAACACATCTGCCGATACTTGATGCTAGAAATAACAGCTATTCATCAAAATGATATTATCTACTTGTGGTTTATGCTTAATATATTTTGGAGTAATTTATCTAGTGCTGTTTGTTAAGAAGAAGAATTGCTTACTGTGTGATCAGCTGGTATTATTATGGCAGATCTAATTCATAAGTGCCATTTTTTGTCAGTTTCTACATTTTTTGCTAAAGAATCGATACAGAAAACTTCTGATGCAATTCAGCCCTAAGAAATACACAACCCAGGAAAGCTGGTTAGCCTGTCTAGGAAAAAGCTGTTGGAAAATCTCAGTGGAAAAATATTTGTAGGCACTGGAGGAGAATGGAAGGGGCAAAAAGGTTGATGCGAGTGTTTAAAATATATATGAAGATGACCAGAGCTGTATCAATGAACAGGGCCAGGGGGTCATCTGCAGTTGCACGTGCTTGTGCTTATCACATATGCAAGTCCATGAGGCTCTGCTTAAACAGGGTACTAAGGTGAAAACCCATCTTTAAACCTGAGAGCAGGCTGATGGCACTTACACATGTTGAAATCTTTGTAGGCTCGCAGGGGCTGCCCTTGCTTTGTGAGAGCCAGTTTCAGACTGAAACTTCCGCAGAACTTCTTCCCAGGGCAAATTTCACATTAAAATCTGTAAAGTTCAGTAATGTCACATTTAGAGAGGCAAAATTTTAGCATCCACTTATTGAAATATATTATTTTAAAGCAATATTTTTAAAAGGTGCCAGCTGGCACAGTGATTGTGTCTGAAATACCTGAACTTTTTGTTTGGTATTCTGAGGTATTTGTCTGCAAGGTGTAAGAAGCCTCATATCATAATATTTGCTAAATAAGAAGTACAAGCTATATGCAAATTATATAAATTTGATCTTAATTATGGGGATACTTTTGGAGGGAAAATATTGTACATCTGTCTGGGACAACTCAGCAGCTCAGACTCAGTCCAGTGTGCTGTCTGCAGGAGTGGAAAGTGGGAAATGACTGAGGAGGAGGATGGGAAGTAAGGCATTTTCTGGGCTGCTCCTTTCTCTGGTAAGCACTTCTAGCTGCTGGCTGTAGATGAGGCAGAGACTTCCAGAGGCATAAGCTGGATCCAGACCATTCTGTTTAGCATGCTATTTTAGATGCATCCTCCACAAATTGATTTAACGTTTTTGAAGCCGTTTATACTTTATCAGTCACAACTTCCTATAGGAATTAATTCTGTATTTAATACATATGGTGTCCTGAGAAAGCACCTGACTTATTTGTGTATACCTGTTTCCTGATATTAATTCAATTCCCACTTGCCTTGTGCTCATCTGCAGAGATCACAGGGCATCACTGCCCGGCATTTCTCTATTTTCCTCCCAGCAGCGTTCAAGTTAAAGTGCTCACTACTCTACATACCATGTTCGTTTTCTGCACGCCAGACTGCCTCACGCTGACAAATACCTGCCAGCAACTACGGGTTTTGTCTTGGGAAATTCCAGGTAAACCTGATCCCTCAGCCTCTCGCAGGTAGCAGCTGCTAGTTTTGCTCAAAGGGAATTCCCACTGACTTTGATCTGTAGGAGAGGACATCACTCTGGGTTTGCTTCACTACAGTGAGGTAACAGACATTAGCTAAAATCTTTGTCAATGACATGTGACAGCAGTTACTTCACAAGCAGCAGGCCAGACTTCTCCACTGCTTACCTTAGTCATAGGCACTTTGCTCTTAACAGAGTTCTTCTCTATCCACCCCAGTGAAAGCATGGCCAGAGTCTGAGCCAAAGAGCAGCAAGAACAGGACAAATAACAGTTTTTTTCTCTGACATGACCTGTGGAAATCTGCAGGCATGTTGGATTTTGGCCTTTTTACTTTCTAAATTTGCTGTTCTCAGTGCATGGAAAAGCACTGAAGCTTTGGGAGGTCTGCTTTTCATTGCATAATGAAGAAATATTGTTCATTAAAACAAAACAACTATTAACCGTGCTTACTTTGGGCATGATGCATTGACCAGCCTCATAGGCTTATTTAATTCTAGGCACTGTAGAAATTTGTAGTAAGACTGCTTGCCCAAGGGAGCTTAACAAGCACATCCTGAAAAGTGGATGAAATGAGAGGAGCTGGATGGGCAGAAAAAGGAAAAGCAGGGTAGAAAATATAGCATGAGACATATAATTCCTAGTCAGTCTTGTGATATAGCCATTTACAATATCGGAGGCGAAAGCCGCACTGACCATTTACACTGACTCTTCCAGACTTTTGGCATCAAAACGTTAGTATTTTGCATCATTCTAGCCTGAGTAGGGCACAAAGATTCCTCAAAATCATCGCATTTTCCCACATTTGGTGTGTGTGTGTCAAACAGGCAGACATTTGGGCAACGCAGCAACCTCCCTTCTAGGTAACAAGGAAAGATCTTGGGGACTGTCTAAGAGCATTTTCTCTGTGTACATCTGATAGTATCATTTAACATGTAGAAAGGCCTCCTCTCACACTAGGCCTCTTGAGAAAGTCACAAAATTTTCCAGGCACTTTCAGGAGAAGACAGGCAGTCGGTGCAGAAATGGATTTTTCTGACTGTGTAGCCTAGTTCACAATTCCTTCTCAGAGGTGCTTCACTATAGCAATACATCTCCTGCACAGCCATGCTCTCAGGTGAGAAGAGTTGCTGAGTGCAAGTGAACATTTTGAACCACTCAAATGATGCTCTGTTTACTCTTATTATATGGGCAGGCACTGCCACTGTGTTGTTGTCCTTGGCCTGGGAGAGCTTCAGAACAGGTCTTGCCTCATGTTCAATGGCCAAGGCCACCTTTCAAGGCCAGACATAGCTGTGTGTCCATCCCAGGCTTGCTGTGTGACTATGGGCCAGTCACTCTGGTTTTCTGAGCCTCACTCCATCTCTGTGAAGATGGAGACAGCAATATTTCTGTACTGCACAGTGGGAGCACCCTTTATCTCTCTGGACATGTTCTCTTTGTCTTCTTATAAATTCTGTCAGGACAAAACATGTGAAATTCTAATACATTTTTCTATTATGGTTGACTGGAGCAGATCCAGCTGTGCTGCTGGTGATCTGGCAACCCTGGAGCTCCAGATGGCTCAACAGCAGCACACACAGAGGCCCATGGCAGGCATGTTGGGCAGTTGTCCTGCCTGCACACCCTGCACCTGATGAGTGCCAAGTATACACTGTGTAAGATGCACTGGGCGAACCCTATACGTTGTGGAACAAGTTTCTGAAAGGAAGAAGCCCACTGCAGGTGTTGATCTGTTTGTCTGTGCTCTTAGGGTCAATGGGGTTCCTGTGGTGGAGATACCCCTTGTGGGCTACTGCCGAGATGTTGTGACCTGTGGGCTGGTTGTCCTCCAAACTGATCCTCAGCTGCCACCTGCTGAGCATTGAGAAAAAAATGCAGCAGAAATTCCTGCCCATGTTCAAGGCTTCCTCATGACAGGACATGAAGCTGTCAGTCACTGAGCACCAAAATTCATGGCAGTAGCCAGGAGGAGATGCTAAACACAATGTCACTGGGCTTGTGAATGAAAATTAGCTCACCATTTCAGGTGCCGGAATAGGAATGGGGCCACTGACTTTACAGCCATGGCCTGAACTACTGGTCTGGGATGGAACTACTGGGATGCAGCCAAGAACACCATAGACTGAGGAAAATACGATACAGTAGCAGGTCATTTCTATGTCATAGAAATAAAGTGCTAGCCTGTTGCCTAATTATAGAAGGAGGAGACCATCAGGAGAATTTTGAAATCTTAAAGATCAGCTGTAGGAAAAAAACCATTTTTCTTAAATCCAATACCTACATGATAGAAATCAAAGTCAGCTCAAGCAGAGTGCACCTGTACTTTA